>NC_140618.1:17733094-18188094 GCF_057382275.1 Copadichromis virginalis
TTACGATGCATTGTCCCTTTTAAATAAACAAATAGAAACTTAACTAGACACATAACTAAATGTAGGCATTACAGTTTGCACAAAAAGATTATTGCACACTCCAGTTATTTGGCAAGTCCTACATTTGGCCCCAACACGCAGCTTAAAGTTGGTGTCTTTTCCTGGAAATGAAAATAGATTTCCTGGAACTCTGGATGATTTATCCTACACTGAAAGCAGAGGTCATTAGTCTGATGATCACAAATACGGGTGGTTTGGTATGTGTGCGGGATTTGTGCGTGTGTGAAGGGCCAAGCTTGTGAAAGGTTTTTTTAATGCATTGTATTGTCCTAAAATAATAATAATAAAACAGCCCCACCAAATCCACCTAAACCACAAAAATCCTGAATTGTCCAAAACTGGATCATTTACTTGTAGAAAGTACTTCAATTACTGCAGTGTGCACTGTAATTGTGTCAGTAACGAAACATCTGTCAATCATGGATGGATGTTTTCTCAAAAGATTTCCTTCTTTCATGTTTGACTTACTTCATTTACATAACAAACTACCAATGAAAAAGATGTTCAGCCTTTTATTGCAGGGTCTATTGAAGGACAATGTGCCTTCTCCCAGGGGAACTGCAATCCAGACATGTGGTAACGTCAAACTAAAAATAACTAAAAAAATTTTTAAATGTCCTTTCAGTTATCATATGTTAATGTGGGTTCAATAATTTCATGGACACTATAATAAGATCTCCCTCCAAATGCACATAAAGGCTAAAGTAAGAAGAAAATCTAAGAATACCTGAAACACCTTTGAAATGAAAGCAATTTTTTTTATATATAACTAAGAAGTTCAAGGTAGTGCTTACAATAATCAATGAAGTCAAACCTTTTTTTCATAGCTGGAGCAGAACTAGTTTACCCTACCAGACGTTTGGTTATAAGTGTGATTCTTGCCCAATTCACTGACATCTATGGCTTGCTTTTCTTCCCAGGGAGATGTGAAAATAGTAGATTTTGTTTTTCAGATGTATACGTGTTGCTAGATAAAAGTTGTGTGTCAGTACTGAAAGTTTACTGGATTGGCTGAACGCAGCTGCCGACCTTGCAGCCACTTCTATTCGGCTTTTGGGTTTGAGGTTGTTTAGAGCTAAAGGTGCTGCTACATGAGATTAGACTTCCTGTAACCTTCTGTGTACTGTCTTTGTGGAGCAGCGGTATTTATGCCAGTATCAAGTATTGACAGGTAGTCGTGAGGCCTTGCCCCAGGAGCTCTTTGGGCAGATTGTGAGCAACAGAAAAGCTGGATTGAGTAATCAGGCTCTTGGCAGGCAGACGGAAGCCCTCCAGTTGAGCTGAACTGCTTTAAAAGTCCTATCTCCTGTTGTTCCCCGCTGCGCTGGCAGCTTATCACCAAGACAGATTTCAGGGGCCTTGAACCGTGCAGAGAGTCCATCCACGTGTGAGAAAGCCCAGGCTCTCGCTCAGACAATATGAACCACTCCCTTTGAGACACGGAGATAAGTCTTTGGCCCACGTCACCGTGAGAAAAACAAAACTCTGCAATCTCTTCGGCTTCTGTTAGTGTCATTCGCATGTCTGGGAGACTCTCCCAACAGAAGTGAGGAGGTTTACAGGCTCTGTCAGGGGCTGTTAGAGATGATCCCTGAGGGAATGAGGCCAAGATCATGATCACTGCTCCACATGACTGGTTCCATGTCAATAATATACACAAACTGGTGTGCTCACTCACTCTCTCAAACACAAACACACACACACACACACACACACACACACACACACACACACACACAGAATCCCTCTCTTTCTGTGTCCCTGTGTTCTCAACACCTGCCCTCTGAATGCGCTCTCGGTTAATCTCAACATTAATTATTGACTCTGAGTTTAATTTGAAAGGCAGACGCACTGTAAGCCATGGGACACTGCTTTAAATAATGTATACGGTCCATTCAGAGGTAATCATATTGTCATTGATTAATATACATTGGTGCTGTGGAGCATACCTGATGTGTGTGGGAGCCAGGCACTGGGTATGATAAAACTTGGCGCTGAGAGGCAGTGTCAAGGCGGGAGCATCTCAAGGGCCCCGTCCTCCTTGTCTGATGTTTCAATCACAGCTTAGGAGCTGTGATGCATGGAGGCATACACTATCAACTGACTGGATAACATGAGGAGCCCCAGAGAATCAAGGAAATGGATAGAGAGAGAGGGGGGGGGGGAAAGGAATGCAATCGGGCAGAAAGAGGTAGATAAAATCAAAGACAGAAGGGTGGAAATGTGGAGGAAGCGTCCTCATACATCAAAAATCTTTTCGTATAGGGTAAAAATGAATGTATTTGTGCTATTTTGTTTTGAATACAGTAGCTTGCTTGCTGGGGAGGGAACCATTTGCAGTAACAATACACCACAGTAACGACTATACATACATAGATCGTGTGCATCAAGTATCCCAAGCTGGCACGCTGAGGGTGAGGGATTTGAGTGCTAATGAATTCCCCCACTTTCACGCGCCTGTTGACACCTGGATGCAGATGCCATGTCACCCTAAGTTTAGTTTAGACAAACACAGACCTGCCCAAAGAGAGGCGAGGGGCTGCTGCGAGTGATGAAAAATTCATACGCCGTTGTTACCTAGACGCCATTCAGAGAGCACAGAGTTCAAAAAAATGAACCAATTACAGTCTAAAACTCAACTGTCTGGACACAACACATGCATTTTGATAGATGTAAACTTAGGCACGTTGAAACCAATAAGAAGTCATGCTACACTCTCTGTCTCTTGCACTAACACACACGCATGCACACACACAATCTCTATCGGATAGATAAACAAATCTTGTCCAAGACTCTCCTCCTTCAGGAGATTGTGAAAGCTTTGGCAAGCTTGAGTGAATATGTTGTTTTTGTTAATACATAAAGATTAGGGAAAGAGTCTCTAGGCACCTCTCTCTCACACACACACTTTCTCTCAGTCTCTCCCTCCTCTCTTTCTTGCTCCCCTCTCCTTTCATCCTCCCCCACCTTCTCTCTGAGTCTGGCAAGAGAGGTGGTCTTGTCAGACAGCTTCTCTCCCACGTACCATGGAGCTCTGAGAGGTGTGGAGCAAACAGGCTGAATGCTGGGAGGCTTCTGTCTTTCTTTCTTAAAACCTTTTGGCTGCTGGAAAATACTCTCTGACAGGAGGCCTATGTGTTCTGCTGAATGTTTGACAGGGAAGTAAGAACAGCCTGCACCAGATACAAAATAGCACCACAGGCAGATGCTTAGCCAATCTAAGAAAGCCACATGGATTGAGTAAGGAACAATATTTTACAACCGAAGAGGGACAGTCAGTTATGTGTGGTTTATTGAAGACTGTTTATGGGGCTTTTTTCTGTTTTCCAACCACAGTGATATGATACTGAGTAAGTAACGGGGAAATGGTGACCTAACCGAAGGGGGTGGGTGAAAGAACGCACTCTTATCTATATCTTGTGGTATTGCTGGAGTGGAAGTATGTGTAAGAAGGACTAGGTAAAAGTAGAGCATCAGAGCCCTTATTTCTCTTCATCAGATAAACTCTGCTGGAAACATAGTGACAGGGACAACTGTAGGTAAGTCAGCTAACATGAAATAAAAAACTTACATAGCATTTGTACAAATCAGTTGATCTAGTTGGTCAACCCTTTCACGTCACCTTTATATGGTTTTGGAAATGATAAATTCAATTCAATTCAATTCAATTCAATTTTATTTATATAGCGCCAAATCACAACAAAAGTCGCCTCAAGGCGCTTCATAGATACAGAGAAAAACCCAACAATCATATGACCCCCTATGACCAAGCACTTTGGCAACAGTGGGAAGGAAAAACTCCCTTTTAACAGGAAGAAACCTCCGGCTGAACCAGGCTCAGGGAGGGGCGGCCATCTGCTGCGACCGGTTGGGGTGAGAGAAGGAAGACAGGATAAAGACATGCTGTGGAAGAGAGACAGAGGTTAATAACAGATATGATTCAATGCAGAGAGGTCTGTTAAAACATAGTGAGCGAGAAAGGTGACTGGAAAGGAAAAACTCAATGCATCATGGGAATCCCCGGCAGCCTACGTCTATTGCAGCATAACTAAAGGAGGATTCAGGGTCACCTGGTCCAGCCCTAACTATATGCTTTAGCAAAAAGGAAAGTTTTAAGCCTAATCTTAAAAGTAGAGATAGTGTCTGACTCCCGAATCCAAACTGGAAGCTGGTTCCACAGAAGAGGGGCCTGAAAACTGAAGGCTCTCCCTCCCATTCTACTTTTAAATACTCTAGGAACAACAAGTAGGCCTGCAGAGCGAGAGCGAAGTGCTCTAATAGGGTGATATGGTACTACAAGGTCCTTAAGATAAGAGGGGGCCCGATTATTTAAGACCTTGTATGTGAGGAGCAGGATTTTGAATTCAATTCTGGACTTAACAGGAAGCTAATGAAGGGAAGCTAAAACAGGAGAAATATGCTCTCTGTTTCTTTCAAACAGTGTACTTAGGCCCATTTCCGGTGAGCATGTCACACACAGAGATGAAACTTGTCCCAACCTGCAACACTCAAAGTGTCCGTGATGACAACGCTTGTGTGACTCAAAAAAAAAAAAGCAAAAAAGCAAAAAAATCCCAAAATGTGATAGCATACGTAGTATTTAAATGTATTTACTGGTAGTTGTGCAACAGATTTTTTTAATCAGGCAAACCAGTTTCTTTCGCAGTTGTTGCGGCATTCCTAAAACCTGTGTTTTTTCTCTTACTGTTTTTGGACTTATCAAAAAGTACTGGAGTCTGTTTGGGAGACCAGCTACAGTGGTGCACCTTTATTCAAGTCGCTGACGTCCAGCGACGTAATTCAAGTCCCTGATTTTAGTTAAGACTTCAACAACCAGTGGAGAAAGCCCTGAATTTTATGTTTGGACATTATCAGTTATGCACATTAACCATTCAGAGGATCAGCTATCATTTTAATGGCAGTTTTATGTGACAAATGATAGCAGGAAAGGGTAACAAAAAAAACAAAACAAAAAAAGGATTATAAAAAAAAAAGTAGTCATATTTTTTCAACCTACAGGTAAAGTCAGACTTCTGTATCAGTATTAGCGGGTAGACATCAATAACAAAAATCACAATCTTTACCTTAACTTTCCTCCCTCAACAGGCCAATGAGCCAGTCCAACCCCAAAAGAAAAGCTTTTTTTTATTATCCAAAGTGAGGATGAGTGAAAGGCCAAATCACATCAGAGGCAACACCAGCTGCACATAAAGAAGTTCTTTACTGAACAATGGAGCCGCCGTGAGCACCACCTCTGTCTCCCAGCTGAGCCACACAGCCAGCTTAACCAATCATTGGGGTCAGAGCAGCCGCATGGATGACCAAAGTGCAGCCACCATAATGTAATTGTCATTGTATTGCCTTCCAATGTAAAAGGCATCTCCTTTCAGTATCGTGAAGGGATTGAAGTGTAGATGAATGGATCCGAGGCTTGTGTAGGCGACTTTAAACTGATTTAAAGGAGTCGAGTATAGTATTAAGATGCACTTTGGAGTAGTGGTGTTATTCAGTCTTCACAATAGAACTCTGTTCGAATGATGGACTGGAATAATCACAGCCAAACATCTCAGTCTAATCCCAATTCAGTGATATCTTTACACACACTAACACAATGCCAAGAATATGCTTAAAAGTAGAAGCTATCTGATTTTTTTTAAAGCAATCCCTTTTATGGTAGAGTACTTTTTATATACATAGGGAATAGGAAAACATTAGAAAATGATTTCTTTTTTAAAGCAGAATTATATGCACAAAACAGAGAAAGCCAAGAAATAAACAAAGGGAAAATACAGAATGATGAGAGAACAAACTAACTGATTTTGAGGGAATGATTCAAAGACATTTGGGAATAGAATCGTCTCCATCACTCTCGTCTTTCTACCCATCTTTGGATCATCTTACTACTGAGACCTGCCTACAGTGTTAAGCCTCTAATTACTCTGAACTCTATTTTTTAGTAGTTTAATCTTATTCTGAAAGAGACTTTATGATAAAATATGTAAAACTAATTAAATAAATGCAATAAATGACCAAAACACAAATATGACCATGTTGACTTGACAGATAGTTGGAATTAATTAAACTCTTTAAATGGTGTGGTGTCTTAGCAAATGTGAAGCCCTTTGATTATTTATAATTAGAACAACTGTTATTTATTCTTTACATATTATCTGGACACCTCATCTATATGGGATTTCCTTCTATCAATCTTCTGTTTTGTTTGTTTTTTCTCTTTAATCCTTCAGGAGATGGAAGTTATTTCATTCACACATAATCAAGTGCAGCCACATCTTGGGCAGAGCAACGGTGTCAGACTAATCTCATATCTTTAAGAAATACGCTCACAGATATTTATAACATCTCGCAATGATGGTGCCAGCATCCATCTACATGTAGTCGGAGCCTCCTCCTTCATTAGCCAATGGCACCTTTAGCTTATGGTCAGAGCTGCAGCGGTGTCTATAGTGTAATGAAATTTACGAAGAAGAGCCACTTGGTATGCCAGTGATGCCGCAGCAGGTCCCCGTGCTCTGTGAAAACCACGCATTCGCTTTTATAGATTGCATAATGGCCTGCATGAAAATGGTTTCACACTAACATAAATCAAATGTCAAAATACAACCGGAGCAAGACAATCCCCATGGTGCACACATGGACACACAGACGCACACACAATGGCACACATACTTGTGCAAACGGCAGATACACATGCTTAGAGGAGTCAGCCATCCAAAGAACTCACAGTCCTTCTTATGCAGATACATGTAGTGCTTAATAGCATACATAATAATTTATTAAGAAATGTTAAATATTCATCAATATCAAATTAATCATTTATAGCAGATCTTTAAATTAAAGAGTGTCCTTGAAGTTTTAGATGCGGGGACTGTCTTTAGCAAAGAGGCAATCCCCCGTGGACATTTTAAATCTCTGATGTAAAACACTTGGATTGCTATTGTATAATGACTATCTCACTTTGATAACGTCTTTCACAAAGAAAAAAAAAAAAGCACATCAGTACAGAACAAATATCCTTGCAAAGTTATTTTGCGGTGTTTGTAGTGTTATTATCAATGTTACTACAAGACTGAGGCACACAAAACAGGTTGGGAAATAAGGCATACGAACTGCTGAATGAGAAGGTGGGCTCTGGAATCTGTAGCTGTGAAGTGCTACAATAGTGCCCATGAAACAAACTAAGCAACAACCTTCAAAGGTGTAAAACAAAGGTAAAGGGTCAAAAGCTGCAGCTCTTCAAAGTTCAAGAGTTCAAACTCTACTGTTTGCCATGTTTATAGTCTTGAACAAAAAAAAACACATACACAAAAAAAAACATATTAAATCTCTCCTTTCAGAGCAACTATATTAATTTGTAATCATTTGGGTGAAGGCTAGTCTGATAACTGTCTTCTAGGTGTCACTTCAGGTAATTTGAGTTACTTGAATTTTTGACTCTGTTTATTCCTTTTAAAGGAAAAGGAAATAATGTTTTTCTAGACAAACAGTTTTCTTTGTAGTTAGTAGACCTGAGCTTAGATTGGCCAATATTAGCTACTACTATTCATTACTGTCTATACATCAAATATTATAAAAATGTAAACAAGAAAAAGAGACATCCTGCAACCTTGTTATGAGTGATAATGTTGCATAGTTCATCCATGAGAGAGCTTCCCTGTTGGCAATGTGTCTCTGGACCACCACAAATACAACAACCAGCTGATCTGAGCAGAGTCTGGCAGAGTGTAAAAGACTTGTTGTGACAATAAAACAACTAAAAAACACATATTTCCTTTTATCATTTTTAAACTGTTAGCATATTTTGTATTTTATTTTATTAATATCTGTTTATGTTTATATCTGAAAGAGAAAAATATTTGCCTATATATCAAGCATAGAAAAAAATTACATTTTTGTGTGCATGTGTGTATTACCTTTCACTAATTAACATGTTTCTGTACAATGTAACAATACAGTCAATGGATTTTGCTCGTTCGCCAAGCTTACTAGAGGTAGCTGATAGCATAGCTCCAAAAACGACTGTGGCTAGGTCCATGTCTGAAATCGACTGAAACAAAGATAAATACTGCTAATTTCTCTTTTTCTATCCCTCTCTGCCATGTCGTGTCTATCTTGGGGTTTTCTGCTTTATTGTTAAAACGGCTGTAATTCAATGCAATACTTTTGTCAAACCTGTAGGTTTAAAGCTTAAATTGTACACTTTAATGACACCTTGATTATTTAATTGTAACTGGGTTGGTGCACAGAGGCCAGATTACAGAAATTTTGTAACTGTCCCTGTAGGCGATGCATGAGGGACCTGACCACGTTTCAACACTTTTCAGCATTTTTCTTTTATTTCCAGTTGTCGTCTTAACACACACACGCGGATGCAGCTTTTCAGCAGCATCCTGCACATAACAACAACAATAATTCAGGACCCGGTTCACTACTTTTATGCGGCGGAAGGTGTGATGAGCTGATTGTGCTCAGGTGTATCAGCCTCCTCCGCAGCCGCACCACGAACCACGCCCCGCCACAGACCCAAAATGTATAGAGCTAATTCCATCCAATTTAACACTACAGGTGTGATGATTATTACAGGTGTGGTCAGCCATGAGTCTGCATGCTTTTAATGGGTGGCAGGCAACATTTTGCTAATCAGAATGTATATGAAGAACACTTAAGACTTCCATCCATACATTTTCTTAACCAGTAATCCAAGAAGAGTAAGACTGGATATGTACTGGACAGTCTAACACAAAGAGACACTGGACCACATAATCTAACAAGAAGCACTCTGAGTGTGCAAGCCTCTGCCAAGGCAGTTCACTCTGTGGGCAGTTTTTACTTTTATGGGAATAGTGTAGTACTTTGTATATATTCAATTTGATTTCTTACCGTACCGTAAACGTACCTTAATAAGTTTGTAGTGCAGTAAAAAAACAAAAAAATCAGCTACGGTTAAGATGACAGATTTCTACTCTGACTACACAAACACTATGTATGAGTAACTAATGGGTGATAGGTATTGATTTATAAATAACTGGACATGAATAACTTGAGATTTATAAATAATATATTTCTAACTAACTAGTCAGCTCATTCTCCTTCACTTCACATTACTTTCATTAAAAACATAAAGCATATTGTGTTTAATTGGAATTTGATTTGGAAACCCCATATAGCAGTATTGCCTAAGAGAATCAAATGCAGTGGAATTATAAAGCATAAATTTAAAGATAAATGACATTTTGTCAAAGTCTTTTTGTGAATTGACCAATAAATCATTAAGTTGATCTTAAAGACCTTGGTAGATGTAAGGCACAGTTTAATGGACTGTTAACATGACTCCATTCAACACTACTACAAAATGTATCATAATTAACTGAAAGCATTTCAAGCTATTGTGTTTATAGACAGAATGATGACACAAACACTACCAAAAAAATAAGCTCCTTGGTGGACCTAACAACCATGCACAACAAAGGTTTTCATCTATGAACATATCTTTGGACTCTGAAAGAACACTTTATAGGCATGACCAGTAAACTCACCATTGGAGACTTCAGCCCTAAAAAGTTTTCTATGAATATTTTTTATTTATATAAGTGTTTGTTTTTAGAGGTATTCCTTCTAAAAATATTTCAGTCATATTTTATTCCTGTAAACATGACCCAAAAGTGTAATTTCCTGCATGAAGGCATCTAAGCACTTAAAAACAGGTGTCAAACCTTTCACTTGAGAACCTCCGAAGGAGACACAAACATAGCATCAGAGCTTCTCCTCTGATGCTCTGCTGATACGCTGCTTATGCTGTGTATTCCTGTCCAAATCTTTGGACTGTAAGTAAATAGAACAAAAACACGACAGGACCAACATTCACACATCATTCAGTACCTTGTTTACTCAGTATCAGAGGATATACACACAGCTCGTGCGAATAAAGACATCACATTCTATACATCTATGGTCATGAAGGCAGAAGAGGGGAAGGACACGTCTCCTTGCCAGGGTACACCGTCTGGTGAGACTGCATGGGACAAGCTGTGTGCTGTTACACAGCAACTCAGTGCCAACCACACCTGCGCACACACAGGCATCACGCTCTCCAGGCCACACCGAGGTCACCTGGGTACTCTGCCAGCCACACCTGTCCTTCTCCTCACCCCTCATATACTGTATATCCTTGTGGAAACCCCACAGATGGAGCAAACACACAGGATACACGTATGATTTGCTCGTCTGTGAAGGTGAGTAAAACGTAAAGATCCTAGTCACCAAACTGATGTGACAGGAAATGGATTTTCAACCCTAATTCCTCTACATGTACAGTAGTAGTATTTTCTATCATTCTTTCAATATTATTCCCCTTATCGGTTCAGCTAATGCCCTCCAGCAGGAGAGTAAAGTCAGGTCTTTTCCATTTGTACGGGTAAAAGCCAGGTTCAGTATAGGGTTATGGAGAAAAGTAGGCTTATACAAGATTATGCTGCCATGATAACAAATAATCAGGAGCTAATTCTTTGTCTGGCCCTCTCTTATCTGTCCCTAAGCCTACTTATTAGGGGGCTTACATCTGCATTTGCAGCTGATGAGGGTGCTCCTCCTCTCTTAAATTTAAACAACGCATATCCAAACGGAGACAGCACACAAATATTAGACCTGGCCCTCATTTCTCCACTATTTGTAATAGTTGTGGATCAGACAGAGTCACACATGTTTGCTAAACCTAGTGCCTAAAGGATTGAAAGGGTTTTTACATGAAGATTACAGAGGTCTGAGTATTTTATCTCAATCTGATTATTTTATTAATAAACGCTTGTGGGTGGCAGGTCTTCAGATACGGCTTATCCCTTATTCATTTCCCTTGTACAAATCCTCTGCTCTCAGCACGGGTCATATTTGTTTTAAGCTTTCAATTTATAAGTTCAATTTTACGTTTTTTTCTCTCCCCAGTATACCCAATGCGTTGAAAAATGATGGAGATTAATGTATGGAGGTATGTTTTTACAAATCACAAAACTCCACATGTCTTGCTCTAATTAGTTCTTTTATCATTTCAATGACAAATTTTGAATTGCGGGCTGGGGAAATTCATTATAGGCATATAGAACATGGAAAGTACCAGCAGGAAAACCCTCATCTATGTAGCCCAGGCTTCACCATAAATCAGACTAAATTCCCTAGAAAGAAGAATGCAGGAGGACACTGCACCCAGCACTAAAATAGTATCACCCAGGGCTACTTCTGATTGAATGTTTTATCACAGACAATCCTGAGTGGCGTAAAAAAAGAAACTAATTTATTCATCCTGTTCAAGTAAAGAACTATAACAACCATGTAATTCCTCTGAGATTTTGTCATTTCAGAGCACTTTGATTTGTCATGTTATGCATGTCTTTTCATCCTTCTTTCTTCCTGCACTCAGCTTCACAGTGTGGTGGGTATCGTGTGCTGTAATTCAGCTTTTTATAACCACTTCGCTCACTCACCTATTGAGTATCTGCCACCGTAGTACCAGGGCCACATGAGTTCATCACTCCACCTCAGTAAAAGGATACAATAAGTATATGTCCAGGGCAGCTTAGGAAGGGCATGGATATCCATCAGCAATGCATATGATGAATCACGGTGGTGTCTGGGATGAATAGACATACAACACGAAATACAGTCAACCTAAAACGGGCAAGAATATACATTACATCCATTCAATCATCTGTACGTGCTAGGAAGCAGGCGGGCCTTGCTTCCTTTAGTCTTGCCAACTTTAAAAGCTTTGCTTAGATAGATTATGTACAGAAAAGCACAGAGCATATTGGCAAAACACCTGCTACAAAGAAGAGGCTTTTTCGCTGTTGCACTACAAACATGCAAAAAGACAGAGAAGATAGGGAAGGACTGAATGACTGTGTAGATGCCCAGATACATAACCCTAGGTCTGCATTGTGCTGATACAAATCTAAGTAGCACAGCAACATAGAATTTGCCACTCCAAGTCTAAAACTGTTCTTGTATCTGTTTACCACTTGTGGAATGTTGAGCAAAAACCTTGACACAGTACCAGCTTTCTAATTCTTCCAAAGGACTCTGGAGGCCAAAGTTCATTAGTGGTTTGAGGTCATCTGAGTTTTTACAGCTGTGTTAGAGGATGCTGAATTACTATCCTGTAAAAGGAAGCAGCTCATTAAGATGACATACAAAAACATAGAAGACTGAGAAGGGGTTCACTGGTTTCAAAATCTCATCTCATCTCCAAACACGTACCTGTCTTGATGCCCTAGGCCTTATTTAACCTCAGAGTTAAAATACTCGCAGCTTTTTACACCCACATGAAACTGCATTGTTAAGGTCATTCTGGATAAATGTATTCATGACGTGTGATCTGCGCGAATGGAAAAAAAACAGAGCTGTGAGATACCAGACACATCATAGCAGTTATGACGTGATCGCAGGACACGTCATCTCCATTTTATTTAAAGAACAGCTAGCTGCTCTCAGTACTAAAATGTAAACACATTTCTTCTTCTTAATTCAAAGAGTGCTGTACATGGTAAGCCTTTAACACCGCAGAGTGTTTGTTGCCCCAACAGAGACCAGCAGAAAGCTTTCTAGTTTTAACTTAACAGCCTTTTGACTAAAGATGGGGTTTTCAAGGACTCACATCTAACTAAAGATGAAGGAAGAGACAACAGAAAGAGCAACAGGAAGAAGAGCAAGGAGGGAACGTTTTGTAACACTTGAAAAGACACTTTCAATAGAAGAGGAGCGCAGCTCTTTTACAAAAGGATGAAGACACAGGCAGTAGAGTGTTCTTTTTTCCCCGTCTACATGGAAAGGTTGAACTGGTCTTTCATCCAGATTCAGTGACACTCATGACACCATTGAGATAAGAAACATGCGAACAAAAAGAAATCCTATTGAAGTCTTTTTTTTATTATTAATAGTGTGTAAATTGTATATTTGAGATGGTAAAAGTTAAGCCTAAGCTTGCATGAATGCAATGCTTTTGTGTTACAGATTCTATAATAAGTCTGACTATAGTTTTCTTTGAGTGGCATAGCAGAGGACTGTATCTTACAGCTGGACAAGAGAGCTCCTCTCACCTCTGTCTCATCTGGAAAACCCTGGGGTTGGGCCGAGAGAAGAAAGAAGGTTGAAGGCACGGCCTGATGAAAAACGAGGGTGTCACAGCATTGTTGCAAGGTTAGCACACCCGCTAATGGAGCTGTACTGGGGCAGGGCACCCCAAGGATCAACCCCACCAAGGGGGGGCATGTACAAGCCCAAGATAAACTACTGTAGGGGGCATGGCACTGCCCCAAGCACCTCTACTGCCCGCTAAGCACTCTCTCTCTCTTTCCCTCTGTCTGTCTGTCTCTCTCTCTCACACACACACGCACACACTTACATAAACTACCACCATAGGCTAGAGACATCCTCTCCACATTTATAGCTGACCATCAGATGAAATACTTAGAGAACTCCTAGTACTCTTTTTTTAAAAGCTGAGTGACTCACTTTAACTTTAATTTGGTAAACCTGAGTCATGTCAGTGCCTTGTCAGTTCTTTAAATGACCGGTCCTCATTATTTACGTAGAGTGACATCTATTGGCAGACTACTTTGAAAGTGGCAGCACTGACACTTCTAGAATAGTAAAGATAGTCTTCCAAGCTACGTAATACTCCAAACTGCTCATGTAGATGGAAGCATGCTTGTCTGATGTCATTTAGCAGCAAAGATGACTTTACACAGCCAGGTAAATCCAGATTATCTCAACAGCTCGGAGGGCATCACAGACAGCGAAGAGACAAATGAGAGAAAGTAAAGAATCAGACATATGGCTGACATGTTCATGCTGTGCAGGGTTGCACTGCTGAGCAGTCAAGGGTGGGGAGTTTGAGACAGAGGGGACATAAAGAATGACATGCCCCGGAATATCTCTTGCCCACATGGGACTAAGAGTTGACAAAGAAGGGTCTGTTTGGCAGAATGGCAGCCATATTAATGACCAGTTTATCACTGCTTGTCACGGGAGGGAAAAAGGAAAAGAACGGGAGAAGGAAAATGTTTCCCAGCAGGCCTTTAAGGAGACTGACTTCCTGCCAGGAGAGGAGAGGAATTCTGACATCTTCCTGCTGGCTCCTCACAATCACTTGTGATTGGTCAAGAGGGGAATACAGATGGGTCAGTAAGCCATGCCTTGATTGGACAGAAAGAACTTGGAGAGGCCACTGTGTAGTCAAGTCAAGGTCAGATCTAGGAGGAATGTCTAAAAGACAGTGAAAGTTCTTTCAGTGAAGTAAGGACACAAAAAGCAAGGTTAAAATGTTTAAATGGGAAAAGGGGGGGGAAGGTTTTTGTGTGGTGACTCTATGTAGGCTGATGAAAAATCAAGCAAGTTGTTTGCACATTTCAAAGAAACATTCAGTCATAGTACAATAAAAATGAGCTCAACCAGAAAGAAAAACAAAATAAAACAAAAACAAAACAATACTGAGGTTTTGCAAGGTGTTCCCTGTTGAGATCTGACATCACTCCTACAAATCAGACCCACAGTCTTAAGACACCTCAAAAAGACTGTGGGTGTCTATGTCTCTCTATCTGACAGTGTGAGCTGGAAGGTGAAATGCAGGACTGAGGCCGTCTAGAATCCAGCAGCGGAAGGCCTGTCCAACAAGCTTCACCAAAGCCTCTGTCGCTGTTCTAACAAAGCCCCTCTTATTCGGGCAGCAGACAGAGGCCCACAGGGAGAAAACCTCAAAGACTTTAACAACACCTCAAACCCCAGCCTCCATGACGGCTTGTTTCTTTCATTAGTGAGCTCAAACAGGGGCTCTGCGGGTGCCAGTATGGGCATGCCCGTATTAAAGAGAAAATAAGCCTCTGCCCACACATTATCGTTCACATGGCACAGACACCCACAGGCACTATTGCATGGAATTTTCCAGTACCAGCATCTCATCACCCAAATGTAATACGTTTCCATGTGTGGTGGCAATTAAAGTGCCCAAACACAGAAGTGGTAACAGAAGCCACGTGGGCTCCTGTGTGCAGAGGCCACCGTGTTTCTCCAGCTTTGGAAAACAGCACTGGAGAGGAGATACACTACATGGTAAGGGACGAGCATATGACCCTTGTGGATGTGACAGACAGATACCATTATTCATAACTGAAAATGAATAATTTTTTTTTTTAAATGGTGCCGTCTTAATGGGGGAAATTTTCCCAGACAGTTTAAAAAAATGCTTTGCTTGTCTTTATCAGTTTTACTCTTCATACAGTTCCTGTTTTCATGTCTGTTCTTTTTTTCTTCTGAGAGAATGGATGGTGTGAATATATCCACATCAAGTATTAACTTAACACAAAGCAAACTCAAGAACAACAACACAAAGAAAATGTACATTTTATATACATTTACTGCTAGGAAAGATTTTAGTTCCACCAGACAACTGGAGCTGTTTAAAACTGTCCCATTATCTCAGGTTCATGGACGATTTTTCCAGTACTGTATTGCTTGCCTGATGTCAACTACTTTACCCTGTAAAATCCAAAACAAACACACGCACACACACATATCTACAAATAGCACATGCAAAAAGGTTTTCCAGAAACCTCTACTAAGATTGCAAAGAGAATGAAAGAACACCCACGGAACCGCAACAGGACATATTGAACTTCCGGTTTCTTCAAAGCGTCGCTATTCCGATAATCTTTCCACCCACTTTACGCCTCATGAGCAACGAGCCTTACCAATACTGAAAATGGACAGCAATCTTTCATCACCTAACGGAGCTGACAGTGCACTCCTACTGTGCAAGTGCACAGGTTCAGTCACTCTGCAGCGCAGCCATCAAACTCTGACCTCTTCCTGCATTGATGATATTGTGCTGTTGCATGGAAAAGTATGAGAAAAGAATCGTACAGAGACCTGGAAAGAGTCTTAGTAATGAGTTTAGAAGTGGGTTAGAGATAAGGTTCCTCGATAACAGCAAAAATAATAAACAAGATTATCGCGGTGAGTCATGGCGATTATTTAAACTAAATATTCATGAAGTTAAATATCATGTTGTTATTGAACTCAAATTTTTTTTGAAAAAGGGAAATTTCTTTTTCTTTAAATGTAATTAAAGAAAGCTCTCACAAGTCTGGAAACCTTGAGTTTTACATTCTTTAGACTGTTTTTTGAGGTTTTTGGAGGAGTAAAAAAAAAAAAGCACACTTCATTTTTTTAAAACACAAGAAAACATGAAAGCTTGACAGTGAAAATAAAGGTTAAAAAAAAGGAAAAAGTTATCCCGAAATCATAGTTGCTGGAAGTCAAAATGGTAATTACAATTAAGATTCAGGTTATCTTCCAGTGCTAGAAAAAAAGGTAAGATAAAATCGGCTGCAACTGGAATAAGGCTATCTGGTATTATAGTTTTGAGGGACAGTAGGGGAAGCTCTTTGGGGACAGTGGGGGTTAATAGTCCAGGGAAGACAGGCTGGGCACCAACATGTTATAATAATACACTTGGCAGCTAGAATGGTGTCAACCCCTTAATTCCCCCCGGGAGAGAAGGACACTGCCTAATCTGTATTCAGTCCTGACATTGTCCACATCTGATATGGAACATTAGCCCCTAACTCTCTCTATAGACTAGTGTCCTTCGGTTTATATTACTTTATGTTAATAGAGAGGGAAAACTCCATGTGCTGTCGTTTGTCATTGTTAGCAGGGGTGCTCCCTGAGCCTGTTTGAAATGCATTTGTTTAGAAGAGCAAACGGGGGATGTTAAACCCGTCCCCTCAAAGCATTTTGTTGCATCTCTATCTGTATTGATCTTTGATCCAACCAAGGGTCCTCCGTGTGTCCCTTAAACTCTCTGTCACGTGTTCTGCACTCTTTTTTCACCATTTATTTTCCATTCCTTTGCTCCAAACAGTCAGCTGTGGGCCATGCCTAACTGGTGTGGTTGAGCCAGTGAGCGAGGAAGCACTAGAAGTTTTTTTTTCCACAAACCCCCCCAAAAACACAGCAACATTAATAAATATGTTCTAAACTGTTGCTCTACAGCAGATGAGCCACAGTTATGCTGCTGCTTAACATAACTCGCGTCATCCTATTTAAATAAAATAAAATGAGAAAACGTCTGGTGAAGCTGGCAGAGTGAATATTACTTAAATCTGGCGGTATTCTCTGACTTCTGTTGGAATTAATTCAGCTAATTGTCTTCAGCCTAATTAGAGTCTATTCCCCTCTGCAGTCTGGTGAAACAGTGCAGAGCTAATTGGATTAAATCTTTATCATTTTCTGGGAAACACAGAGAGAAAGGGAAATATGAAACAACACTAGCGCCTTTTTTAAATTAAATCTAACCTAATGACTGTTCTTTTATTAACATCCAGCTTTTTCATGTTTTTCATGCTGTATATAGGGATGAAAATGTGAAGTACAGTCTTTTACATGATCAATTTATTGACTAAAAAAACCTCTAAAAAAAAAGAATGCCTACAGGTTATTGCTCCTGCTTTTTTCTCTCTTTTACTTTTACCAGTAGTAATATTGAAGAGAGTTCCACTGTAAGCCTGCGAGTGCACAGCAAAGTAAAATGCAAGTCTCTGTATATCCATAACCCTACTCGTGCTCTTAAATGCCAAAAATAATGGCATTACAGCAGGATAATTGTGAGTCTCTCATACTGTGCTTTACTAGTAGCCTTTAGATGCGGCAGGTGGGGCTGACTGCGTGGGAGAAAAGAAGATTTTGCCAATCCATGTTGAGACAAGGAAACAGTTAACACTAGATTAAAGTATAGTGATTGCAACTGCAAAAGTGTTATGAGTAGGAAGAACTAGACCTAAAAGAATTATTTGTGCACTGAAAAGTATCTTGTTTACAAGACTTAGAATCATATTATATGCCCCTATCGCATATTTACAGTCTCATCAAAATCACTGCAGTGAAGTTTCTTTTACCATCTCATTGAGATGAACAGCCACTACCAACCATGCCACCAGCTCAGACAGTAGAAGGGACTATAAAAGAGCCATTCTCCTTCTTTATCATTGTATGTATCCACATAATCACTTCTAAATCTCTCCTTGGGGGTAAACTACTTTAAAAAGAATCTCACCCACAAGACAACAAGGAAAGTGTGTCCTTAGGAGCATTGGAGCAAAAATATCCCTGTGAAAATAATAACATCTGGAGTCTAATTAGAAAGACTTGCAGAAATAAAGAAGGAACCAAGTGACACAAGGACTCTAAATTTCTCAAACCATCTAGAATAGATGTTGTTAAGTTTCTATTGGTACAAGGGACATTACAGATTTCATTAATACATTCAATTTGTTATTGGTTTTCTTACTGTTTTGTCTGTGTTGGGGAAAAAAAAGGCCACCCATGCTGGTTTCTAGAACACAATGCTATATTTTATTTTCTCAGAGTCTAGATGCAGTGCAGAAGCAGAGTTGAAAAAAGGCTTGCATGAAACTCAGCCTTGCAAAAATTCAAATGCTAAGATTTTAATATTACAGTTTTGCAATCAACCACTTTCAGAAAACCATGCCAGCACTGATGAACGGAAGTGATAATCTTAAAGGCGCATGAGTCCGATCAGTTGAAGAATTTAGAACCTGGTTCTTACTTCACTGTAACTGTTTAAATAGCAATGACCATTTTCCGCTATTCATCCAAAATTCAGGATTAAGATGACTGTAATATACAAGAGTTATACACTCTGTACTGTCAATATGTACATTGCATGGATTCACTTAACCTCAGGACATAACCATATGTTATGTGGTTAACAATATGTAATGTCCTGACCACTCAGCTTCTTTGCTTCAGATTTTCTTCAGATTGAACAGCCACTGTATTGATTCAGAGAAACCCAGCCACTTCCCTGGTCTTTCAAAGAAGCCGAGACGTGTGTCCAGCACTGCTCTGCTCTAAGAATCGTTTCCTTACAGTCTCAGAGGGAGACATTGTGGAGAGCATCTGGAAGAACAAACAGGAAATCCAGCGAGAGGACAGGTGGGATGATATACAACCAGCAGAGAGAACTGCAGTTTACAGGCATGAGAGTGGACTGGAGGGCAACAGGGAGCATAGTGGAAACAGTCCGCTTTATACTGCATGCCTCATGAAAATATAATGAACAGGAGCCAACGACCCAACAGCCAACATACAGACATCCACGCATGCAGGCGCACAACTATGAGTGTTTGCAAACACTCGCAGCGACACAGATAAAATGAGAACACACACACACACAGTGCATACTAATCTGTGGCATCTGTCAATCTGTAAAATCAAGAGTGCACATATTAAAATGACAGACTTGAACCATTCGAGAAGATCTTATGGAACAATTTTGCCTTAAAACAAAACAAAACAAAAAACACAGGAATATTTATATTCCCTTAATAAACAAAATGTGTAAAAATATATCCAATAACCAGTTTCAAAATAAGATTTTTTTTTTCAACATTTTGCTATGTTGTGTCTTCTCTGTTGTTTTTGCATAAAATATTTGTATTTCTGCACACAGAAAAGTGCGTTCTGTATGTCTCACAAAAGAAGCCTGAAATTAAAGGAAAATGTTACATTTAGGAGCCTTCATATTGCAATTCATATACCAGAAATTTAACACACAGAAAAGCCTGTTCATTCAGACATCAATAAGAACAATCCTACTCACTCGTTTGGGCTGTGTTTTGTTTTCTCAAAGAAATGAGCATGAAAGACACATGAAGGGAAAAGCAACGCTTAGTCGGTTAGCTCGGGAGCAAAGGACAGTCGTACTCATGATATAATATTAGCAGGACATGAAATATCTAAACCATGCTATTTCATGCCTGTCTACACATGCACTTTACTTCAGAAACGTTCCATGTTGACATTCTGGATAGGATTTCAAGGATCTATTTTACAGCTGGGAAAATGCTTCATATAGTTTGAAAAAGACTGCTCAGGAAAATAGATGTCTGAATCTTTGTGAGTAAATGACATTGCACAGTGCTTAGAGCAGAAGGAAAGCAATCAATGTAGATCATAAACAGAATACAATACAGTAATCCATTGCCATTACCAGCAAATGGGCACTGCAATGGAGGTCTTTGCGAACTGAGACATGAATTGATTCAGTTTGCCAAGCAACCTGGATGAATGCAAGGAGAATGACTACATAATGTCTTACCGATGTGGCGAGCATGGATATATTCCCTTGGCAAGTAAATATGTGTATAGATATGCTCACAGATGACTTTATTGAGAGGACTCAATCACACGGATACAGGCTGTAACTAAGTACACCATATATGCACACACTCATTGGGCAGCCCCAGTAGAAAATACCTAGCAAGCTTTGGCAAAACTTAATTCCTGGTCTGTCACACTCCCAACATCTGGATCTGTAAAGAAAATTAACAGCCTGGCTATTCCACTGCCATTTAACCTGCAAGCAATTGAGCCATGTGTTGAAAAGTTTCTTGGATCCTCGCAGGCTTGCCTGGAAACGAGCCTACATGTCATAAATCAGGCAACTCCCTCTACTGAGGGTCTTGTGGTTTGTTTGTTTTTTTCTGTTTTTTTTCCCCCAGATAGTTTACATAAATGCAGAGTTCTATACCAACTTCAGAGAGTGACCTGCTGTGAAAAAGAATACTTTTCAGTATACCATATACCAGTATATCATTACATAGTGAAAATTATTTGTTGCATTTTAAGAGTGTAGAATTATGTAGATTTGTAATATTAAATGCTTATTCAATCACTAGATTATAGTGGTTTAGCCTAGTATTAGCCCTAATTTTTTGGATATTATTTTTTTGACTTGATACTTGATGATTTATATAAATAAATAATTATAGATAATAGATAATTAGAGAAATAGGCCAAAATCCATAGTTAACCAAAAATAATTCTCATTTTGTTACTTGGTAGAACTGTCCAGTGACTTTCCTCTTAGAGCTCTGTCCTTAGGATACTGTGGACAGCTATTAAATAATTCATCAAAACAAGAGAGGAGTAGGTAATAGAGCTGAGGCCTAAAGTAACTCAATCAGAGCTGGCTGGCTGATGTTTCCACCCTTGCCCTCAGAACTCACACAATGGATACGCCAACTACTCTCTGAGGTCAAAGGCTGTTTGTTGACCACAAACCACATAAAATTGGTTGCTCTGTAGCCAAGGCCAGGGGAACACCACAGCGGTGGTCAGTGCAAGAATCGAAACTGCTATGTAATCATGTTACACTTACAAGCGGCCACCTACATATGAACAGAATGAATATGTTTTCACACAAACCTACTTTTATGTTCGAATGAGGTCATGTGAGGAAAAAAAGAAATTGTCTCTCAAACATTACAGGGGAACGTGACATTAACAGTAATTTTCCTCTGACATAATAAAGAGCTCAAAGACAGAAAGTAACCACACTTTCCTGTCAGTTTCCTTTGGCAGCTTTCACAAGTAGACCAGAACATGTGAATCACACACAATCAGCGTTACAGGTGTTTTGTTCAGTCTTGCATAACATGTTCTGTACATTCACATGCATGGTGTACAAATGTCAAAACTGTTCAATCATCATTAAACTCAAATGTAGCCATTTGCATTTTTTCTTTTTCTATTCCTTTGCATCTTTATCTCAATACTTCTCAACCCTGTAACATTTTTTCTTTTTCATTTCTTTTTATGTTTTTGTTACAGTCCTGAATATAATGTCAGCTGCTTTTCCGTGTGAGCCTATAGTCTTCAGGTTAACTAGCTGGTCTATATGCAATTTGTTCATCAGAAACTTTCTAATAAAAATGTTAACATATGCTTTGAGCAACAGACACGCGAAAACACAGCATTTTCACAGCATGCTCAAACTAACGGAATAACTTGCTGAATGTCTGCTCAGAGTTGTGTTTCAGACCGTTCCAAACCACAGCTTAAAAAACAGCATGAGTTAAACAGTATTTCCGTGATAAGTGTTTCTCATGTTAATAGAAGAAAATGTGCCCTACAGTAGCACAAGCTAAAGCCAGACATGAAGTCTGTTAGTATTATTCCCTAATAAAAATAAAAAAATAAAAAAAAGACTATCCATTTTCTTAACCATTTATTTAGTTCCGTGGTTGGGGAGCGTTGGGGGTCAACTTTCACTCATCAGTTGAGCAAATAAAACTGTGTTTACTGTGGGAGGAAACTAGAGTATCTGGAGAGAAAAGACAAAAGATCCTGGCAGCTGGTCAATTCAAAACCAGGACACCTTTTGCTGTGGGGCAAGAGTGTTATCCACTACATCACTGTGCAGCTAAAATAGTTTTCCTCATCATGTACAGTACTGTGCAAAAGTTTTAGGCAGGTTTGGAAAAAATGGTGTATAGAAAGAATGCTTTCAAAAATATAAATGATTGTTTACTGGCCCCAAATGTATTCTGCAGCAGCACAAGGACCCCAAACATACAGTCATTAAGAACTGTCTTCAGTGTAAAGAAGAACAAGAAGTACCGGAAGTGATGGTAAGGCCCCCCACAGAGCCCTGATCTCAACATCATCAAGAGACAGAAGGATGTGAGGAAGCCTACATCCACAGAAGATCTGTGGATAGTTCTTCAAGATGTTTGGAACAACCTACCAGCTGAGTTCCTTCAAAAAATGTGTGCAAGTGTACCTGGAAGCATTGATGCTGTTTTGAAGGCAAAGGGTGGTTACACCAAATATTGATTTGATTTAGATTTCTCTTTTATTCATTCACTGCATTTTGTTGATTGATGAAAATAAATGATTAACACTTCCATTTTTGAAAGCATTCTTTGTTTACACCATTTTCCCACCTGCCTAAAACATTTGAACAGTATTGTATATATAACATCCAAACACATAGTAACATGTACAGGACAAACTATTAATGAAAACTTCAGCACTCAAAATTATGGATATAGCCTTTCACTTGCAGTGGGAACATTGTTTGTTTAAACGTTGTTTATTTGAAAAAAATCTATGTGAAACTGATCACTGCTTACTTTGTTAATATTTTGACATTATTTTTCTTCAATTTCCTTCCAGTTTCCTTTAGCTTCTGCTATTATTTCCAGAAGTGATTTGATTTGGGTATTGATGTAGTGTGAATCACTTTGGTTATAATTGAAGTGTATATTGGTCAGTGTGTAAGATGACCATTTTTAATCAATTTCCTACATTCATCATTCAGTCAAGGTAGAGTGATCCCGTTTCTTTCATTTTCACTCCACTCTGACTAACACAAATCACTTTATGGTGGGTTTTTTTTGCAATAAATAAATAACAGAACATAACAAATGTATGCTTTGTTACAGCTTTGAAAAAAAAGGAAAGCAGGCTGGAAAGCAAGAAAGAAAGAGTTGTATGGTGCAGATTTACAGTTTTTCTGTAGCCTGCTTGTTGAAGTGTAGAACACCAAAGGTAATGAATTACAACAAAGGAACTTTTAAGCTGTCTGTGTTGTTAATAAACATATTACATGTGAGAAAAGATCATTGATGCAAAGTGACAGAGACAGCGAAACGAAACCCAAGTGTCCATGGCAGAGAGAGACTAAGAGTAGAAAAAGACCACAATCAATTAGTCTAGCTTTACAATAGCCGGAAATCTCATATTGGGGTCACATGCATTCCTTATCAGCAAGTGCATTTTCACATGCCAGATAATCCTCTAATGATTAATGGAGTCTAATGAATAATGGTGGATGGAGTGTTATTTTTGCCTGATGGCAGCTAGTAGCAGACACAGTTAACCTACAAAGTGTGCATCGCACTTGAGGGCACTTTCTCAAGTCCTCCCACACATGTTGAAGGATAATAAGGAACCTCTAGTACAATTAATCTAGCTTCTCACAGATTTAAATACAAAACGTCTTGCAGTGCATTTTAACCAAATGCAGTGAATTTCAAATGAACTTAATGGCAGTGTGTGCCTGTAAGTAGCAGGTTTATGCTGTAAAATATATGTTCATATTCAGTTTAGTGTTATAAGAAGTCCTCTTTGGCAGGTCTAAGCAATATGAGTAATAATAACCTATGCAAGCAGCCATTGCCGATACTTCACCTGCACATTTATTGGCAGGCAGTGCAGCAATGCATTGTGGGGCTGCGGTGAGAGTGATTAGAAGTATTCTTCCCCATCCTCCGCTTCAAGCAGGTGTTTTTGTGGGTAAACTAGCACTGGTGGACATGCCACTCTAATTTCATTGACAGGTTTAAGACCTTTTATGTGTCCCAGCTGCCATGTTTATGACGGGCTGACTGTGCGTTCATGTTCAACAACATTAAACATGCATAAGCTAGACACGGTGGGCCACCACACAGAAAAGAATACCTTCTCCTAGAGCCCTGAAAATCTAATATCTCTTTTGGGGGAACATGGATTCAATGGGCACCATAAAAACAAGCAGAAATGTAAATACAGAATGATAGAAAGACAGCTACAATTCCCCTTGGATTACAAACATGGAACAACTTCATATCTAATTCATCTTAAGGTCTAATTGTCATCCATCCATCCTCTTCAACTTATCCTTATCAGGGTAACAGTGGGGCTGGAGCCTGTCCCAGCTACCATGGGGCTAGAGCCAGGGTACACCCTGGACAGGTCCCCAGTTTGACACAAGGCTAACACAGACAGAATGAACCAATAAATTTAACCTACCCCCAATAACTGCATGTCTTTGGACTGCGGGAGAAGCCAGAGTACCCAAAGAGAACCCACGCAAACATATGAAGAACATGTAAAGTCCACATAGAAAGGCCCCGGACAAATGGTGGAGTTGAACTCTGGACCTTCTTGCTGTGAGTACACAGCAAGACCCAGGTGTAATTGTACTGTTACCACCATTACTAAGTAACCATAACTATGTAAATAATCTTGCCTATCCACCTAGACCAGAACTGGTCATTGAATGGCCACATCTGGCCCTTTGGTTGTCCCTGACCAGCCTTCATGAGGTCAATAGGAAATTAGAACCCTTTTATTTGTTTGGGGTGATTTTGTGAGAGAGAAAAAATACAATGTTGCTTTAATTTTCAGTGCAACTGCAATAATTTTTTTTGTTTGTTTTTTATTTATCTATTTATTTAAAAAATTTTATATATGTGTGTAAAAGCAAATGTAGCTTCACTGTAAATGAATTGGAACAGATGTTTGTAAGAGATGGGAGTTTGCTAGCCTCGAAAAATGTCAGGTCACATTAAAAAAAAAAGATTGATGCAAAATGCAGAGCTTTTAACAAGACATGGAGTTTTACATATTTATGGGGCAGATGTGTTTCAGGATTACAATTTGAATCATCATGATTTGACTTGACTGATGGCGAGTGGACATCTGAAGCGTTGCTAGCAAAACTGCAAAAGCAACAAGGACTTTTTACCAGGCTTTACACATCTATTGATGGAGGAGTCAGAAGCAGTTCTGTGATTTCCCCCCCAAAAAAAATCACAAAAATATTTTCTGAACAAATAATGTTTGATGGACTCTAATATGAGAAAGGAAGCAATTGAGAATATACCCTTCTCTATGTGAATCACAACAAGAGGAATTCAAGGACATAATGTTACTATCACAGAGGTAAAATGATCCAGTTACCTCTGTACCTGTCATAAGAAAAAGTTATGGAGAATCTGGCTGTAATGCGCTCAATGAGAATGACTGTGTTGGGGAGTGATTTGTTCATTGGAGTAACTGCATGGGACAAACTGAAAGGAAAAAATAATAAAACTTCAAAGCAGATGCAAGTGATGTTATCCAGCAAATTGTAATTCAGGCAGTTTACAGAAAGTTTGTTGGACTTTTGGTAGAGCATGAGACTGAACATGGTGACATAGGCTACCATGCAGCTTTCAGGCAACTCAAACTGGGCAAAATGCTAGAATATGGGACTTGAAAGTAGAAATGTCACAGTTTTGTGAAAAGAAAGGAAAAGAATTCTAGAGCTCTCAGATGCATATCTTGGTATTTATATGACTGCCCTTCACATTTCCCCCTTAGACATCAAACCCGACTTTAAGACACTTCTTCAAGCCCAAAACAAATTACATTTCTCTTATTCAACAAGGATAATAAAGTAACTGAACAATTATAGATGAAATAATTACCCCCGCAAGAAAAAAAAACACTTTTTAGGAAGTTTTAAAGTTTGCAAAAAAAGAAGCATATTTTGTTCACAACTGCTTTTGGGAATATATAGTGATAGTGATTGTGGCAGGGCATGGGCTTTGGCGCAGCAGCGGGGGAGGCGGACACACCTGAGCGGCATCAGCAATCACACCTCACCGGCTTAAAAGGATTGAACTGGGTCCTGACTGGGTTGTTGTTGGGGTATGTGTGGCTGGCAGCTGAAAAGCTGCAGCCGAATGTAAAACCAACGACAACCGGAATAAATAAAGCGTGTTGAAAAGTGTGACAATATGGTCGGGTCTGCCATGCGTCGTTTACAGTGATAAAATGTTGGCATTTTTACTAAGCCTATTTTGCCTTTTCAGTGCCAAATTGTAACGTCTGCTCTCACCAGCAGTAGTTTATAAAAGAATCTAAATTAATATTGAGCAGAACTGAGTTCAGTTGAGTCCCAGTTTCTCATGTGCCCTCTTTGACAACATTGATTACGCGCTCCTAACCTACATCATGCAAAGAGAAAGCTGTTGGACTTGTGGCAAGAGAAGTCCAACAGTATGTCGGCTTTAGCGTTGTTAATGTTACTGTTACTGGAATTTCTAGCAAAGAATAGGATCTGTACTTGTACCTTAAGTACATTTGAATAGATCTCAGAAAGAAGAGGGGAGGCAGAGAGCCCAATGATTTATAGACTATTGTTTGGAGAGTATTTGGCAAGAAATGCTGTTCTTATCATGCTTGTAGGCATCAGTCTTCACCAGGGTTTTCTGACCCTCCGAGTCCTAAATCTTTCTTTCTTTTGTTAAGAACTAGATACAAATAAAACAGTTCACATTTATTATTGAAGAGAAAAATAGCCAAATGTACTATTTGCATTCTTGAGAAGGATTTGAATCCAGTTACAATCTTAAATTTCTTGCATCACTACTTTACTTTTCTGTAAGCAGCAAGATATCTGTATGTTTTTGTGGTTGTTGTTGTGTTTTTCATTGAGAAAGCTGTCAGTTCACAATGAGAACGAGTATCAGACAGTGGGAAGATTAGAGAGACAGAAAGAGAACAACACAAAAGAAGAAAACAGGATATCTAAACTGAAAGGGAAAAAAAATAAGAGAGGAGGAATCAGTATCACAAGCCTTAAAAAAATGAGACTAAGGATATGAATAGAGATGTGCCATGCTGGGCATTCTCATGAAAATGCTCATGCTTACACTGTTCTGTGTTTTTCAAACAGTGAATACAGTTTGGTCATATGTAGGCGAAATGCACAGTTTTGTGTTATAGATGCGTGAGCAGGCACGTTGCAAGCATGCCACAACCCAGGTCCTACTTAAGAGCAGGTGGACAGAACGATGCTCTATTTAACTTAACTGTGAACTTCACTGTGCCCTCTACATGTTATTCGTAAAAAATATATTTCGAAAACTCACATGACCACAGGATGGGTAGGCACATCACTTTTTCTCATTAAAATCCATTTCTTATTTTTTAATATATATTATTAATGCATGTGTTCCACGCCACATGGGAGATAATAAATGAATAGGGGTAAGAGATGCACAACTGCCACTAAAGCCCATGTCTTCACATCTTCAAAGAAATCTGTACTGTGTTTAAGACTTTATGTAAAGGAAAAATACAGCTGACAGCACCGACATACAAATGTTAAAAATGGAGCTGTTGTCTATTTTATTTATGATGTGTGAAGCCTTGGAGCTTTGGAGATGATTGTTATTAATCCAGTCTACCAGATTAATAGAATTTTGTTCTGAAGCAAGTGTGTGAAGAAAGAGGGTTGCGTATCACGTATCTCATTTTCTTGGTTACTTAAGGAAGCATCCAAGCCAAACTGCAAAATTACTGACAGCAGTGGTTCAGCTAAGGGTGCACGAAATCAAAGTTTTCACACAAAACTCACAAAGCTGAATATGCTGTAGGACTTTGTTTATCCTTCCATTATAAAATATTTCGTCAACTAACTGGAGTAGAAAACAAAGTGGCAAGAGAGCAGTGTTATGAGTAGAAAATGAATCCAAATGTGGTGGAAGGTGGCATATTTTAATAAGCACACAGTCATAAACAGTGCAGTCTCAAGAAATTTTATGGTTACATTTTATCTTCTTAATCACTGTAGCCAAGGTAATCATTACTCAACTCCATCAAGGCAGCTGGGATGCTGCTCGATTCTGTTTAAACAGGTGAATGGGGTTTTACTGAACAAGGTGTCATTGTTCTGTATCCTCGTATATTTGAAACATATTTTAGATCTTCAGTATCATAGTTCTACGAGGAACCAGTTGAAAGCACATCATCGAGGAAGCAAACAGACACCGAAAGACTTGCAGTGCAGCGGAATAACAGCAGTGACATGCAAAGCAGGCTGTCTTCAGAGGAGAAGAAAAGAGGTGGAGCAAGAGGTGGAGAGATGCTTTAAGCTGATTTATATCAAATGGTAATAAACTGGGCATGAACCCCCCTCGCCCCCTCTACCGCCTGTTTAATATGCGAATATGCAGAGCATCCCACTCCTGACAGCTCCCCATTAATAAAAGCATGGCTGGAAGCACAGGTAGCTATAGCTCATCTATATGAAAATACATGATGATGGTTTTACACAAAGTCATCTTTTAGAATGGAGCCCATGTGCCAAACCAGGGCTGATACGGAGAAGTACACACAGTCATAACTCTACATATGTCTTTAGTTCGTTTCTGGAATTCCGTCGAGTGGAATCAAATCACAATGGCACCCATGCATGACAGAGGTATGGGGAGGATTACAATTTCCTAAGAGAGTGGACATCCGTTGCAAACAGTTTTTGTTAACATGGTGCCAGGCCATATGGTACGCTGCCATGAAGCCCTTCTAATCACTGAAACAATTATCTTTATGCACTGGTGATGGACGTCTTTGTACTTTTAATTGTTCCATATTTTACACAGCTTGAGCAATAATTTCAAACATGCGGTAACCAAAAACCTATGGGACATCCTTTTTCATTGAAAATCGTCACAAACTGTGACTCTGGGATATCACTTTAACAAAAGTATTTGACATGAGGAATCATTCATTGAAATATTATATATCTACACACACACACACACACACACACACACACACACACACATATATATATATATATATATATATATATGTATGTGTATGTGTGTGTGTATACTTACATACTTAGACTGTTCCTGTGAGTATTTTTTCTTCCCTTGATATTGGGACCATATATATCAAATAAAGATGCATTTCCATATTTTGATAAATCTGATTTATATTACCTCTGTCCGTTTTCTCCCACCAGACGCTCCCATAAGGAGAAGCGAACAAGGGAAAAAAGACAGAAACACAAGGAGGCACCAGACCTGGTATGTCCAGCCCCTGGAGGCTCTAGTAAGACCTACTCTTAGTCCATGTATTTTACATGAACAATCCTCAGAGGGCACAAAGAATAGGAATCTTATACTATTTAAATACAGGATTTGGGACATCAAAGCCAGGCTGATATTGGAATAACAGAAATAATTAGGGGTATGGAAGTTGCAGAAATAGCCACATTTCCATAAGATGATAATTAGTCCCAGGGCTAGCTAGGTCAGGAAAAAGCATGTTTGTTGAAGCTTTGTATTAGATGGAGGCCTAGAGCTGGAATTCCAGGTAATTACAGGAAACTGAAACACTGCAGCCGAAATACTGATTGAAAATTACGTTTCATTTCATTTCATTTTAGTGCTATGTCCTGAATTCATAATTGAAAAAAAGTTTCATTTTATATAATGAACTGAAGCTGAACGAGCAGCTGGTATACAAAGAAATCAGACTTCAGTTAAGCTGATTTCATTGTAGGTGGTTTTCTGTTAGTGAAGTGGAAAATATGATAGGACATTTGAAGCGGGGCTTCGCAATAACTAAGGGCATGGATCATTCTTTTGATGACTCTTAGAAGTTACAAAGGCTTGTAATACATGCAGACCAAATGGTTACGTTGCTGTGTGAATCATTTGCAAGATGAAAAAAACTGAAACCTCAATTAGCCTAGATTTTGAATCGGATGAGATAAGGGCACAGGTCTGCTGCCGCACTTCTTTCTGTGTGTAGTCATTTGGTTTGTCTTGTTCCATTTCCACTTATGGGTAAACAGGGAGGGAGTAAAATCATTTTATTTTCTCCTGCTGAGAGGGATGTTAAGGAGGGGCCAGAGAGTCTGTCTCCTTATCTAATAACCCTGCCACAGGCTTGCCAACACAGGAGAATCCTGGCAATGAGCAGGGAGGGAGTCACAGAGCCATTTAGAATCCAAGCTTGGCTCAGTAAGTGAAATCCACACTGCTACTGGAAGAGTGATGCTGGTAGCTACAAGTCTCCCCCCACTTCCTCGGTGGAAGCAGATCTGATACATCTGGCAGCATCTTTGTGTCTTTTCATATTCAATTGCTAAACATTGTTTAAATCACAGGGCCTTACTTTAATACGCAGTCAGTACATGCCATGAAATTTGATTCATTTAAAACTCTCCCCAGGGACTTATTGCAGCCCTAAATAAATCAAAAAGAAAGTTTAGCCAAAGGAAAAATGGAAAGCAAACCTTTTGCTTGTTTGACTATTGTTTAAGTATTTTATACCTAATGCTTGTACCTTGTAAAATCTTGAATTTCCAATCCTCCACTCACTTATATCATTTAAGTGCATTGATGTAAAACAATGTTTTATTGGCTTAATAATGGTTAATGGGACTGGAGTCTGCAGGCACATTAGGTGCTTCATGGCCCTGCACAGTGCTGCTCTAAGCTAAATGCTAACTTCTACATACCGAAGTATGTGTAATTAAACCTCAGTACCATCTGAATGTAGCGTATTAGCCAACAGTCGATCACTTCTAGACACAAAGCATAAGTGAGTCAACAGGAATGATTTGTTTTGCAAAGTCAGACCGTGAATACATAACTGCATAAAAACTGAAGCTTTCATCAAAAATATTACAATTAAGCTTAAGAGTGGCATAAAAGTTGAACATTTTGTGGTGAATTGACCCCAAATCATTGTGCCTTTTTACTTAAAACTGCAAAAATAGTGGCTCAAGTAGAAAGGTTAGGAGATCGGTAAAGTCAGATGGAAACATCAGTTCCTAAAGTTTTCTGTGACTTAGAGATATATTAATTAGTGTAACATAGCTTTTTTACAAACAAAAAAAATGCCACCTTCCCACAAACGGCTGTAAAAATATTATATAGTGATATTTTTTCCACTTTAAATGACACAGTCTTTTAAAACTACTCCAGCCTGAAATATAAATATCAAATATCAATTCAATTTTTTGCATTCTAACCCTTTAAAGAAGAGGGACTCCAGCTGATGTGGAGCAGAGGCTGCAAATGGACACTCTGTGGTCTTTGCATGTAAGCTTCCCACATGGTGCTGCCAGCTCTTCTGTCCATGCAAAGTCACACTGCCCTTACATTTGCTGATGAGGGGGGCTTGCAACAGCACCCTGCAGATTTGAATTGATTAATTTTTTGACCTGTAAACACCGTCCAAAATGAGCATCGCTACTTAAGCCTGCAGTTCCTCTGTGTCCACATAAGCCACCGAGTGTTTCCCAGAAAGGTTTGTCAGGGCCACAATTTATTGCAGGATTTCATCCATCAGCAGCAGTGCATAGCTGGTGGCATGGCGTGTAGGTCCGGGATCAGACCTCTGCCTACTGGGACATAGCAGAGCATTGCAGTCTTTGTGGGAGCCAAAAATATGGTGATGGAGAAGTCGTTCAGAGGAGTCAGATTTGGATTCCAGCTAGTCTCTCTCTACCTCTGAGGTCTCCTCCATGCTGGCCACAGAGGAGGGTGAGGTGCCATCTTCACACTCATAGTGCATGGTCATTTCCAGAGCCTCCAGTGAACTGTGAAGTCTTGCCATCTCCAAAATGACTGCTCATACTTCTAACCATGGCTCATACTTCTAACCATAAACTACTTGAGCTAGAACCAAAATAAAATCAGTTGGTTCTTGCTGCTGAGATATCTTTGAAGTTCTGAAAGATTACTCATCATTTATTATTACTGAATTTAGAACACAGAGTATGGCCTTCGAAGACAAAAAAACTTTAAGGTGGACATCGCACACACACACACACACACACACACACACACACACACACACACACACACACACACAATTATCCAACATCAATAGCGGCACACACTTACCATTTCAGCAGGAAGGCACCCTCCAAAAAATAGGAAAATGTGTAAAATTTTGCTGCATGCTTTTAACTGTAAAAAGTAATGCCACCTGGTGGACAAATCTAATAATTAAAAATTGAAAGCGAGCAGTCCAACATCAAATCTTAACATAAAGGAACGTATTAGTTGATGTCAAGATAAATGTGGGATCAGAAATTATATCGTCAATGATTTTTAATGGGGAAATTTTGGGCCTTAGGATAAAATATACCAGTTTCTACATAGCTTAACCATTCTAAGCTAATTTAAGGAACTGAGGCAATGATTCAAAAATTCTTATATATTTAACTTCTCTGACTATGAGCTATACTGAGCTATGTTCATTCTGTGAGTAGGTTTTGGTTCTCGTTGATTTGTTTTAATAAATAGTGAATGTGATCATTTATTTACTGAACACAAATTTACACACTTTTACACCTCAGAATTGGTTCAATTTACTGCATTTTCCAGCCACTGGAAAACAACACTGTCATCAGTGCCATCATGTCCTGAACGACTGAAGCAGGAAGAGGCCAGGCTATTGGCATGCTGGATGTTGGCATGCGTGTCTGAGCTGTTGCTGTAGCCTTTCATGTTCATGGGAGCTCCATGTATGATCCAATTACTCTCAGTGGAATCTCACTGGATAAAATTACTGAGATGAGGTGCTCCAACCTGGAGTCGCACCATTTTTATGTTAGTACCATGTCCTGTGCCTGTTACCCTCCCCCTTACTGCTAAAGTGGCACAGATCCAGAAAGCCATGAGCCATTCAAAATTCAAGCATCAGGTAACAGTTCAAAATATACAAATATACTGGAATGTAAGGCTCTCACGCACACTGTATTGGTTTCAAAGATTTATTCTTCTTCTTAGATCCGATTTTTTGAGTTAACACAGGCACTAGATTCATTTTACTTCATTTTTTGGTTTAATTTTTCTGTGAAGTAACTTCTTTAAAATATTTTGAAGTTAATGACAAATTATTCATTTCATTTTTATCAAAATTTAATTAATAGGTCATGTGTTTGTTTTCTGCTTTCAGAGAACACAACTCACATCTCAGCTACAAAACCTTAAAATTAGTCAGCAATCCATCAAACAACACTCAGAAAACTTTAACTACTGCCTGACAACTTATGTGGTTTTGAGATTTTTAAGAATGAAAAAACAAAAAGAACAACAAGAACAAAGTCCCCCAACTTTCCTTCTGGTTTATCCAATGTTATAAACCTGCCATGGTTGACTGCAGGACAAAAAAAACCCAACTACTTAAGTTAAGTTAAAGGTTTTTAAGGCAACGCAAAGCAGTTTTAATTACACAGCACATTTTCATGTACAAGACAACTCAAAGTGCTTTGCATTAAAATCATTACATTAAAAGCAAAGAACATTAAAAATAGTGAGAAACTATCATCAGAATCCATACAGTGAGTTGCATATGACACAAACAGACATCAATGGGAAATACATCATCACCACCATCAATGTCGCCACCGCCACCACAATTGCTATCACCACCATCACCATCGCCATCACTGTCAGTGTACATACACAAAATATAAATGTAAAAAAGTGAAAAGACAATCTCTCCATCTAAATTAAAAGAGGTAACAAATAAAAAAGTTTTAACACCTGACTTAAAAGAACTAAGATTTGGAGCAGACTTCAGGGTTTCAGGTAGTTTTTTACAGATATTAGGAGGATAAAAGCTAAATGCTGATTCTTCTTGTTTAGAATTTAAAGCAAACCTGACCCAGATGATCTTAGAAGCCCTGGTGGTTCATATGACATCAGCAGATCAGATATTTCAGGCCAGAACTATTCAGCACCAACAGCAAATTTTAAAATCAGTTATTTGGAGCACATGAAGCTAGTATAGAGATCTAAGAACCGAAGCAATGTGTTCCCTTTTCTTAGTCTTTGTACGGAAACGAGCAGCATTCTGAATAAGTTGCAGTTGTCTTAATGATTTTTTAGAGACCTGTAAAAACTGCATTACAGTAGTCAAGCCTATTGAAAACAAATGCACGAAAAAGTTTCTCAAAATCATGTTGAGTCATCAGTCCCCTTATTCTAGATACATCTTGTGTCTAGAATAAATGATAAAAGCTATGTACCTATGGTTGTGTTCATATATATGAAGCAATGTTTTCCGTAATGTTTCCCATAAATATGAGATCTACTTTATCCATATACTTGTAATTTGGTGAGTAAAGTGGACATATTTATATATATTTCTTTTCAAAGAAAAAAATGATGTAAATTTTTGTACATTATTATTATAAGTGCATCAAATCTAATCTATGGTGAGGATCCTTTCGTTTTTGTGTCATCTGTTCGTTTTCCATCTTTTGCAGTATTAAAACTCAATATTCATAAAGATCTCTGACTTCTGACGCCACAGTGACGTTCACACGATGAATGATAAAACAGACACTTGATGCACTGATTGCTCCGAGGATGGCCCCAGCTGCCTGGGAGACAGTGTCCCCTGGTGTCTATATTGTCTCATCTATGCTTGATCTCCAGCTTAAACAGATTATTTTTTTCCTGATAAGAAATCTCAAAAATGTATTATTTAAGTATATTTTTTAATCCCTGTTATTACCAGTCATTCAGATTCATAAGAGCACATCACTAAAGCACCACTGCTGCTTCTGTTTGAACTTAAATGACAAGAGAAAAACAAAGTTTATTCTCATGGCCAAAGTTGAGTTGGACCAGAAAACATTGACCTTTTTTGTGACAAGAACGCAAACAACAGAATCTATTATAGTAATGACAGTCAATAAATATCCATCATAAATGCAGACCAAGAAACACTGACTCAAACCTCAATTCAATACACCACTTTGTTTTTTTATAAAAAGATACACGGGTGAGATGTTGATGGTTTTGGCAACTGACCTGAGGCAAGAAGAGCTACAGGTTCCATCTATATATGACCTGTATGGTTATGTTTGACAGTGAAACTAGAAAGTGCCTCCCCCCCAGCCCCCCGAGTCCTACATTTCTCCTTACTGCACACCTGTTGCCCAACAGAGTCACAGTCATGGATCCGCAGCGGCCCTCTGTGCATGTGGAACTTTTGTGGATGGAGGAGGAGGCCACGCCCTGGACATAACAAACTGCTGACTAAACACAATCTTTGTTACAGGATGGGTGCATGTGACATCACATCATCCCCTGGGGCTGTGTGGGATCTAGGACAGACTCAAGCTCTTTGTGTGTGTCCAGAGCCAGAGCACCCTGTACACGCGTCCTGGATCATCCTGCCATGTCACCTCTATTGTCTACGGGTCTGGACGCATCCTGACATTCTCACACAGTGAGGTAGTGTGGGACAAACATTCCCCACTTGTCACGGTTCAGAGATTCACTTAAAAAGAGGGGGGGAAAGAAAGGAAGAAAGAAATTGTCCTGAGTCATATGAGCTGAACAAATTTATACAGGTTCTCACCACCATATTGACTGGCAACTTGGAAAAACTACTCCTTAATTGTCACATAAACATTTCAGTTGTAAAACTCAAGACGTTTCAGATTATGCCAAAGAAAACTTTATTAATTTAAAACAAAATCAGGCTTTATAACATGATTTTTAAAATAATCTCTGACGACTAATTTATTGCCTATAAACTCATTAATGTCATGTTCATCCACTCAGTTCTCCTACTGTGGGATTTCTTTAGTCTACTCTGAGTTTTACTGTACTTTTCAAATAAGAAAAATTAAAGACAAAGAGAAAGAAAGTAACTTTCACATGTATGTGAATTACATTGAGTTCATTCAATGACGCAGAACATGTAGACCACATTCAGCATACCCTATTAGTGGTGGGCAGGAATGTAATAAGAGGGACCATAAAAACTGGCACAGGTTCCCCTGATGCAACCCTTAGCTCTCCAGGCGCAATAGTACCTAGATAGATCTTCAGAGAAAAGAAAAACCACCACATCCCTTGCAGTCAGACATACTCGAGACACTCTCCTGACACCAATCATTTCCACATGGATGACCTATCGGTGTCCTATTTTCTTGAATCTGTTATTTCCATAATCCGGTGGGTGCCACAGCCTGCCTAGGGTTAACAGATGAGCCTGAGTGTGTGAGATGGCAGAGCTTTGTAGCCCCTAACGAACAGTGTGCGGTCTGATGAATGACATTTGGGCTACAACCACGTCACTTCTTCCATTAGCAAAGCTTGTCCCAACTCTGCCGTATTGAACCATGGCTTTCAGCTATTAGCCTGATGCATGACACAGTCAATTCCAGTTACGCTTTAATAAGTGAATATTTATCTTAGCCTTTCTCGAAAAAGGAAAGAACAGGCAAGAAATAAATGACAACAAAAGCACCAATATTGTTATCTTCTTTTCATATATGCAAGCATGAGGTACATTTTCCTTTTTTATCTTCCCTGTGAGCTCCTTTAGGCTACAGCTAGATCTGTACGTCACTTTCAAAAAAAGCTTATAATATATTATACTATACTCGTATATATACTATACTATATATTTACCTTTTACCATTAAGGAGGCGCAGAACTCAGGCTTGGTTGGCCATTTTTTTCATATTGGGAAAACTATTAATTCATGTTGGAGAAAAATTTAATACAGAGAGATGCTTGGAAGAGATGCATATTAGTAAACTACTATTAGGGTATTCAGTAAGAACAGTTCAAACGTCTTATTTCATTTGAAAAGATAAATTACAAAAAGAATTAACTTGATAAATCACAGTGGGGGGATAATTATTTGACCCCCTGCTGAATTTGAAAGTTTGCTCATGAGCAAAATAAAAAAATAAAGTTACAATAAAATTTAGTGCACTAAATTTTATTGTAACTTTATTTTTATGTTGTGAGAAAGAATATAAACCAAAAGCCCAGAAAAAAAACATTATATAACCATTATAAATTGATTTGTATGTTGTTTAATAAGTATTTGATCCCCAAGCAAAACATTACTTTTTTGACGTTTTGCGTCAATGTCATGCTGTCATCCATCTATGACCAATCAGACGGCGGTCATGGATGCAATAAAGTCATCCTGCTTCCACCTGGTTCATACTCAGCATTTCTCTTGTCAGTGGTGATCTTGGTGATTGTGGTCCCAACAGCCTCCAGATCATTAACACGCTCCTCCTGTGTAGTTTTGAACTAATCCAACCACCTTTCTAATGATCATTCTCAGACCCCGTAGGGCTAGATCTTTGCACGAGCAAGACCAAGGACATTTTATATTTCTTCTATATCCAAATAATTGCACAGTCAGTGATTACTCACCAAGTGTATATATTTACAAATCAAACAAATGATGTGTAAGATGTATACTTGGTCTTTTTCTTTTGGTCTCTGCTGCGAAAATCAAGACTCTTACTCCTCCAGTGCTACAAATCCAGACTATTTTCCTCAAATTACCATAACAGACACCGGCCTGATCAATAATAATCTTCAGGGACACAAAATAATGACAATTCACGTCCAGCAACACTAATCAATAGATTAAAGGTTTTGACTATATCATGAACTGCGTGACACCATGTTTTTCCTGACCCGAGCACCAGCAGCACCAGCATTGCACATTCCTTGAATTGTGCAATATTTTATTTACAGAAAAACACATCATTAGAAAAATATGACTAAATCAGCTTGCTCATGTTTGCACTACGTCAGCAAACACCAGCTGTGCAACCACATTAGTGTTGGACAGTATTCCTGCTTTGAGACAACCTAACACTGCACAACCAGCAAGCTAATAAAAAAGATAAGCTGTTTAATTTCATGATATGCATGACTTATTTTTTGCTCCCAATACCATTTTTTTATTGGAATCGGCCTCAATAACATTGAACACACCTACTATATATTATATAAATAAATGTATGTGGTTGCGTATCTCATAACAAGAGCAAGGCACTGATCTGTGTGACCAAGTAGAGTTGAGTGCCACACTGACAGGCTATTAGTCATACGGCTTTAGCCACTCAACCCCTATCACCATAGTAATCCATACCTCAGACAACTACTGTAGACATTTCAGTTCATACTCTACACACGCACACGTTAACACATGCACATCATACTGAGTAGAAAGCATCATTACAGATGACATGGCATGTGACTTACAACAAGGTCAATCGACACTGACGGGTTAATAAATAAATAAATAAATAAATAAAAATAACATGTTTAAATTGATCGGTGAAGATTTCAGTCACTAGGAGTGTGAGACCAGCCACAAACCTGTGTCCTTTCAACTGTCACCTCCTTAGTTTGAAGACACGCCCCCAGATCGCCCGTATTTCAGAGAACCCAGGAGAGACATTTAGGAGATTTGTGATTTGTCTGTATTGCTAGTTTATGTCAGTCATGTCAACATATCAAGCAGCATTTCCTTTGACAAACATTCAAATATTCACAAGAAACAGAGAACACTACTTAAAAAGAGATTATCACAGGATGTTGTGGAGCTCGCAGAGTTGCTTGGAAACTGAGAGCCAATCATTTTCTTTTTCACTGAGCCACAGGGGACTAGTTTCGAGTTAATTGCAGTGAATCCAATTTTTTAATTAAAATGAACATCATGACGATCTGACTGGATTGGGATTTGTTATTGCCATTTCTTTCTTTCTCCCCGTCCAATTTTCTCTCCCCTGCAGGACAGCTTGAAAGAGTCCTGTTGTTTTATTTTAATTGGGGCAGTGATGTAATTGGCCTACTCCATGCTGGTATGTTCAATTTAGACCCTAGTGTGCGTTTGTGTGTTTTGCGTGTGCGGTTTGTGTGTGCACATGTGTACTTGTCTCGAGATGTAGTGCGTTCTTGAACAGCTTCGAGTATAAGAGATGGCGATACACAAAGTAAAGTGCACTCCATATAATAATGACACGAATCGAAAACAGATCATTTAGAACAAGGGTGCAAAACAAATCCATCGGAGAACGAGCTCTAGTTACACAGCGAGAACCGGAATCTATCTTAAATGAACTAAAACACTCGTCTACAACAAGCTTGGTCAACCCGCTCAGCTAATTTCTCACATTAAATTAATTTTGTAGTTTTGCATTACAGCTATTAGTAAGTGTTTCTGAAGAGAGATCTTTCTCTGCTCTACCCATGAAAGGTCAACATGACCAAACTAAACAGAAATGACATAAAAAGTAAATACATTTATGAATCAAAAGACCATGAACAGGAAAATAGTTGATAAAAAAAAAAACAACAACCAGAGTAACAGAAGATATGGTATTCAAGTTTATACATAAAACTAAAGACACAAAAGTAAATCTAACATTTTTGTAAATTCTATTGTGTTGTGTTACTAAAGTCATGTTGTGTCACTTCTGAGACACCCATTAAACATGCCCAACCCAAAAATTATTTCTATGCAAATTTACTGATGGAGAAATACAAAGCAAAGGGATGACGCAGGGTGTTACAGAGAAGGGAATAAAGTACCTGGAAAAAAATTGAAGCTGCAAATTAAATCTAAAATACACTTTAAAAAATCTCTACTTTGTGCATTGGCTTAAGGTGCACACCCTGCAGAGGTGGCACAGTGATGCAGTAAATACCCATGTATTTTTCACCCCTCACAACTACTGTGCTTTTAAATAGCACAGGTTAGGAGAAGAGAGGGCAGGGAGTTTTAATAACAGAGACATCTGCGTAATCATTTCAGGGCTACTTGTTTGCCCTTTCCTTATATAGTATGAAGACAAAATAGAGACAATGTGACATTTATCGCTCCACCTTCTCAGTGGCAATCCCCTGATTTGTGAATTCTGTGCAGGCAGAGATAGCATAGCTTTGAGCAATGACTCCCACCCGTCTAATAATATCTCGGTAATTAGCATATGCTTTGATTATAAAGGTCACTAGCTCGGCCTAACAGAACATCATATGAAGTGTACCATGGGAGGCTTGTTTAACAGTCTATTTCCATCTCTTTTAATCTTCATTCAGCTGTTTAATACCATATTTCTCTATGTTGAGTCAGAGAGTGTACTGTAAGAGACTGCTAATCTGCAACGTATCTTTGAACTTCGTACTGTGGCCTATCTGGGAAAATGTTGAGCTGGTAACCTTGTCCTTAAGAGGGAGAACGGCTTAATTCTCTGACTCATATTTTAACAAATTTAGTTTGCCTAGTGTTGCAACTTCAATGCAGATTTTTTTGTGAATTTGTGCAATGCTCCTTATGAAACAAAAACAAAAGAAAAAAGTTCATGTTTTTTAATTTGGTTTATTTTTAGCTGTGATGACTGTTTTGGCCCATTTATTTATGCATTAGATAACCCCATAGTTAAAAAAAAGTGGATCACATGGCAATAAGTCATACTGGTAAGTTATAACTGAATCTCACTACTATTTAAATAAATAATGGTAAGATTTGGAAGACATTTAAGTGTTACTGAAAACCATTCATGACTTATATGTGTGTACTACACTAAAACATATCATGATGGGTTGAGTGGTAGCTTTACATTTGTGTTCCAAAAAATTCCATTCTGCATGCCCGAGGAAATGTTAAACTTGTTTTTCATGTTCCTTTCTTTCTAAGCTGATTCAGCAAAGATCAAACACAGAAGAACGAGACAGTCTGAATAAAACTTATGCTGGTTGCAGATCAGTAAAGTTGGCACATTCACCACACAGTCTGCCTATAGATGGTGCTCTGCTTGAGCTAGCAGGCTATTTTAAGTCTCCTCTAGCAAATACACTAACAAACAGAGAGGGGAGCCCCCGTGGGAGACCATTGTAAACAAGTGGGTGTGATGCAGTGAGTGCAATCCTACTTTTTGTTTTAGAAAAAAATATGCTCCTTTCATCTGAGACAAACAAGTAGATGAACCAGCGCCTACGCTCACACACACCGCACGTTAATTACCACACTCATTTACAATGTTTAATCTGTGCGCAAACTGAAAATACAACAAACAAACAAAAGGCAAACCAAGATTTTCCTGTTGTTTTCTTTGTTTAAACGGGGAAACATTTAGCAGCGAATTCTCATCTGCAGAAAATTGGTCTGCACAACATTGTCCTGGTTTTGCCTTCTTCCATCAGTTCCACAAGATATTTCTGGCTTAATGATCTGGGTTACGTACAATAAAGGAATCTATTAAATTATCTGGGTTATGGACATCTCTGTAAAATTAAGAGTGAAAGAAAAAAATTGTGTATTCAGATGTGAGACCAAGTACAACTGAAGCCCAGCAACTGATCAAACATTTAAATCTCTGTCTGGGTCAGCAGTCCTTAAGAGATTTTAAGGAAAATGTAACTGTTAATTATTCCACTCATTTTTTTTTTTTTTTTAAAGGCCGCAGTGCTCTGAGAGGATATGCTAAAATGTATCAGACACATCCAAAATTACAGCCTCATTTTAATGGTGAAAATACTGTTTTCATTTCAAAATGAGGTCCCACTAGTACGCACAAGCCCATCAAGCCTGGTCACCTGAGCTCCCTCCATTTATTATCAAAGCACACAGCACATTTGAACCTGAGGGAAATATGATGCCTGACAGCGCCAGAAAAAACTAGCTGAAGTTTCACAATTACTGGTGACCAGGCAAAAACTATGTAAATAAATATATAAATAAAATCTCTCTTAGGGATCAGATCGCAACACTACACCCACTAGACGCTATAGATCGCTCTGTGGTTGCGGTCAACAAGGTAGTTCAAGGTGTGGGATGGTCTGACCATCACAATAAAAATATTCAGTCACTCATAATATTCTAACATGGAGCGTGAGTGCTAGTTTAATCTCTTCACATCAATTCATTAAAGCAGTGCCACTCATTTAATTACATAATACTCTCTATGCAAAGGGGGATTTTTTCCTTTAGTTGTGACTTAGAATGCTGCTATTGTTAAAAAAAAAGGGTGAAACAAGGTTTCAGAAGAGCACTGATAGTGTGATGCTACATTTGAATTCTACACTGTTGCAAAGCATGGTTAAAATTTGTTTTTATTACTCGTGTGACAGGGCCATGGACACACAGGTTTGTTGTTTCCATTCTCAAGCTTTGATCAAACTGTTGTTAGAGAAGATGAAACGAGTCACAAAGAGCAGCTTCCACATCTGCAGGGAAGTCCCCTTTACCCAGTATAAAGAAACAGGAAAAAGGAAAAGAAGAGCAGAGGAGGACTCAGACATAAATGACACAACATTTCATTCAAACTGTCATAACCTTGCAACATCCTATCTGAAAAAGAAAATACTAGGGCAGTAGGACACAAATAGCACAAAAAACACCTCTTTAGTCCGAGTCATAATAAACAACAAAGCAGCTATATTTGGACATTAAAAGGGTTCCTGGCTTAACGCTTCAGTGATTTTAAAGGGTAATTTGTGAAGTCAAGAGACACCTCCACATTCCTACAAGTCAGTAGATACATTTTTCTATTGTTTTATTGCCAATATAAACAGGAATAAATGGCAACTCCATAATCTTAAGTTTGATATTTGACATTTTATTTGTTCTGGTTCTCTTGTTCCCACCTACATCAAGGTTTGGGGAAAATAAAGTTAAATAAAATGTATCCATTCTAAAAAGAAAGATTAAAATGCTACTTTACTAGCAAGTTGAGATATATTAAATGGTTTTCATGGAAAAAAAATATTGATTAATTCAGTAAAATGTTACATCTGTTACATCTGATGTATAAGAACTCGATGGCAGACTCCTCATGGCAGAGGATGTCTTTTATAATCTTTTAATTAAACTAGGAGCATAAGGAAGTGTGCTCACACCCGCATTCACCCAGGCAGACACTCAAACAGGGCTTCATTATCATAACTAACCCCCTCCTGTGTTAGTTTAGACGGCGAGAGAGGGATCTCTGACACGTCTGACAACTACACTCTGAATTTAACAGATATTAGAGATGACCTCCGGCTCGTCTTCCTCAATACACAATCCACATTTCCTGATTTTAAAAGAAACATCTCCCTTTTGTTGTTAAGAAGAAAAAAGGAAACATTCTCCTCCCCAATATGTGCAGTTCTCCCCTTTGTTCACCTTCTTGTTCACCCACTCCTGAATAGCAATTAATTTAATTCTCTTCTTTTCCTAGCTGTGTTCTGTGAGGACTTTTGTGTTACAGGGGATGGGGGAGGAGTGACACATCTAATCTATCACAGCTTCGTATCTAGTGGAAACTTATGAAATGAGAGGAAGGGGGATCTTTATCAGTGTGGAATTAGTGATTCTCTGTGCTCCATTCAGGAAGTGTATGGAGCAATTCTATTACAGAGAGAGGGAGCCTTTAAAGCGGCCAGCGCAGCCAGAGGACACCTTGGAAGGAAAGAGGACCATGTTGAGGAACAGGATAGAACCCTGCTGAACCAGCACTCTGCAGAGAGAGAGATCACAATCAGGCATTTGCAAAGGGCCTGCACAATTACCTCCTAAATAAAGGTCATTTTACATCACTCCAACACTTGTATGGGAGAGAAAAATGTAGTTATTACAAAAGCAAATTGAAACTGGAATGTATTTTTGGATTTACCTATGAATTTATGAGTAGAAACGGCACTGTGGGACACAGAGGACAGGCATGCATCCAGATAACTGGTGGCTCTTAGTTAAGGAGTACTAGTCAGACTTCCACAGCATTTCTTTTACAGATAAGGCTCATCTCTGATAAATATTTACAGGAATATATAATATTTCCATCCATCTATATTCTCAACTGCTTATTGTGGGGTGCTGAAGCTGATCCCAGCTGGCCTGTCTGTGCAATGTGTGTGTCTGTAGAGGTACCCCCATTAAAGCAGTTTTGTCACCACTTTGCTGATCACTGGGATGTCCTCCACTGAGCCCAGTCTCACTGCCTGTACCTTCTGCCAGTTTTACTTGTTTTATCTCTTCTAGTATAGTCCCCTGTACTTTCAATTACTGTTCCTCTGTTTCACAAATGAGGCAAAACAGCATGGATCCAGGTGATGAGGTTTGTTTAACAATATGATCGCACCCTTCTCCTTAATGTAGCACCTATTCAAAACTGCAATCATATTTATCCTCATCTCAGTCTTTGCAGGTGGGTCTAGCATTGATTTGATCAGCTGAGATAGCAGAACCTGTTTATAAGGGAGAGTTGCCAATGGTAGATTTAGTAAATCAAATTTGTGAAGCTTATTAATATTCAACAAAGTAATTAAACTAGTCAGGGACAACATTCTACCTATGTTAAATAGGTAAAGGTAAAGTAGTCAAAGATACTGTGATTTAAAAAAAAGATTCCTACAAGATGCATGGAGACCATTTGCTGAAATGCAAATCAGTCACACTTGTGATCCACTTAGCGGAGATACATAGAGTGGACTTTATAAAGATGGAATAGATATATAAGGCATAGTACAGATTTATCTGCAGACATGCATAAAAGAATGATGCTAATTTATTGCAAAGGGAACTTGATGATAACAATAAGAAAAGTTTTTGAGTTCGCAAGAATAAGACTTCTTGCTTTTTTCCTTACATTCTCCTTTGGCCTGATGAAAGCCAATAGGCAAGAAATAAGCATTTAATCTGACAGAGCACTGACATACTACAATGTTTCTGAAGTGTATATGTCTCAGCTAATGTTTGAGTTCATGCACCGGTGCTGCACATTTTACATGATACATTTCACGTCATGTCATACATCACATTCTTTTCATTTCTAGAACATCGTCCTTTTAGTTGGGCTTTGGTGTATTCTCATTTCAAGACAGAGAATTGGTTATATAGATAATGTTTCTTTGACAGGGACATCATTGGCTTAACACATATGCACCATTAACAGTGCATTATCCTGACAGCTTCGCAGCCACCAAACTCCGTATCACTGAACACGTTACCAGGTTCACACCAGGGACTGAGGGGCAACTGAAGAGGGCCAGCAGGGGCTCTAAAGTTACTGAGGACTCACATTGTGGTTTAAATGATCTGGCCCTGCGGAAATGTAGAAATTTACTCATGGCAGTAATTGTACCTCACAGCTGGAATTAGAGCAGATACAGAAAAACGTGTGAAGGAGGGAGAGTATTTTCTAGTATGTCAGGATTATGTAGAAGTGGATGGCTAAAGTAAGATATCCATGCTCATGAGCTGCACATAAAAATTATAATTCTTATACACTAAATGTAAAGATGCCCAATTTATCTCTGCACCCTAAAAAGCATGATTCACCTCCCCAACAACAAAGGCTGCCATCAATATTAATTGCAGTGAAAACGATTTTCACAGACCTGTCTTGATGCATTCTCAATCATCCAGGTAAGTAAATCTCCAAAGGTTGATTCTGTTCATCTGGACGTAGCGCTTTCAGTGGCAGAAAAGTTTCGTCACTCATCCAAGTGACTTCTTCAGTCTCAGCTGACTGCAGGTTTCCCCAATCTTATAAACAGTACATCTGCATAATGACTAAAACCAGCCCACTGAAGGAACAATGGGCTAGGAGGTCAGTTCCTTCATCATTATTATGAACGCCCCAGCAAATTCACCCCAAGACCAGACTGTGCAATGTTCAGAAAAATGCAAAAAACGTACAACTGTAGAAACTGCTACATCCCAGAATCTACAGACGCCAGATGTTAAATGTTGAACTTCAAGACAGTATAATTAGAAAAAACAACATGGTAGCATGGCTTAGGTTTGCAAAGTTGCATCTGAACAAACCATGAAACCTTTGGAGTAATGTCCTATGGATATACAAGACAAAAGTGGAGATGTTTGACTATATTGCATAGTGTGACTTTTGGAGAAAACCAAATACAGCATATCAGCGCAAACACCTTATACCAACTGTCAACCATAGTAGTGGAAGCGTGATGATTTGGGTTTATTTGGCAGCCAGAGGAACTGGAACACCTCAGAGTACTCCTCTGTATACCAAAGAATACTAGAGTCAAATCTGAGACAAAAGTTTGGCTTAAATTGGGTTGCACAACAGGACAAGGGTTCCAAGTAGACCAGCAATCCATAATAGAATTGCTAAAACAGAAAAGACTCAAGGTGGTGCACATATTCAATCCAGGCCTGAATATGATTGAAAATTAGTTATGGTAAGTGACTACTGCTAAACAATACTCCATCAGCATTTTACGGCTAAGGGGTAAAAACAATGTTAGCACATGTCTTACATACTCATTTAATCTAGCAATTTCTGCATACCACAATGGACACCATGCAGCCAAAACATAAAAGCGGAGCTACATCTCAATCTACTTTATCACTGTATCAGTGCATAGTCAGCAATTATCTATAATTCAATACTAGTGACTGTAAGTAAATGCAGTTCATTAAAACATTCAGCTGTTTGAAGGTAGTGGGACACATGTGAAAAGTGCTGTGTCAGGATCCAGTTCCTTATATACCAAATTCCAATCTTACTTTTAATAAATCATGTTCAAATGACATTATGTTGCTATAAAATGGCATCAATATAGCCCAGCATTAGTAGATCAGCATTAATAGATAAGATGGCACTTGCATGTTACATCAGTTTTACAATGGATTGTTATCAACAGCTAAAAGACTAGCTAGATTTTAAAAATACAGATTTCTTTATTTCTCTGGCACAAAACGAGGAATGTTTATCTACAAAAATGAAATGCACTGACACAAAAATATAGTGTAGTCAAGTCTTGCTATTGGGCAAATTGCTTAAAAAACACTGGTATCAGCCCAGAACTTCACAATCTCTGCATCCCTGAAAACAACCCTATTCAATATATCTGACTTGTCGGTTATAACTTGTCAGTATGTTGCTATTTGGGTCATTCAAACTCCAAAAACTTAGTCATGACTCTCTGAACTGAATACAATCTGAAATGGAAAAGATACATAAATAATATACATTTTGTTCTGGACAACCATCTAAGATACAGTAGTTGATCATCTTATCGTCAGAAGCTCTAAAAACAGAGGTATTTTGTTTCTATCTATGCCAACTTAAACCCAAGAGTGGTCATAAATAGAGGGCATTCCTGCATGATGTAGAGAGGACTACAACCCTCATGCCTTAATCATTCTAGGGCACAACGCAAAATCAACAGTTTTCAAACACAAACTGTGTCCGTGTGAAAGATACTACTTTAGGGATTCATTAAAAGACATGCAATACAGTGTGCAAAGAAAGCTTGCTTTTCCCTTCTGATGTAAACGTAAGGGAAATGCACTTGCCAGTCACTTTGTTAGGTACTCATTGATGCAAGTATTTCATTTATACTTCAATGCATTTCAAAATGTAGACAAGATCCTTCACGGAAGTTCAAACTGAGCATCAAAATGAGGAGGAAAGGTGATTTAAGTGGCTTCAAACATGGCATGGATGCTTGTGCCAGACAGCTAGACTGAGCATTCCAGAAACTGCTGCTCACATGGGATATTTCCACACATCCATCTCTACGGTTTACAGAGAATGGTCTAAAAAAGAAAATCTCCAGTGAGCTGCAGTTCTCTGTGTAAAATTGCCCCGTTGAAGACAGAGGTCAGGGGAAAATGGCCAAACTGCTTTGAGCTGATAAGGCAACAATAACCCAAATAAACACTTACTCCAGCAAAGGTATGCAGAATAGCATCTCTTAACATCACACTGAAACTTGAAGCAAATAAGCTACAGCAGCAGAAGACCACACTGTCACCAGAAACTGTGCTGTTGGTGCCCATGTTTATCTCTTTATGCCACAGTAACATATCTTCCAGCTGCAAACAGAATAATGCAATAATGGACCATTTCATAAAGCTCAAATCATCTTAAACTAGTTTCTTGAACTTGACAATGAGTTCACTACACTCAAATGGCCACCAGATCTCAACTGAACCGAGCACCTTTTAGATCAGATGTGGGGGAAACGGTGATTTGCATAATGTATGTGGAGCTGAAAAATCTGTGTGATGCTGTTCATGTTAATATGAACCAAAATCCCAACAATTTAGTATGTTCTTCCTGAAATCACACACACACCTAAAATTAAAGCTAAAAAGTATACACTTCAGTTTCTCCTTGATTGTTCAGTTGTTTTGATTTAAAATCTACTGTGGTGTCATTGCTGAAATACTTTTGGGTCTAACTGTATAAACCCACAGATCAGCTTGTATGTATGACTTATCTAGTCATTTTCTGCTGCACAACCATCTTCGTATGAATAAGATTAGGATATCAGAAAATGTACTTACTAAACAAGGACGTAACATAAATGCTAGTTGCAGGCATTATGATGGCAGACGTCATCACAAAATATCAATTCATTACATGCGTTTAAACAGTAAGAAGAAGAAGAAATTAAACAGAATATCATTTAACATATATACATTTCCAAGCTGTGGCCAAACAGACCATTTTGAACATCAATAATGAAAGATTTCAGTAGAGCACTCATATATCATATCCATGGTTTTATTACAGTTGTACTGTAAGAAAGAACTTTGATACTGCTTCTGGTTGATTTGTGATGAATTATCATTATTATGGTCTGATAAGATTTCATAGAATCCATTCAATGGACGAATATATAAGAGAAACATCAGGCGATGTTTCAGCCATTATCCATGATTTAGAGTTGGAACTGAGACATAGACTGAAGTGAAGTTATTACGAAAACTGAAAACCAGTAATTATAAAAATAGTACCTTAATGTATACTTGAAATAAGTCAGAATTTCTCTCTTTTTAGTGCATTTTCATGTCTTTTTTTTATTGGGGGAGTGATTGTGGGAACAACTTAGTGTATGGCTCACTCCTATTCAAAAGGATAATGGCAAGTCATTGTAATAGTGGCAATAAAAGTATGGCTGTGCCTTTAGAAAGATGAGAGACGTACACGGACTGAGAGAACAAGTGTGTGCAGACAGATGATTGACTGTTGATACTGGATGAGGGAGTGTTTATTGATGGTGGGACGGAGAAGTTTTCTTTGCAGAAACCACATGACCCTCCTACACATAATGCATCCACGGAGGAGCGCAGCACAAGTTCGCATTCAATGCAATATAAAAAGCAGACATTAAAAGATCTCTACACAAAGGCACATGTATAGATATGCATGCATACGTATGTGTACACCCAAACTGACAAACACAATTTCCATATTTACTGTTGGGTGAGAAAAGGAAATGGGGGGAGGGCAAAAAAACTCATAAATAAATGACAATGCACAGCTTGCCCTGGAAATAGAAGCATAATTTTGTGTTTGTATTATATTCAGGCGGGCAAAATTTAATCTCCCTTTTAATACCCTCTATTGTATAAACAGGAGAGAGGTTGCTGAAATATAAATATTAGGAATGTAACCTTATGAAAATCGATTTGGCATTGAAAAATATTATCTTTTCCTGGTTGTTTATTAATGCAACTCCAGGCATGTAGCCACTATCAATGAGAAAATCCCTGTTTTATTTTTATGTTGTATAGGAGAGAAAGAAAGCAAAGGCTGGAGCCAAATGTAATATAAAGTTACTTCACATAAATCCAGTGAAAACAACTACAGCATTGTTTTTGAATAGATTGTGATCGAAGTGCACATATAACATAAATAAGCCCTTATCTTAACCGAGAGGAATACGGCCAACTTTGCAGAGAGAGGGAAAAAAGTATCCTACATACTGAAATGCTTTATTAAAATAATAGATAAAAGGTATCACTTTACTTCCTTATGAGATGAAGAAATTATATTACAAGCCAAAAAATGTGATTTTTATTAAATCTGAACCAAGAGGACGGCATGCCACTAATGTGAAGTCAAAGTTAGTAACACGTTCGGCAGCAGCAGTTTTTTGCTGTTGTTTTTTTTTTTTTTTTGGCTACATATCAAGAGCTCTGCAGAGGGTTGTTAAAAATTTGATCTGATCTGCTGTTATATCATACTGTAAATGGTTGAGCCACAGAAACCAAACAATTCTGCCAGCAGACTAATCACTTGGGCTGGTAAACCAATCCTCCATGGACATGCACCGCAAGTATGAAAGTGTGTCTGCAGCCCCGATTATTTATTCATTTTGTTTGATTCAGGATGATGTTCCTCCCTTGAATTACAGTTTTCCTATCTGGCAGGAGCGCTGGCACTATGCCCTCTGTTTAAGATATCAAAGATTTGTGGCATCTCGTTGCCTTGTGTTGGTTCGCCAGGGGAGTTTCACTAAACATGAAATGGATAAAGCCACAGTGATGTACTGTAGGGGGAAAAAGGGAGCAAAAAAAGAGAGAGAGAGAAAGTAAGACAAGAGGGGAGGAGGGATAGAAAAATGAAAAGATGTAATGGTGTTCTTCTGTTTCAGGGAGAGAAGAGCTGTTGCTGCCTCCGGAAGCTGCTGCCTTTCCTAGGATGGAAGAGCAAGTTGGTCTCAGGAGAGCAAGTCTGTGGGAACGATGAGTTTAAAATATCACTGGAGAGGATTGGTTGAGCCTGTGTGTTTCTGTAGTCTGTGTATATTAGATACTGCAGATTAATTAATTTTCCAGCTTTGGTTTCCTCTATTCATTATGAAGTGTAACACAAACAGAGCAGATAAATTTAAGAAAGTACATGCCATTAATTATGGACGGCCTTTTTAGACTTTATTCTCCACTTAATTTTAGTTCAGCTAGGGAGGTGTAAACAGACAGGAAGGATGTTCTAGGAAGCAGATACACAGTTACATACAGAGATAATTTTTGTGGCAGGTGTATTTTCAGACGTGGAAGCAATTCACTAAATCTTATGAAGTTCCCACGAGTAGGTCAAGAGCAATCATTCCTTAGATGGAACAGCTAAATGATGTCTTCAGTCAAGTGTAAAGACCCTTTTAATATCGGGATATAAGCAGCTCTTAAAGACATGGAGACGATGTCAACACAAATGCAATTTCCTGTCTGTCCGACCTGCTTTTAAGACAACTTATTCCAGAAAAACTGCTCAATATAGGATAGACGTCATGCTGAAAGTCAATATATTTTAGTTTAAAACTAGAGCTGTAGCTAACAGCTATTTTTATTAATTATTTAATGTTCATCAGAACTTTAGAAATCTGACAATGATTTGTTGAAATCAGTCAGTAGCTCACTAGCTTTAGCAGATATTTTTGTCAAATGACTACGGAAGAGGATTAGAGCCACTAATCCTCTTAATCCTACAGATTCTTGTTTTTCAGAATTCTGAGAAAAAAGTCAGAATTCTGAGATTAAAATTCTGAGATTAAAGTTAGAATTCTGACTTTTTCCTCAGAATTATATTTTTCTCAGAATTCTGACTTTAATCTCAGAATTCTGACTTTTTTCAGAGAATTCTGGAAAAGAAGAAATAAAAAGACTTGCCCACTGTTTTTTCCCCAGTGGCCCAAATCCTCTTCCGTAGATGAACCTACCTAGCACACCCCAAAAAGGATTTGTGTGTCCAGCATTAGTCGAACCAACAACCTTTGGTTTGCCAGGCAGTTGTGTAAACCAGAACAGAGCTACTGAACGTGGTTAACATGAGTTGATCTAAATCTAAAAAAATTTCGAAACAGTGGATGGTGACCAACCTGAAAGCACAAGCCATTTGCCCTCTGCTGTGTCAGGGATTTTTTGCAGTACACCAGTCAGTCATAGCATTATTAACTTTTGTGTTTCTGTTCATGGAGTGAAACTATGGAACAGTCTGAATATGGAATTAAAGCAATGTCCAAACATAAAACTGTTCAAAAAGAGTTATAAAAATATGATCTTCTTGAACTATAAAGGAAAGGAAAATATTTAAATTAAGTGAATGTCTCTATTTAAAAAAATAAAAAAAAAATAAAAAAAAAACCTCATGATGTGATATTATAGTATATAGTATATCAGAAATCTGTTCACTATTTTTATTACAAATTATATCAGTAAGGAAGCTGACTAAATATTAACTGATGATTTATGGCAAAGGGGTGGGATTAAATAAGTGTTTACTTCTTCCCACTCCCTTTCAACATGTAAATTAATCAGAACATTTTTTTGTATGTAAATTGTATAGTACTTTTTTTCTCTCTTATTTTCTTTTCTAAATGTACTTGTATATTGTTCACATGTTGAAATAAATTACTAATCAATCAATCAATCAATCAATCAAACAGCTGCCTAATATTGTGTTGGTTCCCTTTTTGCACCAAAACAGCCCTGACCCGTAGAGGAATAGACTCTACTAGACCACCAAAGGTGTACTGGGTTTCTGACACCAAGAAGCAACAGATCCTTTAATTCCTCTTATGAGAAGGGGCCTCCATGGATCAAACATGTTTATTCAGCACATCTCACAGATGCTCAATTGGACTGAGATTTAGGGGACACCCCAAACTCAAGGCTATGCTCCTCCAATAATTCCTGAACCATTTTTATTTTGTGGCAGGGTGCATCATCCTACTTAAAGGAGAATACAGTTTCCGTGAAAGTAAACAAGTACATGATGCACACACATCCAGCCATCCATGTGACGTAAAAGAAAACATGATTTATCAGACCTGGCCACCTTCTTCAACTGTACTGTGGTCCAGCTCTGCTGCTTGAATGCCCATTGTTGGTGCTTTTGACAGTGGAGAGGCGTCAGCATGGGCACAGTGATTGGCCTGCAGTTTTGCAATACCATGTGCATCAATGACCCTTGGCCACCAAGCTGGTTCACCATTGTTCCTTCCTTTCCTGACTTTTATATAGATACAGTGGCTTGCAAAAGTATTCGGCCCCCTTGAACTTTTCCACATTTTGTCACATTACAGCCACGAACATGAATCAATTTTATTGGAATTCCACGTGAAAGACCAATACAAAGTGGTGTACACGTGAGAAGTGGAACGAAAATCATACATGATTCCAAACATTTTTACAAATACATAACTTGCAAAGTGGGGTGTGCGTAATTATTCAGTCCCCTTTGGTCTGAGTGCAGTCAGTTGCCCATAGACCAGGGGTGGGCAATCTCAGTCCACAAGGGCCGGTGTCCCTGTAGGTTTTAGATGTGTCCTTGAACCAACACAGCTGATTTAAATGGCTAATTTAGCTCCTCAACATGTCCTGAAGTTCTCCAGAGGCCTGGTAACAAACTAATCATGTGATTCAGGTGTGTTGACCCAAGGTGAGATCTAAAACCTGCAGGGACACCGGCCCTCATGGATTGAGATTGCCCACCCGTGCCATAGACATTGCCTGATGAGTGCTAATGACTAAATAGAGTGCACCTGTGTGTAATCTAATGTCAGTACAAATACAGCTGCTCTGTGACAGCCTCAGAGGTTGTCTAAGAGAATATTGGGAGCAACAACACCACGAAGTACAAAGTACACACCAGACAGGTCAGGGATAAAGTTATTGAGAAATTTAAAGCAGGCTTAGGCTACAAAAAGATTTCCCAAGCCTTGAACATCCCACAGAGCACTGTTCAAGAGAGATCTACAGCTCAGGTGGGGGAATCTGTCCATAAGACAACTATTAGTCGTGCACTGCACAAAGTTGGCCTTTATGGAAGAGTGGCAAGAAGAAAGCCATTGTTAACAGAAAACCATAAGAAGTCCTGTTTGCAGTTTGCCACAAGCCATGTGGGGGACACAGCAAACATGTGGAAGAAGGTGCTCTGGTCAGATGAGACCAAAATGGAACTTTTTGGCCAAAATGCAAAACGCTATGTGTGGCAGAAAACTAACACTGCACATCACTCTGAACACACCATCCCCACTGTCAAATATGGTGGTGGCAGCATCATGCTCTGGGGGTGCTTCTCTTCAGCAGGGACAGGGAAGCTGGTCAGAGTTGATGGGAAGATGGATGGAGCCAAATACAGGACAATCTTGGAAGAAAACCTCTTGGAGTCTGCAAGAGACTTGAGACTGGGGCGGAGGTTCACCTTCCAGCAGGACAACGACCCTAAACATAAAGCCAGGCAACAATGGAATGGTTTAAAACAAAACATATCCATGTGTTAGAATGGCCCAGTCAAAGTCCAGATCTAAATCCAATCCAGAATCTGTGGCAAGATCTGAAAACTGCTGTTCACAAACGCTGTCCATCTAATCTGACTGAGCTGGAACTGTTTTGCAAAGAAGAATGGGCAAGGATTTCAGTCTCTAGACATGCAAAGCTGGTAGAGACAAACCCTAAAAGACTGGCAGCTGTAATTGCAGCAAAAGGTGGTTCTACAAAGTATTTACTCAGGGGGCTGAATAATTACATACACCCCACTTTGCAGTTATTTATTTGTAAAAAAAAATGTTTGGAATCATGTATGATTTTCGTTCCACTTCTCACGTGTACACCACTTTGTATTGGTCTTTCACGTGGAATTCCAATAAAATTGATTCATGTTTGTGGCTGTAATGTGAAAAAATGTGGAAAAGTTCAAGGGGGCAGAATACTTTTGCAAGCCACTGTAGATACTGACCACTGCAGACCAGGAAGAAACCACAAGCACTTGAGTTAGAGATGCTCTAACCTAGTCGTCTAGCCATTACATTTTGGCCCTTGTCAGACTCCCTCAAATCCTTATGCTTGCCCATTTCCCTGTTTCTAACACATCAACTTTGAGGACAAAATATTAACTTTCTCTCTTATATCCCACCCACTAACAGCTTCCATGATGAAGAGATAATCAATGTTATTCATCTTAGCTGTCAGCAGTCATAATGTTATGCCTGATGTTGTAACATAGTTTTACATATAGACTAGTCCAGCAAACTGAGATTCTGATTTGCTTTGTGTTCTCTTGGCTCTCTTTTCAATATTACTCAGTTATGCTCATTTAATTTTGGGGAAACAAAGATGATTAAAAGTCAATTAATTCAGCATTAATTTTTGTCTATATTGGTGAACATTGCAAATTTTGGCACAGACTGATGTTTGACCAATATATTAGTGAATCTCTAGAAATTGTTCATCTACAACAAAACAAACATTATTTTACGATGGTCAGCTTAGTGATTGGTCATGTCACTCAAAAAGTTTTTTTCCCTTTTTTCATCAAACATTTAGTGCTTTAGTTTCTTTTAAATTGTCACGTCTTGTTATACATCTTTAAGCAGTTAGATGAGATAGGTGATCATTAATCCTATCTGATGTCCTACTTGACAGAGATATAATAAAAACATAGATGCTTCAAGACATAGTCTATCAGCCAAAAAAAACAAAAAATGCAGAATGCACTGATTACAACAACAAGACCTGTCTCCTCCTAAACTGAAGCAATATAAATTTACCTCTGCATAATGGGTGGAATAACAGCAGGAGACACCAGGGCTAATACCACACTAGGTTTCTGATTTCCTGTCTAAATCAGCATAAAGCATCTTGCCTTCAGATGGATTACCTGTCGGTGCATTAAGTACAACTTAGACCACATCTGAAGCCACAAGAGACGCCAGCTTGCTCTTCCTGAAACGCTTTAACCATGGCCTCTTCAAAACCACAGAGCTATTACATCTGCCTGTTAAAAGCATTGAGAGAGACGTCCAAAGTCAAAGCTTAGTGGGAGCATGTACCAAGGTGACTAAACATATCCTTCTCTGTCCAAGTCAAAATTATTCTTGATGGACCTACAGGTCCCTCCCTCATCTTTGCATCTTAGGCACCAATAGCCCCAACAGCTCCTCCTCAATAAGCTCGGTTTCCTTAAAGACCACAATACATACAGAAAACAAGATAACATGGTGGAAGGAAAGACTCAAACTATTAAAAAAAAAACAGGCAAGAACCAAACATACACAAGATTCATTTGATCAATGGCCTCAACTGAGGGGCAATGGATTTCACATTGTAACCACTTGGCATCTGTTTGCTAACACTCCCCCAGTGCAGCCCCCCTCCCCAGTCTTTTTCTTTGTCGAGGAGCGATGATCAATGTGGAGAGACGTGTTCCTCTCTATACACACATATATACTCATGTGGACACACAGAACACCATATCACTCTAGAATCAGAAGGTAAAGTTGACGGGAGAGATGTGGGCCAACAGAAAACTAGAAAAATTTGCATTTCCTGCGAAAATGCAGTGTGGATGCTTAAAGCTGAAGCTGTATGCAAAAAGTAGCTGAAAAAGCTGAAAAGTTGCAGAAATTGTAAAAACTTTGCAGAAGCAAAAGAAGTTTGCTAAAATGGAATAACTTAGCAGAACTGCAATATCTTAGAGGAAACATAATACTTGGCAGAAATACAATAGCATAGCAGAATTTAGCAGAAATATTGTAACTTACCAGAAACATGATAACTTCTCAAAAATACAAGAATTTAGGAGAAATAGTATAAGATAACAGAAAGAATATATTTAGCCAAAAATACATAAACATTACACAAACACTATGATTTAGAAAAATAGTACAACAGAGCAGAAATATTGTGATTTACCAGAGACACTGTGATGAACTATGAATATTGTAATTTTAAATTGAGACTATGTTTTAGCACAAATATTATAATTTGGCAGAAATACTATAATTTAGCAGAAATACTATATTAAGCACAAATCCTATAAAAAGCAGAAATGGTATGATTAAGCACAAATACTACATTTAGTAGAAATACTTTGTTTTAGCACAAATCCCATAAAAAGCAGAAATACTGTACTATGATTTAGTAGAAAAACTATAATTAATCAGAAATACTAAATTTAGCAGAAATACTATATTAAGCACAAATACTATAAAAAGCAGAAATAGTATGATTAAGCATAAATACTACATTTAGCAGAAATAATATATTAAGCACAAATCCTATAAAAGCAGAAATAGTATATTAAGCACAAATCTTATAAAATAGCAGAAATAGTCTGATTTAGCACAATAGTAATAAGTTAAACAGAAAAATTGGAAAAGCAAAATGGACAGCTGAAAAAATGCTGAACATGCTGAGGTTCCCTCAAATATACTTGTTAAATGACAAAAATCTGCAAAAAAATTTATTACAGCCACACAATCACAAATATGTACACATGAGGAAACACACATGCACAGAGAGACCCACACACAAGATCCAATTCAGTCAACCAGTCTAAATATATTGAATTTAAATCTTAGAATGAGATCATCCCATTAAAAGCCTTTCTCTCTCTCTCTCTGTCACACACACACACACACACACACACACACACACACACACACACACACACACACACACACACACAGGGAGAGAGAAGTAAGTTTCTAGGTCAGCCTGGGAGCTGCTGAATTTGAATCCACCAATCAGAGAGCCTGTGCACTTTTTCCCACCAAAACAGGTGCATCTGTTTACACACGCAGCAGCACAGAGAGACACAGGATTTTTGCAGTCTATTTCTCATAGTGACGACTCCCCTCAAACAAATGACCGTAATTTCCTAACCGTAGGGGCTAGAACGGTCATTCTTACACCGTTTTGTTCAGAAGAGATGGGGGAATCTTCAAGTGTTGACAATTTAATATTAAAATATGAATTTTTAGAGATATATGACATGGATGACTTGTTGACTTAGAAGCCACGAATTCCCCAATATGCAAATTTGAATGCCTGAGACCACATATGTGATTGGCTGGCTGGGAAGCCGTGCAGGCCCTGATTTGTGGATTTGAATTCCTCAGCCCTCAGATATGATTGGCTGGCTTAGAAGCCACGAAGGCCCCAATATGCAAATTTGAATGCCTCAGGACACTTATTTGATTGGCTGGGAAACTGTGCAGGCCCTGATTTGAAAATTTGAATGTCTCAGTCCTCACAGAGGATTGGCTGCCTGGGGACCTGGCAGAAATATATAGAAATACTATTATTAAGCATAAATACTACATTTAGTAGAAATACTATGTTTTAGCACAAATATTATAAAAAGAAGAAAAACTATAATTTAGCAGAAATACTATATTAAGCACAAATCCTATAAAAAGCAGAAATACTATAATTTAGAACAAATAGTATAAAAAGCAGAAATACTATAATTTAGCAGAAATACTATGTTAAGCACAAATCCTATAAAAAGCAGAAATACTATAATTTAGCAGAAATACTATGTTAGGCACAAATCCTATAAAAAGCAGAAATACTATAATTTAGCAGAAATACTATATTAGGCATAAATCCTATGAAAAGCAGAAATAGTATGATTTAGCAGAAATACTGTATTTAGCACAAGTACCGAAAAGTACCAGAAATACTATGATTTAGCAGAATAGTAATAACTTATTGAAACACAAATGCACAGAGGGACACACAAACACAGGCTCTAATCCAGTCAACCAGTCTAACTATATTCAATTTAAATCCTACAATGACATGCTGCCAAATAAGGGCAGGGTCCTCTCTCTCCCACTAAACACACACACACACACACACACACACACACAGGGAGAGAGGACTAAGTTTCTAGGTCAGCCTGGGAGCTGCTGAATTTGAATCCATCAATCAGAGAGGCTGTTTACGTTTTCCCGCCAAAACAGGTGCATCTTTTTACACACGCAGCACAGAGACATAGACCTGCTTCTTTCAGTTTATTTCACATAGTGAGGATTCCCCTCAAACAAATGACCATAATTTCCTAACCATAGGGGCTAGAGCGGTCATTCTTACACCGTTTTGTTCAGAAGAGATGGGGGAATCTTCAAGTGTTGACAATTTATCATTAAAATATGAATTTTTAGAGATATATGACATGGATGACTTGTTGACTTAGAAGCCACGAATTCCCCAATATGCAAATTTGAATACCTGGAGCCCACATACATGATTGGCTGGCTGGGAAGCTGTGCAGGCCCTGATTTGTGGATTTGAATTCCTCAGCCCTCAGATATGATTGGCTGGCTTAGAAGCCATGAAGGCCCCAATATGCAAATTTGAATGCCTCAGGACACATATATGATTGGCTGGGAAACCGTGCAGGCCCTGATTTGAAAATTTGAATGTCTAAGTCCTCACAGAGGATTGGCTGCCTGGGGACCTGGCAGAAATATATAGAAATATATAGAAATACTATGATTAAGCATAAATACTACATTTAGTAGAAATACTATGTTTTAGCACAAATACTATAAAAAGCAGAAATACTATAATTTAGCAGAAATACTATATTAAGCACAAATCCTATAAAAAGCAGAAATAGGATGATTAAGCATAAACACTACATTTAGTAGAAATACTATGTTTGAGCAAAAATCCTATAAAAAGCAGAAATACTATATTAGGCACAAATCCCATAAAAAGCAGAAATAGTATGATTAAGCATAAATACTACATTTAGTAGAAATACTATGTTTTAGCACAAATAGTATAAAAAGCAGAAATATTGTAATTTAGCAGAAATACTATATTAGGCACAAATCTTATAAAATAGCAGAAATAGTATTATTTAGCACAATAGTAATAAGTTAAACAGAAAAATTGGAAAAGCAAAATGGACAGCTGAAAAAATGCTGAACATGCTGAGGGTCCCTCAAATATACTTGTTAAATGAAAAAATCAGCAAAAAAATGCACAGGGAGAGAGAAGTAAGTTTCTAGGTCAGCCTGGGAGCTGCTGAATTTGAATCCACCAATCAGAGAGCCTGTGTACTTTTTCCCGCCAAAACATGTGCCTCTTTTTACACACGCAGCACAGAGAGGCACAGGATTATTGCAGCCTATTTCTCATAGTGAGGACTCCCCTCAAACAAATGAAAATAATTTCCTAACCGTAGGGGCTAGAGCGGTCATTCTTACACCGTTTTGTTCAGAAGAGATGGGGGAATCTTCCAGTGTTTACAATTTATCATTAAAATATGAATTATTAAAGATATTTGACTTCTAATGCACCATAACTGAGTAGAGCGAAGCAAAAACTGCCTTGACTTGCCCTCAAACAACGCTTTGTAACTCGAAATCTATTTGGAGTATCGATATCATTCTTTCACCGTAAGAGACAGCAGGCTTTGGTGAACAATCATGGAAATTTTCAGGTCTCTGTGGAAATCCAACAAAAAGTTATGACGAGAGAAAAAAGTGGTTCATTTCCACAGTTTGAAATCTGAAGAAATCTGAGCGAAGGACGAATTTCCTACCCTCAAACAAGTCCAACTCATTTCAGAACGGTAATAGGTGAGAAAGAAATTCTTGAATTGTGAGCGTCAGGGGTGTCTGAAGATATTCGGGGACAAGCCTCATGTCTTAACTTTGCTTCGTTAAGGAGATATGACGATTCGAATATGCCTCTCATTACAGAAATCCAGCGGTGATTTTGAACAAGCTCTCCATTCACTTTATATGGAGAGTTTTCTGACCTTGTGTTAGTCTGAGGAGATTTGCAAAAATTCTATAAATCCCACAACAATGATGGTGACATTTTCTGAAAGCCAGCAAAAATACCTACGTTTTGATGTATAATTTGTGGAAGTTGAGTGAAAATTGAGCAAGTAGCAAGAAGTTGTTCGGACATGAAGTGAAAATTGCAAAACCTTCAGTGGCACACTGGAAGCCAAGAGCATAGCAACCATAACAACGCATGTATTTTGTGAAAAATCACAATTTTGCAACTCAAAACTTTAAGAGGCATAAAAGTAAAACAGTAAAAGATTTGAAAAAGCTGAATCATACCTGAATAGCCCAATAATTTATGAACATTTTAAAGTTTGAATGGTTGTTCTAGGTGAAAATATGAGGAAGTAGTTAAGTTTCAAAAACAAGCAAATTTTAGCAGAATTGCAGAAGTTTCCCATTCATTTCAATGGGACAAATTAAAGGAAAAAAGCTTAATATTTTAAAAAGTATAATAGTTAAAAATAGCAAAAATCGTAGCGTAAATTAGCAGAAATAGCAGAATAGTTTAAAATTTGAACGGTGAAAATCGGCTGAAAATTGTGGAAGTAGTTAAGTGCCAAAAAGTGTACGGAAGCAACTAGAATAATAATAAAGAATAAAGAGAAACAGGAACTCAATAGTGTGGATGCTTAAAGCATCCACACAATCATACGGCTTACATGAACAATGGCTCAATTAGAGAGGTCTGTTCATGTTATGAGATTGCTTTTCAGAGTTTGTGCTAACCCAGGTTAGCTCACCATTTCATTATGTAGTCACATGTAGCAGCAGCACTATGCAATGACTTCCTTCGTAAATCATGTTCATGTGAGCAGGAACAAATGTGCCTTGCTGATATGCAAGTGAATTTCGGATTGCTTTATGCTTGTATTGATAAAGACTTCACCAGTAAGTCAGAGATCTCTTCCCATTGATAACAACACTGGATTGTGATTTCTCTGTATGCGTGCATGTGAAAAAAACTTTAGCTTAAACGACCATACAATGAACAATAACAAAGGTTTCATGACAATAAATTGTAAATACAAATAGGCCAAGGCAATATAGCCAAAAATATTTATCATGATATATATTTGAAAATTTGCGATAACGATATAACTGACGATATAATTGACGCGAGACAAAATACTTTACAACTCCACAAGTTTATTAGTACAAAAAAACCCATCAATGTATTTTCACTTAATAAAGGAGCTGTTTTTTATGTGCATTAAAGCTATATAAAAATGTAACGCAAATGACTTCACTGATTTAAGTGACTTTTAATGCATCTTGGTTGTTGCTGCCAGACCAACTGGTCCGAGCATTTCAGTAACTGCTGATCTACTGGGATTTTTCCCACTAGAGTTTAAAAAGAATGGTCCCTCAACAGAAAGCTATAAAATCCTCCTTGGTTTCAATTTTTCAGATGGTGGGACCAGAATTTGGCATGAAAAGCATAAAAGCATGGATCCATCCAGACTTATATAAATGGATCAGGCTGGTGATGGTCCCATGGGGGGTATTTTCTTGTCACACTTTGATCGCTGTAGTACCAACTGAGCATAGTTTAAACACCACAGGCTACCTGGATACTGTTTCTGACCATGTCAAATCCTTTATGGCCACAGTGTACTTATCTTTTGATAAAACCGAATCCTTAAAGCACTTAGGATATGGTGGAGAGCCTCATCATGGATGTGCCAACAAATCTGCATCAACTGCACAATGGTACTAGTCAATATGGACTAAAATTTCTGAGAAATCTTTCCAGCACCTTATTGAATTTATGACAACTTGGATATATAGCAATTGTCCAAAATCTTACCATTTTACTTTGCCATTTTAACAAAATTAAAAAAAAACAAAAACAAAAAAAACATAACAGATTCTGTTTTACATCAAGTTTGACATGATCAAGCTTTCTCACTGCAAAAATAACACTTCAGGAGACTCAGATGTAAGCGATTTACTGTGTTTTCTTTGTACAAGTGAAAACCAGGTCAACTGCATCTCTTTAGGGGTTATCACCCTAATTTTGAGGCTGGGGGCATTTTTAAACTTCAATCATTCTTTTCATCCCTTGATTCAAATAAGGTACTTTTTTAATATTATGCCTGCGGCTCAGGTTTCTGCCCCTCATGTGGCTACAGATACAAGCAAACATAATATAGAGAAAGACTTCAAGCCTACCAAGAAGGACAGGTGGCAGATATATGCTTCAAAGTCACTAAGAGAATCCATTTATTATGTTCCTTTTCTATCGGGACCATCACAAATAGAAAAAGAGTGAGTTTATGTAAAAATCTCCACATTGAAGACTACACTACAGTTGTGCAATATTAATCAGAGCTTTGGGAATGTGTATCAATGTTGTCAATGTTGTCATTAAATGTCAATGACATTTATGAACACCAGCAATTTCTCAGTGTTTTTTTTACTTAATCTTCCCTTCACTGAATTTGTCTATTATCTATTTATAGTCTATTTTATCTTGCACATCTGCTCTAGGCTTGCATATCAAGTCTCCATTAAGACTGTGCCATATCATATCAGCCATGATAATGTCATGTAACATATCATGATATAACTGATATAGCTACATCGAATTCATACAGTACATACATATACAAATACATACACACATACATATATATAGTATAGTATACAGAAACATCTATGCCGAGTATGGCGTGCAAGTCCCGAGGTCAAAATGGGAGAAGCCCCACTAGGGTGGTCAAGAATGACGAGCTAAGATCCTGTGGGACTTCCAGAAACCGACGGACAAACTGGTGATGGCTAACCAACCACAGAGGAAGACGGCCGTAGTGATAGATGTAGCTATACCAAATGACAGCAACATCGGGAAGAAGGGACACGAGAAACTGGAGAAGTACCAAGGTTTATATATATATACATACATACATACATACATACATACATACAGGGTGGGCCATTTATATGGATACACCGTAATAAAATGGGAATGGTTGGTGATATTAAAGTCCTGTTTGTGGCACATTAGTATATGTGAGGGGGCAACCTCCTCAAGAATGGGTGGTGACCATGGTGGCCATTTAGAAGTCGGCCATCTTGGATACAACTTTTGTTTTTTCAATAGAAAGAGGGCCATGTGACACATCAAACTTTTTGGTAATGTCACAAGAAAAACAATGGTGTGCTTGGTTTCAACGTAACTTTATTCTTTCATGAGTTATTTACAAGTTTCTCTTTGTTCACAGCCATTGGCATGTCAAAGAGGTTAACAGCGGATCGAAATTGTGTTGATATCTGGTGAAAGCAGTAACCGGGTCATTGCAGCAGATATCAATGCAAGACACCCTACGAGACCACCCATCTCCCATGCTACGGTTAGCAAACTGCTTGCTAAGTTTCATGAAACTGGTTCAGTGTTGGATTTGCCAAAATGTGGACGCAAGAAAACTGTCACTAATGAAGAAACATCAGTGGCTGTCCTAGCTTCATTCAGCAAGAGCCCACAGCGTAGCAAGAGCCCACAGCGTAGCAAGAGCCGCATGTCACTGGAGAGTGGCATTAGTCGAACATCCCTTCAGCAGATATTAGCTACTCACAAATGGCACCCTTACAAACTCCAGCTACTGAAGCATCTCAACGAGGATAACCCAGATCGGCGCACAGAATTTGCAGAATGGGCAAAACAAAAATTGGAACAGGACCCTCAGTTCACGCAGAAGATTTTGTTCAGTGATGAGGCAAACTTTTATGTGAATGGTGAAGTTAACAAACAAAACCACCACTATTGGTCTGACACTAACCCACATTGGATGGATCCCTCCAAGACTGCTGGAACAACAAAAGTGATGGTTTGGTGTGCTATATGGGGTACAATGATAGTGGGTCCATTCTTCATCAATGGAAACCTCAAGGCCACTGGATATTTGAAATTGCTACATGATGATGTGTTTCCCTCTTTATGCACTGAAGCTGGCACGTTCCCTGAGTTTTTCCAGCAAGATGGTGCACCACCACATTATGGGTGCCAGGTCCGAGCATTCCTAGATGAACAGTTTCCTGGAAAGTGGATTGGTCGTCGTGGGCCAGTTGAATGGCCCCCAAGGTCTCCCGATCTGACCCCCTTAGACTTTTATCTTTGGGGTCTGAAAGCAATTCTCTATGGTGTGAAGATACGAGATGTGCAGCACCTGAAACTACGGATACTGGATGCCTGTGCTGGAATTTCTCCTGCGGTGTTGCTATCAGTGTGTGAAGAGTGGGAGAAGAGGGTTGACAATCCAACACAATGGGCAGCACATTGAACACATTTTATAAGTGGTCAGAAACTTGTAAATAACTCATGAAAGAATAAAGTTACGTTGAAACCAAGCACACCATTGTTTTTCTTGTGACATTACTAATAAGTTTGATGTGTCACATGGCCCTCTTCCTATTGAAAAAACAAAAGTTGTATCCAAGATGGCCGACTTCTAAATGGCCACCACCCATCTTGAGGAGTTTGCCCCCTCACATATACTAATGTGCCACAAACAGGACTTTAATATCACCCACCATTCCCATTTTATTACGGTGTAATAATAATGGATTGGATTTATATAGCGCTTTTCAAGGCACCCAAAGCGCTTTACAATGCCACTATTCATTCACTCTCGCATTCACACACTGGTGGAGGCAAGCTACGGTTGTAGCCACAGCTGCCCTGGGGCAGGCTGACAAAAGCGAGGCTGCCATATCGCGCCATCGGCCCCTCTGGCCAACACCAGTAGGGTAAAGTGTCTTGCCCAAGGACACAACGACCAGGATAGAGAGCCCGGGATCGAACCGGCGACAGATACACTTCCCAACCCCCTGAGCCACGGTCGCCCCATATAAATGGCCCACCCTGTATATGTATATGTATTGCCGCCAGTTCTTCTCGGATCCTGTAGGTCCCCACCCTCATTGCTTTAGTCGCTAAACCAGTCGCGGTGTCTGCCGTGTTTTCCTCGAGGGGGGATTTGTGCTTGGGTTGGAGAGAGAAGTCTGTTTCGCTATCGCGTCTAAAGACAGTATGAAAATCAATTGGACCATCGCCTTGGATACTGTACACAGACACTGTGGATGTTTTCCCTTTTTTGAAAGACCCTGTAAATAGTTTTTTCACATCACTGTAAATAAAGTCACCCAACTGCATTCTGAGCATGTGGCTGATTCCTGCCTGGTCTCAGAGTATGACAATATTATTTTCATTTTATCAAAAATCAAGTGCGTGATTCACATTGAACCACTAAAGTCCACAGTTAAATCTTGGCCATTTATCTAACTGCTATTATAAGGGAAGGATCCAGACAGAGAACTGAAATATTATTTCTTCTAGGGACAGCCTGAAGCATTCACTGTCTGCATAATGTGTCTCAATTCTGACATGTGGAAAACCGCCTAAAAATGGCAGTTGTATGAATAATGAAGCAAAATGAAATGGTAATTCAACTGTGAGTGTCAGGAAAAGTTATAATTGAGTAAATTGCTTATTTTTCAAGCACATGACCCAAAGCAAAAGAAAAAAAAAGGTGACTGCTTCGTGTTCGTGAGTGTAGCTGGAGTTTTAGTAGTCAAATGGCCTGGATATTATAGTATGAACTTTCAGTCCTATTTCCAAAAAACATGACTTTCTTTTTGATGTCACTTTGAATTTTTTTTTTATAGTTCAACACCACTTCACCATACAGCCGTTCTACCCTTCACTGTAGATCTTCATTATTTTTAGCCTAAGTCTAATATCACGTCCATACTTGATATTCTAATTGGTCGGTCTTTGTAAACAATATACTGTGATTCAATGCAAACACACTGACATTGTAAATGACATTTTGTGCGTAAGACTTTGCAGCATATTTCGAAAAGGTTATCTCTGTTATTGCAAATGCAAAAAGACATTTTAATCCTGAAAGTAAAAGTAGTCACAATCGATTTTTCCACATTTTTTTAAGGTCCTTAAAAATTGTTCTCATTTTCCCAATGCAGTCCTGCAGTAACTTGCAGCAAAACCTCCCCATTAACTTCTGCAAATGGCCAATGCTGAGGAAGGGATTAACTAAGCACACATCTAGGGCATCGGAAAAATGGACATGTCCACAGATTTATTGGCATTTATTATGGTTGTTCTTGTTTTAAGTGTAAAACCCCCCTCTAAAATGCATCATTGAATTGGCTGTTGCTCTGTCTCACACAAACCATTAGTGAGAGAATTTATGCATTTAATACATTAGAATAGAAAATGAGTCCAAAAAGAAACTGCCATGAGGCAACACATTATCTTTCCTGTCGGCAGTTTTCTGGTTCAACATTTGGCAGGCTCGTCAGTAAATGAAAGAATTATTTCAATTATTGTACAGCATTAAATTATAGTTTGTGGAAAAAGTGGTGGCAGGTCTGCAGCAGAGCTATAACATTTCCCCTGCCTCTGGCTTCTCTGTCACTTTTAATGAAGAAACCTCTCCATACTACACAAAGTGAGCGAGACAGAGAGACGAGAGTCTTTGTTCACCAATTCTCAAATTTGTTGCAATGATGGAGAATCTCTATTAAATTTAAAAAAACAAAAAAAACCCCCACTACCGTTCAAGGTCAACTAGAACTGCAGGGGGTTCAGCTGTACCAAAATCTGGAGACTAAAATCAGAACAAAGAGGGAAAACACTTTCCAAACAGCTAAAAATTAATTGAACCCGTTTCCTACTGTTGAACTTACTTACAGCATGTCATCCCATTAATAGCCGAAATATCTAACTGTGCAGTGGTTTGCCACAGGGTTTGAAGCTCAAACCTGACTTGTGGTTTCAGATATTCCCTCAACAAACATTAGGGAATGTCATGTCGGGAAATATATTGCTATTATACATGCTAAGAAAAATACCTAAGGGCAGGTATATCCTCCGTATGCTTGCGTTAGCTACCTGCTAACTGCCCTGTCCTTCTGTGCATAATGCCCTCTATAAATAGAGAATAAAAGAGAAAGCTTTTCTAAGCCATTGGTTCACATCCTCCATTGTAACACCATCCCATCCATACAGATATCAAATGCATGATCCCTGTAGCATTTAACCAAATTAAATACCCCCTTCATTAGCAAGCCAAAACCTATTGGAGGCATACAAAATACACCCCTTAGCCCCAAGGACACAACACTAAATGGCTGGCAGAGCTTAAAATAAGTCCACGCACTGCAAAGACTTGCCTTCATTTGTATGTTCCTAATGTGCCAGCTTTGCTCACCGTACACAGCCTGCTGCTTCGACCACATGGTGAGTAATTGCCAACACTCGACCTCCATACTGCACTTAATCAACATGGTAACACCATGGGGATAAATTCCTAAACAATACAGCTAGAATAATTCATTTATTGGTCAACAGACCCAATGTGGAAAGTGGTGTGTAATGTCAAGGTGTCACATGATTCACTGTCAAGGTTACTGCTCGTTATCTGAGAGAAATACAAATGGAGACAAGAAAGAGAAAAAATAAGACGCCAAAATCTCTGGCAAACAATCTTATTTTATGTCCCATGTAATGCAGAAAGTAAAATATTATAGCATTTTTATTTTTTCCCTCATTCTTTCATTATAATCTAACCATTGGCATCTATTACAGTACTACTGGATATACAGTATAAAGTTTTTATACTTTTAGATTAATTTATTTAAAGTCCCTGGTTACCATAATCTCTTTAACCTCTAAAATAATTTGCATTTATTTGTCTTAAAATCCATTCAGGGTTGTCTCCAGCCACAAAAGAATGGACTGCTGCTGTCCATGAACTGAATATGTGTTTCCAGGTTCAGGCACCCTGTTCATCATTGTACAGTTGGTCCATTTGTCTCCATTCTCACCTTTGACCTGAAGGCAAATGGTGATAAAAGCACCCTTCATTGCATTCGACAATGAAAGCAATAGGCAGTTCTTGAGTCAAGCAGCACAGTAAACAAACATAAATAAAAGAGAGCAGGAATCAATGACAGAGGGAACATTGTAAGGCAGCCCACAGACCTAGAAACCGATGCACTTACACTTAGGTATTAACACCAGTATAATAAAGAAATATACACAACTTTTGTAGGAACATTTGAAAAATGTAATATTTATTAGTAATACTACAAAGTGTTATCAGTCAGCTATCATTCTGCAAAATGCAATTTCAAATACTTGTAATTTGTGTCGATGAGGTTGTTCTCTTCAGCAGTACCACAAACCAGACACATCATAAACATACGGTCTCATTTAGACTTTTTGTACAAAATCCCTCATTATGAGACAATTTCTCTTTTTAAATGTTGCACTACTGACTATTTCCTTCAAAGTGATGTAGCATTGCACCAGCAGGCCACGTGGCAGCCAGTTTCATGTAGAGACAGTTGTTGAAAGTGACACAGAGGCTAGTGTTTGTTAGCAGGTGGACACACACAGCGATGAACCAGCTGGACAAAAAAGCCATAACGTAACATAAAAAATGAGTACGCGTCAGCATCTCTTATCTCTGCATTGGTGCATCGTTCATACTTTTGAGACATTTGCTTTGCGCTAGACGTCTCTACAACTTTTGACAAGGAAAATAAAAACGGCCGAGCTTGGCATTCCTCTTCTATCATCTTCCCTTTCCTTTGCTCCAATCATCCACCCCATAACGGATTAGCTGAGAGGAAGACCCATTTCCTCCCTGAGGCTGCTAAAATATTAATCAAAACACAGAGGAGTGTGCAGCAGCTCCCAAGATGCATGTCTTCTAATGGTAATACATGGGGAAGGCAGAGAGGGAGGAGTGCTGCCTGTAATAGTCTCACAGAGGGGGAGGAGAGGAGGAGGGCCAGAGGTGACAGGGGCTTTCACAAGGGACAAAGAGAATGAGAGAGGGGGACCGATAGGCAGGAAGAGAGGTGGAGCGAAGGCAGGAGGTGTGTGTGAAGAATTGACAAAGAGAATGCACTGATATAGAGCATGTCAGAGAGATAGAGAAGATCAAAGAAGTATCATTGCCTTTCACTACCCATTTAATGCTCTTACAAGGGTTGGAAATAGCCTCATGTGAAACTTCTTAGTATGAATAATAGATAACCATACAAATAGCCAATTTAGCTTAAAAATGTTCTTGCTTATCATCAGGGCCAAATATTTGCCGGGGTTTGTGTTTCTGTGTGTATAAAGAGGTACAGAAAAGCGGTACAATCCTTTTTCGACCATCTAAAATATGACTTAACGTGTCATTCCAGGTGGTCTGTGTGCATGAGCAGTGAAAGGCATTTCTCTCAGAGGCCAAATCTAAGCCTGTCTCTGGCTCTGAGCCGCCGCCAGGGGGAAAAAATGATTGGACTATCCATGTTGGAGACACGGTATTCATGTAACTAAGCTTTGTTACTGGTAAGGGGAGACTAAAAGGGTTATATCAGCTCATTTTCCACGCTTGTCTACTACTCTTTCTGTTACTAGGTGATTCAAATACACTGACATGACAGTTGTCATCCTTTAATTTGGGAAATGTGCTAGCTTGCTAAAAACTGAATTTAAGACACACACACACATTTCAGACAGCCTCCTGTTGCCACTAAAAAATACTGCCAAGTGTTTAAAGCTGACGAGTATTTCAAATACCAGGACTGTAAAGAACAACAAGCTGATTTTATGGGGAATGCAAAACTGTTTATCCTCTCGGGTCATCTTCAAGTAACCTGCAGACAGCTGCGACTGTGTTTGACTACCTGGTAATTAGGGAGTCGCGCAGCCCCCCATGGGGTTGCATAAGCTGCCATACCTCTTCTTCTTACTTCAAGATAGACCCAAGAGAGACGACTGTTTTGTGAAAGGTGACACAACTCAGTGACCGCTGTCTACCTGACCATGTCGATAATGAGATGCAAGCGAGGCTTCATTGTATTCAAATGAGGCAGAGCGTGACAATATTGCTGAAGAGAAACCAGCAGAGACACACGAATATGAACAAGACAAAGAAAGGCGAAACTAGAAAACGAAAGCGAATGTGGACACTTGGTTGCTCACATATGTTCTTTGTGTTTCATAACGATGCATGGGTAGGGGTTAAAGTGGTCTGTCCCAGTCCTGGGCCTTTTGTCTATTGTGTTGCTTTGCTTAATGTAAACCGATAAAGCTGGCTAACCTTGTGGCCTAATCAATGCTTATTTAGAATACCATTGATTAACAGTTCTGATTATTGATTATGTCAACGCACTCAAGATATGCCAATGGCTCTGATAAGAGGTTACCCTGGAGCAAAGAGACCTGTCCACCAGGCTACTGGACATACGCACACATATATATATTATATACATATACACACGCACAGGGCTGTTCTCCTTTACACACTCATAGTGCAAACTGTATACCCCTATTAACACCCAAAGATCGAAGACGGTACTAGTGTATTGACACAGGATGGCTGCTTATCTGAGCCTTAAACATTGAAATTGCCACACCATCTGTTCCTTCAGTGTACCATGTGGCCATGTGAACAAGTAGCATATACGTTCACCAGCTTTTCTTAAACCTAATTTGAATGTTGTCGCGTCAGCAAACATATAGGAAAAAAATGCAACTCACTTTGTTCCTGTGCATAAAGAAGGCAATCAAATATGTTTAAAATCAGCATTAAGCACACTGATCAATGAATACAGTGAGAAGAGTGGAAATATCAAACTACACTTACCATAAATCAACAAAATGTGTCCAGACTTCTAAACAGACATAAAAAAAAAACTTTGTCGTATAACTAGGACCACTTAAACACCCAAAGGTAGAAACAAAAACTTTCACAGATACTAAAATGCACTGTACAAAAAACACGAGTAGGATCATTTACCTCATTAATTTTGCCTACGGCAGAAAAAAAAACTCACTTCAGTGATTGTTGCATGTTATAGGGCTGCAAGAACATCAAAGTTTGGTTTCGTTTTGTTATTTAAAAGAAAATCCCCGTAATAGTAGTGGAGACTGGAGCAAGGATCAAGAATAATTTGACAAACTAAAACATGTGACTAACATTCAAACATATAGTCTACATTTTAAAAGTTTTGAGATCTGGTTATTTCATGTTGTTAATTTATGTGGGAGTAAACCCATGGTGATCAGGCTGGGCACACTAATCACAATCATTAGTGAAGTTCTTGCAATAGTACATCCCACAGCAGCTCAGACCAGTGGTTCCAGCTTCTGTGTGAAGATTTTTGTGTTGCTATCTTTAGTGTTACCAAACTTTGAGATACAATACAGGTTTGGGTACCAAATTTGTTGTAGACATTTTTATAGTACAAAAAAGGATAAAAATAAAATAAAAAAGTTCTGTTGTCAGCAATTTTTTTTCTTAATCTTTACTAACTTTATTTATATTTAGAGTTTTTTCCTTACAATATAAAGCATCTTTAGGTGACTGTTATTATGAAGCAGTGCTATATGAATAACACTGAAGTGAATTTTCTGGTTAAGTTAGCAAATACTGTTACTGTGATGATCGTTGATGATCATGATCTTGCTAAAAGGTCTGTTTAAAAGTGCTTTTTTCTAATGCATCATGCTCCAAGTTATATATTTTTCCTGTGTTTGCTACCTGTTTGCTTGGACTGTTTGTCTCAAAGATGTACTTATATTTGCATCACTCGGTGATAAACAAGTGGAATTTAAGTAAAGTTAAAACATTTACTAAAGAGAGCACAAATGCATGCTTTAATTAGTAAACATTCTTAGGTCATTGATACGTTTTGTGTTGAATTTTCTGCGTTGGCATATGAATACCTGAAAAGCTGATAGGAAAACACACAATAAAATGGTGATAGCATTAACAACAGTGGAGAAAGAGCAAGATCAGTCACACTGTTGCACATCATGCAGACAACATGTTTGAAAAGTAAGACAATTTACACAAGAAGTATGCAATATATTGCTAAATTGTACAATATAAAAAGAAGCTGTTAAAAACATTTAAGGATATGTTCTTTTCCCAGCAAATGCTTCCAGCACTGTAGTGGCATTGAACAGTGCTAAAAACATTTACAGCAAAGTTGTTATTGAAGAGAAAGTGAGTCAATCAAAAATGTCAATTCTACAAAATCCATGAATTACAGTTACCAGCAGTGCTGCCTGAACATTACAGCTTTAAATTTGGTTATTTTTTCAAATTTCAAAAATTAAAATTAGAAACAAAAAAAAGGTGCAAAAGGTCCACCTATCACCACCTAAAAATAAACATATTGTATAGACATGAACAGGAAAAATAATAAAGGTGCATTTCTTATTTTCTACTAATCTGAATTGATCTACAAATAGAAAATGCACAAGTAATAATAAATATTTGATTTGAATTTTTTTTTTTTACATCACCTTAAAATGTGTCATTATTATTGTTACATTTGTAATATGTAGTCTTTAAAATCTTTCTTATATTTCAAATGATCATGCTCCATCATATCTTAAAGGCCTCATACGTCAGTTTATCCCAGCAGAGCACTCGGTTCTCAGAGTGCAGGTTTAGTTCTAGTTCTTAGGGTCAGGTAGGAGGTAGACTCTTCAATTTCCAGGTTGGATTCCAGAGGAAGAAACCTTCACTGTGTATAAGGCTAGGCATGCAGCTTTTATTTAGGGCTGGATTGGGTGACCCCAAATATCCTTAGTTATGTTATTATAAATGCAGGATACTGGGCTGCTAGCATAGTGCTATTCTCACTCCCAGTGCATTGATATACTCCTGTTGCATGTTCTTAACTTTTGTCTGTTTTCTCCAGTAGTTTGTTTTTTCTTTTGTTTGTTGACTGCGGTCTTTCTTATCTCCTCTTTTCTCTCTTGCCCTTCCCTCCATACAGTCACAGCTGATCATTACCCTTCCTGAAATTGGTCCCGACAGAGGTCTCCTCCTCTTAAAAGTGAGTTTTTCCACACTACCTTAGCCTAGTGCTTGCTTATAGGGGATTCCCTGGTCTATGAGGTTCTCTGTGCAATATCAGTGGGTTTCTACCTTAAAATATAAAATGTTTAATAAAGGCTTGATTGTGAGCTCTTCCAAACAGAAAAACAAACAAAAACGGAGAAGTTATAAACTATATACATTATAAATGAAAGATGGCTATAACCACCATTATGTGAATCATTGTTTTGACTGTTTTGAAGTCTTGGCGTGAGCATTTTGGCATTTTGTTTTTTTAAGCAGAGATGAACAATCCCTGCATGTCCATATGGCACCAACAGAAACAGGCTGTAGCCTGATATGTTAGGGTGGACATCTAAAAATAGTGGGTGGCAAAAAAAAGACCAGAAAATAAACTAGTAATAGTAATAGAAATAGATTGCTGGTATGAGCAAGTGTTTGGATGATGACACAGCTTCCATTTGAGATATTTGTTTTTGTATATTTAGCATAATTAATGAATAATTGGGCCAAAATCATATTTATACACAGAGTTGCATTTGTAGCTGGTACGTGTATGCATGTCTTCAACTTCACATCTATGAATCCTGTCAGCTAGTGTGACTGGAGACATGCTTTCAGCTGCACCTACACCTCTCCAAGTCTATCATCAATCTATTAGCAATCACCCGTCAGTAAACTGAAGGTAGCAGGTGAAAAAAATGTTAATATATTAGACAACCATACAGCTTATCTATGAATGCCATTTCTCACAGTTTAAAATAGTCTTTACAGAGTTCACAAATTCTCTCTTCTACATTTCATTAATTCTTAAGAATTTTGACTTTTGTTCTGCAAATACTGACATTCAGTAAAAGATAGCTAACTTTACGGTATAATAGCCAAAATCAAGCCTGAGAACCAACCCAAGTAGGGGCTACAACCACCCAACAACACAACGCAACACATATAGGCTACGTCAGCAATATGTCGCTGTGCTATGCTGGATGAAGCACAGTTTAGTGACTATGTAATGCTGATGTTGTGGCAGTGAGGGGTACTGTCTGGGACTGAGGCAAAACTTTACATTTCTTTTACATTAAAGGGTTTAGAGGAGGAGTGTAGCCCCAAATTTATTTTTCAGCCTTGATTTCTGGCCTGTTCTAGTCCTAAACACTGGAATTTTTTTTTAAGTTTAATAGTCAAGTCAGTTCAGTATGAAATTATTTCTAGTTCATTTGAGCCAAAACCTGCTAAATTAAATGAAATCACCAAGATCATGATACCGAAAATTAGACGTGAACTTCTGAACTGTCCCTATGGCTGTGCTTTATGTAATCAGTATAAAAGCATAAAAACTGGCTGTCAAAGTTTTAACAATTTTTTGCTGCCAGGCAAGCAGCACAAACTCAAGTGAGTTGGTAGCTTCACTCAAGAAAAGTCCAGTTCTTAATCCAATTAAAACCGGCAATTAAATTTTAAATATTTCCTTTTTTTCAGATTAAGAAAAAGAGATGTTATCAAGCAAGCATTAGATTTGTTGCTTTTTTCCCATCAGCTAAACTGGTTGCTAACAGAAGACTCCTGCTTGTAAATGTAAATTTGAAAGGTGTCAGTCTCCGTATCTCATCCTCATCCTCCAACATTTATTTTCTGGTGAACCAGTTTAAAGAAAACATTTGGTTTTCTTTAAACTGGTTCACCAGAAAAATTATATCAAGTATAAATCTGTGTGATTCTCTGACCTTTTTAGGGAACAAGTTGTTGAGGTCATTGTCATCTAATAAAGTGGCAGCTGCTGACCTGTGCTGATGAAGGAACCAGGACTCTGCTGGAGTCGTGTTTTTGGGCGGTGGGGACGGCCCTGTTGGCTTATTGTTCGGTCAGCACTGCTAGGCTAGCCCCTGTCAGCCAGCCAGTGTTGAGCTTTGCACTTTGCATATGGGGGCTCTTCCGTAATGAGCCTCTATGTATGGGTATCATGTGAGATATCTGAGCTAGTGCTTACTGTTCCATGGTCAAGGTCAAAGCCGGCCAGCCCCACCACTGACTCCCCTACCCTATCCATCACCTGAGAACACAGACCGCAGCTAAGCTCACATTCCAACCTTCTGGACATCCTCACATCAATTTGGAAAGACTATATATTTATTTATGGCAATCTTTGTTTATTGTATGTCAATATACGTTATAGGTATTATACAAAGAAAGGCCTAACAATTCACCTTAAAAAATTCCAATACAATATGTACATGACAAGGCTGAAGAAACAAAAATGATTTTTTTTTTATTAACAACCACTAAGAAACAGCACAGTGTGTGAATATATGCTTTTAAAAGCTGGTGCAGACTAAGTGTTTACAGTGTAACACAGTAACGTGTTTTGTTTTTTTATCTCGTCTTACCTGTGTGCGTAGTTGACGTTTATGCTTTTCTAATGAGCAACTGCTATCAACATGCCAAAACCAGACACCTTATGTGAGTCCACATAAGTGAGACAGGGGGCTTAAGTGTAAAGGACCCTGGAACAATCTGTCCATACACCACCATAGTAATGCTTAAATCCCCGCAGCAATCAATAAACTGCCCTCTACCAGATCATATATCAATTGCTTGCTGAACTCAGGTGTAGAGTAACAAAATATATACCTAAAGAATGAACAACCATTGTGCTGTTGTATACATATACAAAATACATTACACCTACATGACCTGTAACCTGCAGAACTTCATTCTCTAATCTGATGCAAGAAAGGAACAGTAATTTGAAAATAATTAATAATTATTGTTTTATATGTATTTCATGCACAGTGTAATGAACAGTTGAAGTTTTTATTTTAAATCGGAATGTGTCTAAAACTTGAGCATGGACTTTGGAATAATGTTACATATCTGTACAAAATATGTTATCTTAAATCCAACTAAATCCAACAAAAGCAGGACTTTTCTGTGCACTACAAGCTGGAATTGCAAAGTAAAGTTTAACTGACATGTCTCATCCACAGGGTAAGCTTCGTTATGAAGATGCTCTAGCACTGATTTACATATGAAGTTTGGAGAATGGCACATGGGGTAAGAATTTAAGTATGACCTGGTGTGAAAACTCTCACACTGGGGGAACACTGCGAGATAAAAAGGAGACTTGAGCAAAGAAAGATGGATTTCCTGCCATTTGTGATCTATGACCAATCGGCTGTCTATTTTCAGAATGCTGTTAATGCTTTCACCAAGGTTTAAATCCTTTCTTTTGTGCATTTTCCTTAATCAATACATTGGCAACAGTTTGATTGAATGCTCATTCACTGTGTTAAATTGAGGCTGAATGAGTTTTGTCCTTTTGAATAATGAGTTTGTTTTCAACAAAGCTTTATAGATGTTTTCAAAGAGAGGAAATGTTAATAACCCACTTATAAAAAAAAAAAACTTGATTCTGATTCATCAAATATTCATTTTTTTCAAATATTTAATTCGAGAACAAATGTTAAGCTTTTACACCTAGACATTCCAATTTGATCATAATCGGTATGCCCTTTTCCCAACTTTCCATACAATCTTAAATGATCAATATAGTGTATACTGGAAACATGAATGATTATGTATCCAAAGTGCTGCACAACACCGAAGACAAACTGTACTCTTAAAAGGGCAAATCGAAAATAAATGTAAAATAATCATGAAAAACATGTTCAAGGAGGGTGAGAACACAAAGAGAGTGATAACAACAATGACAATTATCTGTTTCAATTTATTATTTATTAAATTTGCTGCTTTGTTTCTTGTTTTTTCAAATTGTCCGTCTGGTTGGCTTTTTCTGGTGTGTGTCTGTTTACGCGTGTAGACGTGAATCCAGATCTACAAAGAAATGTGGTAACACCTGCAATAATGCAAGATTTTCAGTTTTGTAGTTGGAGTTAATGTAAAGTCATTTTTTTCCAACTCTGCAGGCAGGTTCGGTGTGCAGATAAAGAGACACTCATATCACAGAGATCAGTTCTTCAGCTGACATTAAAAAACACATTTAAGTTTAGAACTTACCCAAGGTCTAGCAAGCCAGTTATATTTTAAATTCCACTATTTCAGTCACATTACAGTAAAGAAGCTTAAAAACTTAAAATTGTATCTCTATGTCTAGGTAATTTAATTTTATTTACATATTCTTACAAAAAAAAAAAAAAGCTCTCTGAAAATAAAACAAATTTAAGTTACTCCCTTTAGAGGTGATTCGGCTGCAGTTTGATGAAATGGATCCTTTTAATTTGCATCTCATAAAAAACATAATATGGAGTAATTTCAATTGGTGAAGAAAAGAAGATTGAGTGTGTAGCCACTGCATTTGCTGACAGAATATGAAAAACAGAGCATTGATAGATTGATGCTCAAATTAGTATTCAAACAAAACCATCAAATTCAGCCAGCCTAAATGGAGGAAAGGGAAAAGAAAAAACAAAACAGCACCCAGGGATACGGACGTAAACAAAGAATAGATGCTTTATGCCTGCAGTTAAACAACAATGCCCTCTATTGGTGTGACACTGCATCAGTTTCCCCCCAACAAAGGCCATCACACTAACAGCAGACTGTAAAGCAGACTGATGTATTTTCCAGCACTCTCAGCAGAAACATTGCATTGAAGTGCAATCACCTCGAACCTCAAAGACCGTCCTTATTAGCCTACTAATGACCACGGACTTTATTATTCATTTGTAAATGTTATTTAACTATTACAGTCATTGCTTCTATAATCAGGGGCCTTATTAGCAGTTTAAAATGTATTAATTAGGACAATAATGAATGAAACCACAGTAGGTAAGTGCTAGTGTAGCCAGGATGCCTCCAGCAGTGGGAGGTTACAGACACTCAGACAACTTCTCAGAGGTAAGATCCTGTGTACGCGTGCATGTGTGAGTATGTGTGCGTATGTATGTGAATGAGGATGGTTTACAGGATCAGTGAAAGAGTTCTTGACAGGAATGCACATCGAGTCTCTCGTCTCCCTGTTGCTCTCTCTACTGAACCGGAACAATGGTGTAGACAAACAGGGGCGCCCCGGAGAGTGTGGCGAGCTAAGTGAGTGAGCACAGAGGTTTAATATGACAGCTACACTTCTCAGCTGTTGGTTCAGGGTGAAGAAGTTGTCCTACATTGTACATGTGTGTGTGCACCACCTTGGCAAGCCAAACCATGCCACTTAGAAAAACTGAACTAGACAGGTGAATGAGTTCTGAATTATGAGCATGGCTTTGCCTGCAGTAGTCAGAGTATGGGGTACAGACAGAGAGCCCCTTTTGTGAAATCACTGGTTTACACACTGCCATCTAAGGTAAAAGCAAGAGGCTTTTTTTTCTGACAGCAGTTTAAAAATGTAATTTATAAAGAGTCACATATATATGAAATACTATGATTGGTGAGTCATTTATTTCATGGAAGAATTTGTGTATGAAAATGTTTATTCTGCCTAAAAATGCAGTGCTAATTCTGGAAATTAATACATTAGCATCTGTCTGTTGACCTAATTTTGCTTCATCAATAATCTGATTTCCAACTGCTACATCCTTCATAAACAGGGGTGCACATAAGTGGTCTGCAGGTGCGCATGCACTGTCAAAATGAAAGACGCGCACCAGATAAGAAGATGCAACGCGCGTTTGCGTACATAAGATTTTCTGGAGGAAGACAGATATTTGTTTAGAACTCTTAAAGATGGCAAAGAAGCAAGCTCCTTTAAGCAATTACTTTGGTGTTCCTCCACCTCCGAAGAAATACGCGAGAATACGCGCTTATTTTGCGGTTCGGACTCCTTCTGACATTTCTTTAGAGGGGGAGGAACATCAAAGTAATTGCTTAAAGGAGTTTGCTTCTTTGCCATCTTTAAGAGTTCTAAACAAATAGAACAAATAGAACAGAAAATCTTATGTACGCAAACACACGTTGCAACTTCTTATCTGGTGCGCGTCTCTTATTTTGACAGCGCATGTTCACCTGCGGCCAACTGATGTGCACCCCTGTTCATAAAAATGCAAGATGTTTTATTTTAGCTTTAGTTGAATTACTGTCTTCAACCAGAGGGGGATACAAGTTTCACATCATATTCTACAATGTATAAATCTAGATGTAATAAGCAGATATAATTATTAGTACATACTTGTAAAAATCTATTATAAATTACACAGCCTTTCTCCACTTCACTTGAACCATTAAACTTCGTTCCCTACTGTTTTTACTTCTGCACGCTGTCGCTTGCTTGTGCAAATGAAAAATTGTTATCTTTCGGTATGCTTACACCATCCTGCCAAACAACCCCTCTCCAACCTCCCAGAAGACCATAAAACACTTGCAGACAGGGTGCGAGGGTGGGGGCAACAAGGCAGAGCAAGAATAGATCGAGAGAAATGGTAAGAGCTGCACAATGTTAAATGGGAATATGATTTGCAGCTGCTGCTTTTACAAATGGTTTTGGCAAAGTTTAACAAATCTCCTGGAGTATAATTTACCCAATAAGTGTGAGGAAACCCGCACTGTTGAAAATGTTCATGAATAATTTTGTTACACTTCATTTTCAAATACTGCAAGGAAATTACAGGAGGTAACCTTCAACGGCATTCTGAAAGCCTTGAGATGGAAGTCATGCAATGCGCCAAAAGACGTTATGATACATACCTGAACAAAGCTATTAGGCTCAGTCCCATCCCCCTTTTTATTTCAATTAAACCTTTCTCTTTGATTCAAAGGCATTCAAATCTAAAGTGTCTTTGATCTCCTAACCACAGGAAAGACAGGAAAATAAAAGTCTCTTAAAAGGAGGTGAAAAAGAAAGTTGTCATTCCAGAACTGGGGACAACTATATTTCCTGCTGTGGTCTTCACTGGCACAGGAGTGCTTGAAAGACCTCAATCCACCATGAAGAAGGAAAAGAAAAAAAAGAGTCTGCAAGGGGCTGTCAGGCTGTCTTTCGGTCTGAATCTCACTTTACCAAACGTGAAGTCATTAGAAGCTCTGAACACTGACAAAGGTGAAAGGTCACGAGGTGAAAGGAAAAAACAATTCTCCTTCAGCTTTTCTGTTTAAACAAAGATTTTACAATGAAAAACCAGTTTAACCCTAATGTGGTTAAAATAAAAGTGCAATACCACAAATATCATCTCAGAAAAAAGAAGTTCAACCGTCTCTGGATTCTTCTAAAGCATTTTTTTCATAATGTCCTTTGACAGTTGACATCTCACAAAGCTTATTTGTAAAGTTATAATCAAATCTCATTTCTCAACCTGCCGCCTGCCGGACTTGCTGGGCCAGCTACATGACAGTCCCAGTGTGAGGGATTGTGGTACTTTCACCCCTCAGAGCACTGGATTACAGGCTGCTAACTGCCTTTGGAAGAAAGAAAAACATCTAAAGGCACCGCGTTGTCCTCAGCGAACAAAAAGCACACCCAGGAAGCCCGAGTGTTCTTTGATGTGCTGCTGAGCGGTGTGAGGGCCACACAAAGTAGACGAACACAATCAGTCAACTGTTGGAGAGCGATCGGTGGGCTTGAGCGCCAGAGGAGGGTTACTCAACACTGGCCAGAGACACAGACACAGGCAGGAGGGGGAGACAGCACTAAGACCAAACAGTCGCATTCACTCTAATTCAAGGTGGTTCCTGGCTCAGACTGGGACTTTGGAGGGGGTGACTGTGCATGTAAGCACAATCGGTCCACATAAAATAAAGGTAATGAGACTGCGTACCCTTATTTGTCAACTTATTCCTGTTATTTCTGAGCTGGAGTAAATGAAACCTTATTAACAAAAAATAAAGATAAATAAATAAATTCTGAATACATTTAAAATGCAGGGGATTTTCTTTGGACTTTGGCTAAAACCTATTTGGGAGTGCCAAAAATTCCTCTATGCAGGAGAGATGTGTCATGTCTACTTTTCTCTCTGTTACTCACTGTTCACTCAACTCTCTCCTCCCACATATCGTCCTTATTTCCTGCATAATTAATGCATATTTTTTGACAATTCTGTTGTTTTCCACTTGTGACTAATATTAATCCATTTAATCAGTGTTCTGCGACTCAAGTGGATCTCTAAACAGTTTCTCTCCTTTTCTCTGGATGATGCAAGTGTGCATATTACGGCGAGGCAGCCAGCTGTGAAAACAGCTTAATTAGCAGTAATCACTTCTGATAGAACATGTTTCCACTATTTGCCTCCATTAGGGATGCTTTATTTCTCTTATTCTATCAGCCAACTGCTGCCACTCTTTGCCAGGTGAGGCTAGTGGTATAATAAATGTGTCCCAGAAGCAGATTTCTGTCACTAAGTGCATTCTTGACAATGTAAGTTTAAGCTGCCCTCAGATTTCCAGGGTGAAAATGACAGCAGATATAAATAACACCAGATGCACCAAGTGTAAAATGATCAACGTGAGTGTGAGCCTCACTATCAATGACAATTTTGCCATGTAAAAATTGTTATAACACCGTCACAACACAATCCAACGTACAGTGTAGAACTAGTGAAGAAATAAGGGCAAATCAACAAATTACCTAACACCCAAGGTGATTGAAAACTGTCATTTTAAGGCTCATGAGTTTGATTTACAGCACTTTATCTTCCCATCTAACCCGATACAGCTGAATTAATGCTAGTAGGTAGTTGTAAATTTCTTCTTCAAAAAGAAAGTAGCTGAGAGGGCAGGGTCAACAGTGACAGTGACTGGGATAAATGATTGCTTTTGTGAAACAGTGGCCTTTCAAATAACATTTAAATGGTGACACGCTATATTAATTTACACCTAATACTTTGATAAATTGTGTACTTTCACCATCTAACTCTGTAAAAACATACAAAATTCACATCTGGCTTCATGCCAGACCTTTTTTTCTCCATACACTTGCCTTTACGCAATGGCTAATTTTATTTAGCATATTCTATATTTATGTTTTATTCCCAGGAATGCATCCAACATGGGTGTCCATTACCCCAGCTGTTTCAGTCATCAGTATGTATACACCAAAGTGCCATTGATGTGTGTCAGTTATCTCACTTGCATTTCACTTGCAATGAATCTTGTGGCTTCCCCACTTCCCAGTCACGCCACCATTTGATGCATCTTCAGTGCTTTGTGGTTGACAAAGAGCCTTAAATATCCTCCATCGTTGGGACTGGGCCATTAGATACTATGTGCCACCAGCGCAATGGAAGATAGAGTAGACTTACAGAACGAATACGGGAATATATTCACACCGAAAGCATCTAAAAAGAAAATATCAATGCACGTCTCCGACAAGAATATATTGACATAAATTTAGAAGTCATTTACAATTTTGTTGAAATGTTTCAATAATTCAATTAAAAAAATAAAGTTTTCTAATATTCTTTCTTTTCTTTTACATATTATTCAGTTGTAATGCCAATATCCATTTGCCCAAAAAAATCTTTACACATCACGGCAATAAAAAGCAATGACTGCACTTAACATTGTAATATATACCATTTACATACGTATTTTTTTTCTGTCACTTTATTTCTTATGCATTCACACAGTGAAACATCTTCGGCAAAACTGCCTGCTTGCACTGTCACAGAATATTTTAAATTAATCTATCAATGCAGCTTTAATTAGACTGCTTTATCAAAATATTAAAATAACCATTCAAGTATTTACAGGTTTCTTTTGCATTGTCACTCCATTTACACCGCCTCAAAAGTAACTGGACAACTGGCCGATATCCAATTTCATATCCAGTTGTGGACCGTTTCCCTATTATTCCTATGAAACACGGTATAAATTGAAATTAGACTGGGCAAGTTTGACTCCAAACACATTAAGTAGCAACTGACTGAGCAAAGAAAGGAACTACAAATACGCAGGCAACTATTTGGCAAACAACACACAGGTGAAACAACTAATGGTGAAGCCCAATTTAATTGATTAACAATGGGAAAAACACAAACAAAGGAAATAAAAAGAAAACGGTGAGTAATTTCAAAATAAAACAGGAAGAAACTAAAAGACAAGCAAAGAATGTGTTACTGATCTGAGGAAGACGGGGGAAAAGCAGACACTGGTAAAAGAAATACATGAAAAAACACAAAAGAAAAACAAAAATACACAAAGGGCAGGACAAAGACATGAAAAAAATGTAATGTATGTCTCTTTGGTGTCTCATTCAATTATATTCTTGAACATAGCTGCTTGAAACCATATGGCCCCATATGGCTCCAGGCAGCCACACATTTAAGTAAAATAGCAAGAGAATGTGATGTAAAACTATTTTACACAGCTGTTTTACATAGCACCCAACCATCCACAAACAAGGCTATAAAAGGTACCAACATGTGACAAAGCGTTTATTCATTTGTAATTTTTGTTTTAAAAAGTGCTACTGTTTGGATTTACACTGAAAAAAAGGGACTGGCCATCTCTTGGATTTATGTAAGCATCTTGCATGCATTTAACACAATTGCCTCATGTTTTAAAGTTAAATGTAACTATATAGTGTAAAAACTACATGATATGCAGAAAGGGTGTATTAAATTGTTCATATCATGTTCAGGTGACGTAAGTCAATAAGATAGCAACGTTAAATCTCGTGAAACCACGCGTGATTTCATCTCGCGGGCTTTGGATCGTGGTTTAAAAAAGGCATCCATCTCAGTCAAGTCGAGCAGCCAACTCTACGTTTTTGGTATGTCTTGATTTTTTGAATTCATTTTTACCATATTTCAGCCAAATGTAGTTAAACGTCTAGAGTGTCGCCATGTAACATGCTAAAAAAGAGCCGTTAGCTTATTTGCTGTTTTATCTGTTGTCAAAGAATTGGCGCTTTTTCATTTGAATTTGTCTTTGGCACAAGAGCCGTAATATCACATTAAACCTAATTACGAGGCACTCATAACATAATTTGGTTTTCTGTGTGAATAGATTTGTCAACTGACTCTTCAGTTACATTGTGTATTTACTGCACCGTGGTGTTAGTGAGATTTTGGACATTGAACAGCTTTAGCTAATATCATCAGCGGCATTATGCTAGCTTACATCCCTACCCCTCCTGCCCTCACCTGCTGTCCTTTTGTTTTTGTTTTTTTTGCTGCACATTGAGAGATGACCTCTATTCTGCATTTCACCAGGAGTCAGCTGATGGATTGTGGGTTCAAGGTGTTATGGTAAGAAAGTATATTCTATTTTCGTTTCTGTAACTTAATTATAATAGGTTTTTATAATTATTAGGTGCATGCATACTCACCCTATTAATACAACTGAGAGATCCAAAATCTGCCATAGGTTTAACTTATACCTGTATGTATTGCCAGAAAGGTGATTACTGGACTCGCATTAATGCACACTTGAACTGAAATGAGGTTGTAACTTGTGGGTTGTTGGGTTGCAAATCAGAAACAAACATCTTTGGATTTTTTTTTAATCCCATAAGATCTGGAAACACAGTTTTTATTCAACAAAACATTACTGATTAACCAAGCACAGTGCCTGCTGTTATTTCAAAATAATTTTATGTCATTTCAGATAAAATGCAGCATTCCAGTGCATCCCAACCATGCATACAGTCAAGGTTTCTGACGGAGCTGAGTTTTTCTCTGACAGTCTGCTGAAAGTGTTTGCAAAGTGATCGGGGGAACAGTGCACAAAGCTAAAGGATGTAGCTGCCATAATGACAGTAAGAACTTTAAAATTCTTTAACTACAAAGTGTATATGTATTGCATTAGGTCAGTAAAAGATTTTTATGCTACATCCATTGAAACAGTCAACTATTACCTGTGAGTAATGATTCCACTAAAAGGATGCCATAATTTTCGTCATGCATTTACTGGCCCACTGAGAAAAAATTATCTTTTTTTAAAAATAAATGTTCTGGAAACTATATATCCATAAAGTTGATGTCAAACAGGAACTTTTGATATTGCTTTGTAGATGCTGGTGTTGCATGTTGACTGGTTTAAAAAGTCAAGAGTTTTTGTCTGGGATCATTTTCTTCTGTGCTACTGAAAAGTTCACAAATCTCTGTTTTCTTTGTTATAATAGTCAAGGATGACATTAATGCTCGGAGTCCCTCATCAAAGTGCTCCGCATCTGTGTGAAAGACAATTGCAACATCTTGGTGCAGGAGTTCATGGTGTTTTATGAGTAGATTGTGGCTTTGCAACATTTAAAAATGCATTTAGTTATCCACTTGATCCTCATTGGACTGGTTAGGACCAGTAGTCCTCTTTAATAATTTGAAGTTCACATGAGGCCTGGTAGTGAACTCGGCCGCCGGCCCTTGAGGCCCCATCCCCACCCCTGTATTAGGGGTCACATCAGTGTGAAAAAACTTTAAATTTGTCATTCTAGTGAACAAAGGAAAATCCCACCAATATTTATATTAGCTTTTGTTTGAAAAAATGACCAACTGACCAACAGCTAACCAAATTGTGGGGCTGAAAGTCTAAATTCTAACATCTTCTGAGTGACATAACCTGGATTTCTGATGGGCCGGTGTCTTTCTAAGAAAAACTAATGTAAAGCATTTGAAATTATTATGTTTTTCACTCTCTCTTAGAAACTCTGTTAGACCATGAATGGCAGCATGGCAGGCCACTCTTTGGCTATAGCTATTTACTATGTTGCTTGCATTGGTTTAAATTACTCTAACATTAGAACTGGTAGATTCAAAAGAGATGAGTTTAAAAAGGAATCTTAAAGAAATGTTTTGTGTTTAACCAGGACTTGACTGAGGCCACTGCACAGATTGAGAAAACCACAATGAACATCTGTCTCCAGAGATGCGCCAGGCAATGACTTTTCTGATGTTGTTCTTCAAGATCTGGATAACGTGACCTTTGCAGTAGCCATGCTGTTTGGACCTTTTTTATTCCTTCAACATGAGTTACCCATCACAACTCTGCTACACTTTTGAGGTGATTCAATGGAGTTGGATGCAACTCAGCTCTCAAGAAAAGCTCACAACTAAGACAAAACTGCTCCTGCAACGAAGCTCACTGTTATGCATGTGAGGTGACCAGCTCTAGGTGAGAGGACATTTAAATCTCACACTTGTTCTGCTGCATTTTTGAAGCTCAATTCCAGGAACGGATCGCAGGGTTCATTTTTATATACTCTGCAACTGCCATGAGGACGAGCCGTTTTTTGTTGTTGTTTGTTTTTCCTTTTGCTCTGTACAAGTTCTGTTTGTCTGTTTGGCAGCATTTTTAAATTTGTCTTTGTATTTTTTCTTTCTTTTACTAGTGAAGAGATGTAGCGTGAACAGTTATGCAGTCTAAATATCCCATATGGGTCGTGTGAAATGGTATTTTCAGTTTCATTCAGTTGAAGTAAAGAACGTTGAATATTTCTAAGTGTGCTGTTTTGAACCAAGATGTCACAGTATGATCAGTGCTGTAATTTTTGACAGTCACTGTATCAATGTTATTTTTGCGTCTCTTGAATAAAGGTTTTGACCTGCAAGTGCTAATTTCTTTAGTTATTGGGGTAAAATGGGTAGTGTTAATAGGAAGGTGTTTGCCAATTCAGTAACCTAATTTAATGTTAATGGAAACTAACATTACCTCAAATTGTTTAGTCATAATTGTTGTTTAACTGAATCTTGACGTTAGAGGCCTTAAATAGAATGTTTTGTATTGTCCTGTAACATTTTTCAAAAGAAACAGTCCAATTTCTTTGCTGTGATTGATTCCAGAGAACACGGAAGAACTGACATTATTTAACTGTTGGTTTATATAGATTCAGTAGAGGAGTAATGTCAGTTTAATTCTTTACCTACTGTCAATGCAGTGAAATTAGACATTTTGTTTTGAAAGGTTACTGGTGGATGCCAGCAACCATCTTGGAAGAGAACAATACAATCTGTTATAAGGCCTCCATTTGAAAATTGTGTATTTGATACTAGAATATAATAGCAAAATGTAATTTGAAGATAACATGTAGTATTTAAGTGACCAAGTAGTATTGGGTAAAAGTTATTGAATCGTGTTGGGATAACGTGAGAAAATTGTGAAGGATTAAAATATTCCAAGAGCTCAAATTACTTCATCAAAACATGTTTAAGTCACATTTTATCAACACAAATTGCACAAGTTTATTGAACATGAATAAATTGTGTTAATTTAACTCAATTGTTTAAGTTGCTGCCAAAGCAAAACATCTGTGTGCAACAAATGTCCACCATTGAATTAAGTAAATCCAACAACATATTTTTTTCAGTGTAGGCCCAGAGTAGGTATTTCTAGGAGTTTCCCTTTAGGGTGCAAAATTTTGTTAGATTAATAAATCAAAGAAATGTGATTTACTACTGTATTTGCAGCAAATTGTCTCAAATTGAAAAAAATGAAAAAACATGTCTTACTTTGGCTTGATGTGGATGTGATTAAGTTGCCACTAGGAGTGTTCACATAACTAGTACGGGTAGACAACTCAAAGGTGTGAGTCCCAAAACCTTACTCACGCCTCAACCTTCACGTTTAGAGCCCGAGACCCATACATTTCCAAAATACTGTTATTTTAATGAAACAGAGCAACGTATAGCATCAGAGGGAGGAGAATCTTGACACAAAACGCACTTATAGAGGCAGGCAGTAAGCACAGCAGATTGCAGGTATTCAGGCTAGTCACATTCCCACACAGAGACAAGAACATGGTAAAAATGCCTTGTGTTTCATCCATGCCTCTTCTCATCAGCGTTCATACACTAAGTGACTTTTTTGTTTCTGTGTCACACTTCTATCTGAAATATCTGTCAAAATATAGATATTAATGGAACTGTGTTTGTATATCATAAAAATTCCACTGGATACATATTCCCACTGGTCTAATCCAATCTGTTCCCTTCAAAGTGAGCCCGTACTGAAGTGGAGAGACAATGCAGTCGCAGGCAAGGCGAGATGCACTAATCACATACATTAAATGTTAGACCACTTATCTCTTATCTTAATAAGGAAAAACAACTTACGAAAAAAGACAACAGAGAACGCAGATATAATTCACCCGTAGTCCCGACGACGTGTGATGCATTCCTCTGGCCTGCTGTTCTGTCTTCCTCCCTAGCAAATAAAGCAGATCCAGCGGAGAAATAACACATATCACCCATGGCCAAATAAAAACAGATGGGATACTTCCTTTTTTCCCCTCCAAGTGCAACAAAGCTAACGAGTTCTTTTTTTCACATAGCTAATAATAAGATAAAAATACTGTTTTGCGTTTTTTTTGCTCAGAACTAAAGAAAAACAAATTTAATTTCAATGAAGATTGCATTTACGATTAACACATTCTGCAGTTTTTGTGAGGTACTTTATACTTCATAGTTCCCAAATCCAAACAAGCCCACTGTTATTTATAACAGTAAGTCACCAGGCATAGCTTCAAAGAATGCTTTATGTGAAACAGTATGATAAAAATGACCAAAGCCTAGATAATTTAGCAAATTAATTTCACGATAATTCTATTCCCCGCCCCCCCTCCCAATAGCTCCTTCTTTCTGCTCTTGTCCATACTGGTTCTCGCAGTATAGCCTTGCGGGCAGTAAGTATATGCACCATGAACACATTTAATTTTCCCTGTTAGTCCACAGCGCGGCCAGAGGTGAGCTTTAATAAGGATCAATGGCACTTTATCTAGGACAGGACGCACTACTGTGCATGCAAATCACAACACCAGCAATGGATTCAATTAAAAAAAAAAAAAGAACCTCCAACCACCAGCACTGGAAATTCAATTAAAGGATTTATGCAAAGGTTCACTGGCTTTTTTGTGTTGCTGTTTCTGTTTATGTAATGAGCTTTTCATATCAAGAATCAATACGTAATCTGGAGTCAAGCCATGGGGAGGGTGCCGGGTTGCTTTCTCATATGCATATTGGATATAATTCAAGAACCGGGCATTTCAATAGAGCAGTTAGCAGGATATCTGACTTTATTACTCCACCCACTGAGCATCAACTGGAGTATCCTCACGCAGTGTCTTTTTTTTTTAAACCTCCTTTTTTTTTCTTCTTGGAAGGTATTAGATGTCATGCTATAGCCGCATATGAAGTTTAACTGAAACATATTTTGAAATACAGCGGTCCTCAACAAAACCACTTATAAGAGTGCTCCTCACAATCAGCCAAGCAAAGAAGCTAAAAGGCTGGAGACCAAGTGGTAGCCCCAGTGTGCACCCTAAGGTGTGTGTTTTAGCCTAATGAAATGGGATCTCAATAGACAATAATCCTTGTAACAAGATTGAACAGGGACACCCATGTCAATATTAGCAAATGGGATTGCTAGCTTTTCATGTTTGTGCGCACACACACATACACAAAACACAGGGGCACAGACCATCTGAATGCTCTCATACCTGTGCGCCCATCTGTGTAAAAGTGCTTTCTCATTGCTTCTCCACCCATGTTTTAAGTGGAACAAAATAAGTGTGTTCTGGCGGGACCTCTAGGCTGTGGGTGGGGACCCATAACATTTTCCCACACCTACATGATTAGTAGATTTAAACCCCCCTGAAGTTCCTCAGAAGTTTTGATTAATCTTCCATAGATGCGCCAAGAGGGATGTTCCAAGATACATGTAAAAAGGGATGCTGGGTCAACAGAAAAGAGGTGCATTAAAACACCAGCTATAAATATCTGACCAGTTAATGAAGAGGGGCACAAACATTAGCTACAATGCTACCGGACATTTATTTAGACCAGTGTTAGTTCTGCACACCGCTGTTCATAGTTCAGACTGGTGACACTGCAGTGTGGAGCAGTGCTGTACTGATGGACGATGCTGTCAGGGATCGACGATGGTCAAAGTGCTCAGCGATTGCTTGCCAGTCGAGGCCATTTTTAGCCATTTCCCAAATGACGCATTAAATTATTATTGGCATTATTATGACAGTTATAATGAATTGAATTTGCTTCATTATAGCTTCATGTCACATAATCAACACTTGCAACATGTCTGGGAATGTGTCAGTGCACACACAACCAAATGAAGGAAAACAGAAGGAGGCTATTTCTGATGATTTGATTTTAAAAGGAGAGTGTAAATGTAACATTTGCAGAGACAGCCGTTTATCTTGTGACTCGACTTTTCTCCCCGTTCAAGGGGTTTTTGTCTGTGAGAAACTATGCTGTGTGTGTGGGTAGGGTACAATGCAGACCAAAGATAAAACAAACTGAATGAGGTGATAAATCTATAAGCATGAGGAACAAATGAAAAAGCCAGCATGTGTTATACCATTTTAGGTATTCAGTTGATATTCATTTAATTATGTTAATTACATCAACATAACACGCTCATCAACTTTCAGCATTTAATCTAAAAGTTTGGCATTGGAAATTCACATTTAAAATCATCCGCGTTTTAGGCAAATGTAAAAGAACTCCCATTAAACGTAATTACTCAATTCCAGTAGAAAATCATTTAAACGTATGTGCGCAATTATAATCAGTGAATACTTAGGAGTATTTATAGAATTTTGAACAATGCAGAAACCCCAACCCCTGTATTAAAAATGGCAACAAGATTTCTCAATCAGTACCAACTTTAGGATTCAAATCTGCAATAACATCCTCAAAAGCATCAGAAACTATTTATTTATTAACTTGTATGCGTCTCTGTCTCCGCCTCATTAAAGGTCACTAGGTGACCTTGATCAGGGCAGATTATGGAATCCCCAGGAGATATACAGCATGGGTAGGTCACCAGGTCGCTGACTTCTCCTGCGTTATGAACACCTCCAAAATTAAATGTCTAATGGCCACCCAATAAAGACTCAAGGTCTGGGGGTAATTTTCTGTTTTGTTGTGTTTTTTTGGTGGCGGTCACGTTCTGGATTGGATCCCAATAGGGAGTTATTCAGTGTTGTCAAATTCCAGTCTAATCACTGAAACAAAGCCAACCATGGTAATCTTTAAACCTGGGGAGGTCCCTACATTTCTTATTTAATGACCTGTTTGGCTAAGACCCATCCAGCTGACTTTTAGTTGACCATTGTTATTTTGTTTGTCCTTTCCTTTCGGTATCCAGTACCAGTGAATTAGAGTGGACACAGAATCATTTCAAGTGTTTCTTCTCTTTTACACTCCCAATCCACCCTCCTTTAAGCGCCTACATAATTATGTGTAGGTGTATGTATAGGTGGCTATATATATAGAAATACACATACAAAGTATGTGTACAAAGCAATGAATGACAAAGTAAGTAGAAGACTAATACAGTCATATGTAGTGTAATGCAGTACAACTTCCCCCAATATTTAAAATGAAGACATGCCATGCTGACTGGACTTTGTCTTAAAGGATTACATTTTATTGACTGGTGTTATAACATTATGAACTCCAACACAACAACCCCCTAAAAACAAGTAAATTTGCACTTGATTGCACTGCATTAGACAAGGTTAGGGTTTTTCTTTTCTTCTCTTCAAGATATTCTAACAGATCTGTCACAACATGTTACGCAATTTAAGCATCAGAAACAGCTTCATCTCTTCTGTAAGAAGCAATTAAATAACTACATCTAGATGGGACACTATAAAGGGACAACATTGAATGCTCTATCCATCCCCCCCATCAGCACTCTTCTCTGAAGGAGAGGACCAAGATATGGAGCAAAAGAAGACTAAAATTAATATCTGTATAAAAAGTGAAATTAGATAGTCTATTCACATCCTGGCCTGGCTATAAATAGGGTCTCCCACACACACAGCTAATGTGGTGGACTACTAGCAGGAAGCAGACAGGCGGTCATCACAATGCCTGTTCTCCTTAGCACACCAGGCACTGGATCCCAGCAAACGTCACCCTATCTACTAAATCAGTATCAGCCAGGGACCTCGTCCATTCACAGGGTTAGGCAGCTCCATTCAACTCTGTGCCTCACCGCGCCATTCGCAAAGTAGGTACAGGTTCCTGTTTCAGCAGTTGATATTCTGTCAGGATGTTACTCCCCGTTTCCTCTCCATTGCACCATATAAACTAAGTGTGTAACACTATCCACACCTAAGGACCCTTTCTTCATATTTATATAGAAGCTGATGATAAGAGATCAGGGCTTAAGTGCCCATTTAGTTCCATATTCGGTCACATAATGTCAGCCAAAGCTGTGTCTCTTTCAGTGAGGACTGACTGACAGATAAATCCGTGAACATTTACCAGTTTGGTTCCAACTTGATTTGGTCTAGAAATCTGAAATACTAAATGACAACAATCAAGTCACATGACATGAAAAAACAAATGTTTAAGATGAATCATATCTTATTTATTGCATTGCAAGAAAAAAAGTACTTATTTATTCAAATGTGCTCATATTACTGCAGTTATTAGTTCTCTTTGTCATCATCTGTTTATAGGATGCACTTAGTACCCAACCAACAGTGACACATCTGCATAAAAACCCTAATTGCTGTTTTGTTTCATTGAAACAGTGAATCTAGAGCCTGCTGCTTCATCCTGCTAGCAGCACACTGCCAGTAGACACTCCCTCACCTTTCCCTCTCTCCTAATCACCAATTAGGACTCCGTTAGTCTGGCCTGGCAGCTCATTTGCTCTGGAGGCGGCTGAAGGGGCCTGTACTATGGGACCTCTGCCCACTGTGTTCCGCCCCAGCGACCACGGCATTGCACGGCTGTCACGGCAATACTGCCACTATGCCTCCCTGCTCCACAAGTGAAAGTCCCTTTCCTCCTCCCTTACCACTTCCTGCCTAACAATGATTTGGCAGGAAAATTCTCTGCCACACTGGCAAGCTGAGAGCAGAGTGCGTCCCTCTGAGAATCGAGGGAAGCAGGAAATCCAAACGCAAGACAAGTAAGAGGGGCAACTAGAGGACAGTGAACATAAGTCTGTGGAGCCACTTGTTAGGTACTTCATTAAATGTCCATCCCTATGGTGAACAGGTGAAGTGGGACCCTTATTAAATAAACAGGGAAACATCCTTCAAGAGCTGAGAGAAATGTCTGAGAATGCTTGTGTGAAGGAGGGAAAACGCAGGACGGCCACAGGTAGAGGAATGGTGCAGAGCTGAGGACAGAGTTTGATGGGAGAAAGAAAGAGCAGGCACTGCTTGAGTCACATTCATAGCACTAAAGCGCCCCTTAGCAACAATGTGAAATTCTCCCACTGGCACGAACGACAAGGCCCAAAGCTCACAGGAACTTGTTAAAGCTGCTGACTCCCACCCCTCCCCAGCGCTCTCTTTGCTAATGTCACACCAGAGGGACTTGGTCAAAAGTTCAGCCAGGTGATTGCAAAACGTAGCAATGTATTTGTGCATGTATTTTCGAAAGCATGTGCAAAATGACATATGTCTAGGTGGCTGGGTGTGTGTTTCAGTCTGTGAACACTAAGGCCAAATAAAATAATTTTTACCAGCCTTTCCTATGTTAGAATTATCAGTGGTGCTTTTCTGCTTCCTTTTATTTGAATTCACCAAATCTATCAAACTTTTTCAGTGACCCGAAAAATTTGAGCCCCACACTGTCACGATGGTGATAAATGAGAAAGATGAGGAGTATAAAAATGTCACATGATATGATTATGCTATGTTTCCATAAAGTGTGTTGTATATTTTAAATATCATTTTTAACTTGCCTGACTGCTACGGTTTTCTTAAATGCATTAAGGATATACAGTATAATAGCTGTAAGCAATTTTGTCAAGTGATTGCAAAACAAATCAAATATAGCTAATGTATATTTTGGCTTTCTTGAGTTGCCTTTTGTTATCCCATTTCCAATATGCTGGCATCTGCAGTCTCTGTAATCTCCATGGATCCCAAGAGCATGTACAAGCAATTAAAACAATAGCATCTTTACGCCCCTGCAACCAATAAACAAGCTAATGTCACTGCTCTGTAAAGACACTTAGCGTCTGGGGCAATACTCCAGCTGGATTAGAACAGAGCTCTGTACTTTTAATACCCCACCATAAAGCAGGTTTAAAGAAATGCATGCACTTTATTAAAGAGACTCAGAGGAAATAATATCAAATACATAACCAAGACAACATACTGAAGTTGGGGTATAAATTCACAGTGCATCCCATTTAAATTGAAATATATCTATGAACAATCATTCTGCATTGTTGGTATCTTGGGACAGATCTTAAAAATGTGTTGTTTTTCAAGGAATCTTAATTGTAGTTATGTTTACCTCGTAATTATCCAAACTTCTGGAGTTTTTTTTTCTTTCCCTTTCCCAGAATAATGCCATGCAGTCTGGGTCTGAAGACTTCACATTCCAAAAAAGGGGGCTGAAAGTCATATACAGTAACATACAATGGTAAAAGTATATACACAACATCCGAGGGCTTAGCTTTGCCATCACTTAAGTATGAAATCTGACCAGAAACGGTTGTTTAACTTTTGTGGTGCTGACTGGGCATTGGCAAGGGAATCTCCAGACCTAACCTCTGGAAGAGAAAGTTAAGAGCAATGGGATCTCACACAGCTACAGGTGCCGTGTGGGCTTGAATCTGAGAACTTCCCTTTGCTCAAGTGCACCACAAGCCCAAGGGCAAGGAAGTCCATTCCATGACTCAGTACATTTTTCCTTCTTAATCCTGAAAATAAAAAGAGAAAAGCATTGGGGACATAGGCACGGGGTGTATATTATGGAAGAAACAGAGGAACAGAGAAACATGGAGAGAATACTAATGTTGGTGTGGGGAGAGAGACACACAAAGTGTGTGCGACCACATTTCAAATTCCTAATATGCTGTTTTCATTGGCCTTGCCCCAAAGGTTTAACACTGCTATCCTGGGAGCAGTACAGTACCTTCAGTTTCCTCTTACTCTGGCAGACCCTAGATTTACCCTCACCCTTTCCTTTTCAGATTACATTTTATTTAGTGTTTTTTTTTTTTTACAAAAGGTCTGCTGGGACTTTCCTTACCTCAAGTAAATAAGCCATGCAGCTGGGCAAATAGAGCTCCAACCTAGCACCAGGGTCAGTATAAAATCAGGTAAGAGAAGAAAGGGAGATTTAAGGAGGAGGTAGTTATATAAAGGAAAATAGTGAATTTTGGAATAGTTGGGTCCATTTGTACTATTCTGCCAGGACACACACACACACACAATTTCAGGGCAGAGCGACAAGTGCTACAGCCTCCAAGACGAGGTTTTGCAATGTTCAGCTTAAGTGGAGGGAATAGCTGGCCAAACTCTGCTCAAAGGGACCCTCAGGAAATTAACAGAATGTGACAGAATTTCAGTGAAGGCAGACAGAGGAATAAATGTTGAAGGCTAAACTAAAACAAAAGATTCCATCTGGAACAGCATTTGTTCTCTTTGCAGTGATGTACCCCTTTAATCACTTTTATTGTTTTAAATGAGTAGTAGTTATGTGTGCACTTACTTAAATGAACCATCGGAAGACTAAACCTTGAGCCAAAAATACCCAAATTAAGTTCCTCAGTGAAAAGAGTTACTAGTGCTCAAAGAATATCACAGGCTCAGTTTGCATAACTTCCTAAACGCTATTCAAAAAGGCTGTTAACAGAACTGTTTTTTTGTACATTACACTTAAAAGCACAGGCAACACGTCTGCAGTGAAGGTGAGGTAGGACATGATTCCCAAGTGCGCACGTAACTGTACAAGGCATAGTGAGATTTCATTCTGACAAAGATCTGTGATCGCTTCTTCCACTAAAGGTGAGAACAAGCTTTTTTTTTTAAGCTAAGTGCACTCCAGCAAGAGGTCATAAAGTCAAAAAGGTACTAGACTGGTTATTAATGGGGGTGAAAAAATTCGTCATTGTAAAAATTGAAAAAGAATCACGAGTCTTGAAACAAATTCCAATTAAAAGAGAGAGTTTCAGATGGTTTACAGCTGTCATCAAAAGCCAGACCTGCACCACTAATACAAAGGATGTAACTCACGAACTGTAAGTAGGTTAGTGGAAACAATATCTACAATTCAGTTTTCTATTTCTAACTGTGAACAGAATGAATAGGACATGTGTTCGTTATACACAAGTGGGCTAAGAAGATCAACACTTTTAGCAACCTAAGTCTGTTATACCAATAGTTTTTGGTTTCTACGTATAACTTTAAAAGAATAAACTGGTAAAATCATTCACAGTCCAAGATGTCTCTTGGATCTTGCCTTGTAGCTGCAAAATGTTCTGAGCTGACAAAACCATCTTGGGGTATATATTTGTACTTTTCCATTATGCTGCTAATTGCAGTGCAAGAGAGGGAGAAATTTATGGTCTAACTACTGTTTGTGACACTAGGGGAAAAAATGTGGGAGGGAAAAACGAGGATGCCTTCAGTATACAAATACAAAGACATGTGCCAGTGATAATCAGGGTACATGATTTTAGTGGTGCAGAAAGGTTGTCAGCCTAAGAAAGCCCACCACACAGTATGGGATATAGCCTATGTGACTTGTATACCCAGCTTTTGCTCAGAGTTGGTTGCACTAGACAAGTGCCCATTCTCATGCAGTTCATCTCGCCAGGGAAAATATTTTTATGCTAAATTCAGTTATGATGCTACTTCAGTGACAATTTTGCTGCAGACAGACAAATAAAAATTGAAAGTGCTCCAAACAATATTAGTGGAACGTTTTGCTATATTAGAAGCCTCTAGGAACACCCTAAGATACACAAGGTGAAAGCTAGCCTTTGTGGGTAGAGGCCAATGCTTTCTTTGGTACCACAATAAAAATTTTGTTCACAAACCTCGAGACACAAACCAGTGTTAAAATATCCAAAACCACCTTTGCGGTAGGTCCTGCTACAGTACGAGTCTCCTTGAGTAAAACTTGTGTAAGGGAGATTTATGAACATTAGAACTTATAACTATAGTAGTCTATTAATAATATTCTGATGATTTTTCTTTTACTAGGTATCCTTTATGCCAGGATAATGCCTGAAGGTTCTTCCATGCTAATCTGAAGACATCAGGACAAGATACCAGAATTTGGAAAATAAAAGTCCAACAGCCAGGGCACAGTGTGAAAACTGGCTTATACCAGTTTCAAGTCTGTATTCATATACTGACAAAAATATGTAACCAAAAACAAAGTTACAGTTGCACAGTGACAGACTTGTTTAACTCACAAATAAAGTGAAATAAAGTAAAAGCAACTGATGTGTGTGCAGGGAGCTCTTGGCCCACTCTGCCTTGAGCTCCGTCAGATCTATGGTGTCGCTAGACTGCAATCATGAACAAGTATAAAACATGGATAATACAAGCTTTGCAGGCACATGAGTAGAGAAGAACCAGAGCCAGAGGGACTTAGCGTTGGCAGAGCATAGGGATGTTTTCACAGCACATTATGTTTGAGTAGACATCAAACATGTCACATGCTGCTCTTTGATTGTGTCTGGTAAAACTGCTTTCTGACAGGTGTTAGACGAGGTCCCTGGGTAGAAAGGCGAGCATGGTGTAAATACACACTCATAATGACACATCACGCACTTGGCAAATAAAGAGATGACAGAGACCTCCCTGATGGTGCTTGTGTTGAAGCAAAGTTTGTGAAAGCAACACAATTGATATGCCAGTTATACTGTAATCCGATAATTGCAGAAATACAAAACTGTCAAACTTTTAACGGCCACACTTGTTAACTGTCAAATTCCCTTGAGTTACAGCTTGCATCAAACTAAATGCAAACCCAACTACTTCTTATCATTTAGGGGAAAAAAACACTTCCTCTTTTGGCCAAGGGAACAAATGTAAGAGCCAAAAACTATTTAATATCGATTTGAGCAGAATAAGTTTACATTTAACAGATGTCACAAAGAAAGAAAAAATCCAGACTACATGCATTCAGTATTTTTAGTGTCTGTTATTATAGTTAGCTCAGTTCAATACATCTCATTTCTCTGTACCCGTTTCCATTCCTCATCCCAGACCACAGTGAAGTAGATATTAACCAATCTTCTAATTAACAGTAAAACCACAGTCTAGCAGCCACGTGTAAAATCTCCTTAGAACTGATTCACCACCCCTAGTGTTCTGTGTGAGGAAGCTACCGCTTTTAATCGCATTGCCCCTTACGCTAGAATAACTGTGAGTACTTTCTTGGCAAAGACGTCCACAGCTCAAGGGTTACTGCATGGTCGATCCTCAAGCAAGGTCCTTTCCATTCTGATTCAATCAATCTTTATTCCACCCACTGCCAAAATCAATTGCACTCTGCCTGGGATGCCTGGTTAAAATGTGGGGAGGCACGTCAAGCGGGGTATTCTATTCTATATCTAAATACTGAGAGGGTCCCCCCAGTCAGCATGAAGTGTATATGTAGGACCTGTCAGTTGTCTGATCAGACAGTTTGACTGATAATTTTGTACAGCATAAACACAAATAAGGCCATTACTAACAGTAAAATAAAAATACATAAATGTTCATCTAAAATATTCTGAACATAGTTAAACAGTAGTAATGTAGTAATGATTTTTAGTGTGTTATAATGAGTACAAATGAGTACTTTTAAACTCAGTGATTGTTTTTAATTTTGAGTCAACACAGAACACAAAGTTTACAAAAAGAAAATGGTATGCAACGAATTGCACATCCCATAAACCCATATTTTATTCACAACAGAGCATAAAAACATATCAGATGTTTAAACTGAGAAAATGTACAGTTAAAAAAAATAAGTTCATTCTGAATTTGATGGCAGCAACATACCTCATAATAGAGCTTTGGTTACTATTGTGTGACATCCTCTTCTCTTTTAGCAGCAGTCTAAAAGCCTCAACTCAGTTGTGGTCCTTTTCTGTAACAGTACCAACTAATGTGCATGGGGTTGCTAGCAATGCAACCAAAAGGTATCTGATACCAGTACCAGGTACTAAATACTACCACCTAATGGAAAACCCTAAAAACCGAGTTGAGTTGAGGCAAGCTACTAGTGGAAAAGGGCACTGAGGAGACGAGTTGCTGGACTTTTGGGAGAGAAACACTGTCTCCTTATTGGGTGGGTGTCTTTTGTCCAGCCTTCCTGCCCTCACCCCCAATGGCTGGTGGCAGATGATAGCCCCTCCTTGATTCTGGTTCTGTCAATTTTCTTCCTGTTAAAAGGGAGTTTTTGGAGTGGGAGTGCTTGCTCATAGAAGGTCATCTGATTGTTGTGGGTTTTCTCTATATTACTGTATGGTCTGAATCAGATTCAAAACAAGCTAATACTTTACATGAAATTGTAAAAGGTCTCAGTTTAAACATTTGATATATTTTATGTGTTCTGTTGTGACTAAAATGTGGAGCTATGCGATTTGCGAACCATTGCATTCAGATTTCATTTACATTTTAAACGACGTCCCCACTTTTATAATATTGGTGTCGTAGTTAAGGCTGGCACAAAACAGCTGCATTTAGCCTTTACTTAGAGTCAAATATGAAATTCTAGTACTAGCTTAACCTCCTAGGACCTGGCGTCCACATATGTGGACATCACATTTTTGGTTATTTAGACCAAAATACTCCATTTTGCTCTATAAGGGCCTGATATCCACTTACGAGGACATTATCCTGCTACTGTTCTATCACATTTTAAACGAATATCCTCATATGTCGCTCTTATTTTTCTTAAAAACAAAAATAAGGTAAAAAAAAAATCTGGTAATTCTTTGTTTTTACATTCATCGGGCCCCAATATGCCGAAATATCAAAGAGAAATTAAAAATGCATGCCATGGAAGAGTTCGGGTCTTAGGAGGTTAATGTTAGATTAGCCTTCACCAATTTTTTGTCAGTGGAGTAGTTCTAGCAAATTGGTTTAAAACTAAAAAAAAAAATAGACTGTGTAAAACATTGGGGCGATCGTAGCTCAAGAGTTGGGAGTTCGTCTTGTAATCGGAAGGTTGCCGGTTCGAGCCCCGGCTTGGACAGTCTCGGTCGTTGTGTCCTTGGGCGAGACACTTCACCCGTTGCCTACTGGTGGTGGTCAGAGGGCCCGGTGGCGCCAGTGTCCGGCAGCCTCGCCTCTGTCAGTGCGCCCCAGGGTGGCTGTGGCTACAATGTAGCTTGCCATCACCAGTGTGTGAATGGGTGTGTGAATGGGTGGATGACTGGATATGTAAAGCGCTTTGGGGTCCTTAGGGACTAGTAAAGCGCTATATAAATACAGGCCATTTACCATTTACCATTTCTTGGGCGAAAATGAAGCCAATGCAAAAGTGCCTAAAAATATGCCTTGTATCTGAAAGCCCCATAATGGCAATAGCTGTGGTAGCCAAAAGACATCTAGTCCTATAGAAGTGTATAAGAAACAGCTTTTTTGAATTTACCTCTTGCAACCCAATAGAGGATATGTTATCAGCATAAGAAACTGTTTTAATTTTTGGCTTAGCGGGAACTAACTAAATGTCATGTAGATGTGTTTTCTCACATATTTTGGGTTAGAGTTGATCGTAAACCTTTCATGTCTATTTGCAAGTTTCCCCGCTTTTGGAGAACTATGACCATTTGACCAGTTGACTGTCCCCAAATTGGAAAGAGTAGACCTTAATGTGATACTTTCATTCAGTATACAGTTGAGTTGCGTTCTGTATTAACATGAATTGCATTTAAACCAACTTAGCTATATTTAAGGCATTTCATCCTTAATTGTTATACAGATTAATACACAGTCTCTGCACTTTCGGTAGTTTGCAGGTATAGTTCTAGCCAGCTTATTTCTTCAAGTGCTTCTTTTAGTAATCTTGTAGTACCAACTTCCCCCAATCCACTGCCACCTACAAGCCCCACGCAGCTGAAAAAACATGAGGCCTACCTAATGAATTCTTTAAGAGTGTGTTCGTGCTTCGACTCCCTGGGTTGTGAGATAAACATGCAACAGCAGCAGACCCTAAACCCCAGGCTGCAGACACTAGACCAGATCTGCATCTACAGAGAAGAGGCTGACAGAGATGGGCAGTAACGCGTTACTTGTAACGCGTTACTGTAATCTGATTACTTTTTTCAAGTAACGAGTAAAGTAAGGGATTACTATTGCAAAATCAGTAATTAGATTACCGTTACTTTCCCGTAGGAACGCTGCGTTACTGCGTTACTAAAACCGTGATTTTTTTGCGAGAATGTCTCATGACAGTGACGTAAGCAAGTGCGACGTTGGTGACAGCAGCTGTGTGCAGATCAACAATGGATAATATATCGAGTGCGGGAGAGAGTATGAGCGTGCAGCGTTTAAAGTGTGGAAGTACTGACCTTACTTTGAGTTTGATTCCATAAAAAGTGACAAAAACATTAGCGTCCATCATGCGTGGGAAGAAAACTTCTTTTTACAGCGAAAAAAACCCCTAAACTTCCGAGCAAGCACCGAGTAGCTACGACGTGATGGGAAACTCACAGAGACACTCGCGCGGATTCTTCAACTGACCGCAGCACACCTGCACCAGGGTAACCCTCCGCCTACCCTGCTCCTGCTTTACAGGTGAAAATAGAGCAAAAGGACCGCTGAGTCTTTGACTTTATTTATTTTCTGCTGTGTTTTACTTGCATCTGTTTGAAAGAGTGAGTGAAAACACAAAAAATATTTTATTTTATGTGCTGGAATGTGTAGAAAATAGGTTTAAATGTTAAACTAATTTATTCAAGTCAGAGAATGTTGCATATAATTAAATGTTTTGCTTGATGCATAAAGTTAAAAGATTAAAACTGATAAAACAAGTTAAAAAAAGAGACTTTTCCATTTGATTACATTTTGTATGATGGATTATGTAGAAAAAGTAGAATTGGGCTGAAAGATCTATCACTTTATCACCTCTTCAGGTTGTAAATCGTGTTTTTAAAAAGTAACTAAGTAACTAAGTAACTAAGTAATTAATTACTTTTGAAAATAAGTAATCAGTAAAGTAACGGGATTACTTTTTTGGGGGAGTAATCAGTAATTAGTTACTGATTACTTTTTTCAAGTAACTTGACCAACACTGGAGGCTGAATAGTGTTTCTAACCAGCTGCACTGGTAGGTAAAATATAACCTTCATAATGTGCAACTAAAAAACACTAATCAAGTGAATAGCACTGTCATTTGCTGTGCTGTTATTTTTACTTCTTTTTTTTCCTCCATAGAAAATGGATCACTCAGAGAGAAAACATATTGATTTTTATCTCATATCAGTCATCTGGAAATTTTTTAATGCAAGAACGAGTATGAGCACACAAGAATTCAAGTGCAAACAGCTAATTCACTGTTACTGCTACTCACTGAACAGCGTAAACATGGGAAAAGGTGCACTACATAATGATTTGTCCAATAATCTGCTAAATAGAATAACAATCTGCAAAGATGTTAACAACAAAGATGTGAACTCGAGCAAGACAATCAATTTTTTAAGGTAGCAACACATTTCCACATTTTATAAAAAGGATTTATTCAAATTGCTAATCTGAAAACATTAACGACACCAACTCTCTGCCATCTATAATCCAGTTTTGAGATCCCTTCCCAGACGCCTTAACGCCCACTCACATCCTGGGCCATCTGACCTCAGGAATTCGCATGATAAGGTGGGGCCAGGTTTCACAATGAACACACCCGAACTCTGGCTGATTGGGACCCACACCCAGTTTCACACCTTGGCTCAGGCGATTAGAGGATCATCAGGGGGTCCTTTTGTCCCTCTGTGGGGGGTTACTCCCACTAGGTTTATATCTGGGACTCTCCACCATTTGACCTTAGAACTGAAGAAGCTTCTCGGATGAGAGGTGAAACGTCTTCAAGCAACTTAAAGAAGTCCAGACGCTTTTCTTTGCAAGCTCCTTTGACTAACCTCCCAAGGAACAAATAGTCAAAGGTTCAAACATTCAAGACCAATTCTACTTGTGAATTTATGCTTTTTCACATAATCTCTGTTCAAATTACTCTTTAGCTTAAAGCCGGAATCCTTGGCAAAAACTGGATGAAGACAATTAATAACAGTAAAATATTAATACTTAAAAAAAATAAATCTGACCACTGTTAAATATTTATCCAAATTTCCATCATCTCCTTGAATCGTTTATTTGTATTTACATTAGGTATTTAACAAGTGTACTACCACAGTTTAAAAGGCACAGAGATTAATTAAAAAGCTGATACATTACAATAGCTAGCAACAACTTTTTAATGTTCTAGGACAGAAATTCCAGGAAGATTTTCAGTAGAGTGGAGAAATTAGTGTCATAAGCAACATTTATTACTGTAAGACTCAATGAGCACATCAATGGTACACAATTCACAGATTATTTCCCAGAAAACTGACAAATTTGACCTTAAGCATAATTTGGGTGAAGAACCCTTAGGCATCACCATCTGCAAGTTTCACTAAAATCTGACCAATACTGTAGTTTGAATTGTGGATGTACGAATGGATGGACACATTGGCATGAGTCCTTCAGTCAGATGGGTCAGCGGAGACACCAACACGTGAAAGCAAAGCTCAAGTAGTTCAACGCCCGAGTACAGGATCAGACCCACAATTGCTGAGTAGGGGACAGGAGAGACTAGAGTGTCAATTTAATTGGTGATGTAACAAGCATATGTGCTAACCACCATCCTATGGAACTACTGTAGGAAATGTTATTTCCTATCACTAAACCAAAAGCCAATCAAAATGTCTAGAGTGAATTAAGATAGTGTTCAAAATGTCCATTTTGAGCATTCTTTTCCATCTGCTAAAGTTGATAAAACTGACTAGAGACTGAAAATCTTTTTTTGAAACAAGATAATAACTGCCCCTGTATTTAGCTGCTTTGCAGCAACCATCCCATAGTGGAAAGGAGGGCAGACACAAGAGGCTATTGGCCCATATCCAACATAAATAGGGCCTTAGCACAGAGGTCTCTGCCAAAACACTGGTTCTTTGTGAAGCCAGAAAAAAAGGGGGATAGGAAGGGAGGAGGAGAGGAGACTTGATTAGGAAACCTTAATAAGACTATCCTGTCACATTGCATGGGTGTTTGGGCTGTGGTCCAAAGTATTACTGACACTACACTAAAGTAGCAAGAAAAGGTGAGGATCATGCAGTTGCTCCAATAAAAGAGTTCCTAAAACTCTATTCCTTACTTAAACTGTATATGAATAACACTATTATTCTGTAGGATAAACTGCAGGTGAGACAGTGCTTTACTGTAAAAAACTGCCATGAATAAAATCGGCAGCGTAACTAGAAAGGCTGAAAGGAACATTTTTGTTATAGCCGGTGTGCTAGTTCCCCCCACAAAAGCCAGCACGACAGAGTGGATTTTGATGAATACACAAAAGCTTCTTTATAAAATAATTTTTAAGTCATGTCACAGAAGATGACTTAGTATGAACTAGAAGAGTACAACATGGAAAATGGAATGTCAACCATGTAAAATAAAATCAGGGTGCCACACGCTCAAACAATTACACAACTATTTAAAGTGTGTGCATTAAGACGGCTAATTTGGTCATTCTGATTTTCCTTTTCCTGAAACTAAAAGCAGAATGCTGAGGTCCACTGCTTAGATAAAATGCATGAGGTGAGTGAGCAGACCAGCGCAGGTTCACTGACAGCTGGGAATGATGAAGGCTAGGGTGTTGCCCCATAACGGCGAACCCTGAGACGCCATGGTTTAAAAAAAATTTATCTTCCTTACAAGTTAAAAAGAAATTAAAGGCAAATATGTAACACATTTTAGCATAACTAGTACTAATTCATAAAAGAGCCATTGTTCAAAGTTTCACCGCTGCTACTTTGTATTATGACTATGTTGAGTAACAGATTGTTTTGGCTGGGAAAGGAAGTTCACTCTTAAAGCAAGCTGTGAGATACTAGATAAACAAAGTTAAATGGAAAGGGATGAAAAGCGCGTAACTCAGACCATGGTAATTGCTCATTTGTAACCCAAAGCCTGGCTCCCCTGGTGGGTGCAATGAAGAGAGTGATGGGGTGTGCAAGTTGAACCCCAGTGTGATTGGGTGCTCTGAGCCAGTACACCCTCAGTTGGCTTGCAGTATGGCTTGCTGATTTGAATAGTGACCTTGAGGAGGAGACAGCGCTCTCTTTCGTTCCTAGAGTCCTTGTTAAACCATCTTTCCCTCCCACTGTCTAGGGAATCAGAGTCTTGCCAAACCACGGTCAACACAAGAGATTCAGAGGAATTACAAGCTGCCCAAACCAGAGCTGTTTTAATGAAAGAGACTTGTGTCCTTGCTCCTATTCCATCTTTATGCCTCCATCCCAGGTTATCCTGATCCAGCACTGTGTTTAACATCACAGAGCAGGTTATAACAATCAATAGCACATGTTTTTTTCAGATACTGAGGATGGACTTAATGCAGTTGCCTAAGGTCCTAGATTCCTCTTAGGAAAACAAAGTCCATCTTAAAACTTGGGAAGGCACAGAGCTTCAAAGTCTACATCATGTGTGGTGGAAAAGATTAGGAGAGTTTTAGAAGTTCAAAACCCAAAAAAGGATAGAAGTAAAGGCTATATACATTTTCCATTTCATTTTCTGAAAGTTCTTGAGTTCTTAGAAATTCTCAATCTTTCTGACTATTCAGACTGAAAATGTTACTTTTGAGTCTTTTAGCCTCAACTGGATAAATCCTTGTTCTGAGCCAGCATTTCTTAATTATTGACAATTACAAAATGCAGGCCTCCAAGGCACAAGGGAAACAGTGCATAAGTGAGGAAGAAAAGCAGCCTTCCGCCATAAGTCAGTAATGACGAGTACAGATAACTTATTCATGGAACAACCAGAAACACTGGAAAATATGGTCCCATAATGACAAAATAATCACAGGATGACAAAATAATAATAGGAATGAGAAATCACCCAGGACAGGCCCTAAAACCCCTACATTTACCCCATCATATCTTTTAACATGTACACAGTGCTATAAGCACAAGGGGCAATTTCCACTGCTCTGGAGCGCTGTCTGGGTTTACATGAGGATTAAGGCTTGGCTGTCGCATCAGAATCCAATGTGAGGCCTTCTATAACCAAAGTAATTAACAGCTCACTTTTAAGGCAAGCTTTTTTCATTTAGTGTCATATGGAGTTGCTTCTTCCCAGGAGTGAAGACCTTAACAAATGACTTTAATAGGCAGACCTTCATAATGTAAAACCATAGTCTTGCGGGACAGCTCACAGCTTTGACCACAGAGCAAATATGAGTAATTTGTATACACGTCTGCTGGGAGCCATAACAACCGCAATGGAATTACTTTATGTAATTACTAGGGCAAATATCTTGGTAAAACACATGCAAGTCTATGTCATGCTAGCCTTAAAACGGACAGAACTATAGAGAAAAAGAGAGTCGGAGATTATGTGATCTATTCTTATGGTAGTTAGAGTACTCTGCTGTGAGGCTATAAAGCAATCACATAGGCTCTTCATATGCACCCAGCAAATTTACTCGCATGGAAAATTAAGCAGAGACGGCATTCTGTCCCCCTAAAGACTTTAAGATATATAGCTGCTTTTGTAATTATCATGGGTCAGGTCCTAAATTGAGATATGTTCATATGCCAGTGATTTTAGCGTAAATCTTCCTCTCTGTGTGGTGATTCTTTCAACAACCAACTTGCACATGCGCCTGGCTTTTCATTTTACACACAGTGTTATCTGTCTGTGTGCATTTATGTGCACGCATATATGTGTATGTGAGTGTGCATGCAGTGGGTGATATATGAGTTGCGATAGGATTGAGAGAGCTCTGTCGACAGCTGCTGGCTGCCATTCACACCTGAGAGGACCCATGTCCTGATGAGAATTAATGTACTCTGACATCCTTTGGGACTTTGGCAGCCCCCAGAGGGCCTAATGAAGAAATACAACCTTGCCAAGAGAGAGGGGGCATATCAAAAAGCTCCCTCAGGCCCCAAGAGAGGGTATATAGAGAGGGCATGGACAGACGGAGGAGACATAGAGCAAGGATATTTGGAGTGAGAATAGAAGATAAATTACTCTTGAGCTTATATACTTATTTATCCCTCTTTCTTTTTTTTTTACTCAAATGCAGGATAACATGCAGATATTTAACATTATGCTGAGCTATTTACTGCATTAAAGAATGAACATATGTTGGAAAACTCTAACCCCATTAAAAACCCAATAATCAATGATTTTAGTTTTTGTTTTGTTTTTTGAAATACTGACGAGATTTAGACATACTAAGGCAATGATCTGCAGGTTACATGTTTTGACCTTCTAGCAAGCCAGTATGTGAAAGGGTCTTGACCTCTTGGGATCATGTGTGTTGCAGAAAAAGGTCACGTTTGCCTCATTAAAAAAAAAAAAAAGACCTGCCTTTGGGATTAAAGTACTGGTCATTATTGCCAAATATATTTGGGTCCCTAATAAACTATCATCCAATTAAAATACTCTCTTTAAATTCAGAGTAATGTGTACATGTCTAAAGGGACAGATGGTAAAGCATAATGGTATATTTCCCACACAAGCCAGCCCAGCTGTCCATAGACCACAAAGTCTAAGCAAGATGTTTAAAAAAGTATTCCAGTTCTTCAACCTCAGCCCTTACCCTTTCTAAATCCCTCATTTGCTCATCACTTTTCTTCTACCACATCCTTCCCTCAATCAGTCTCCCTGAAACAAAAAGTAGCACATTAGATTTCCACTGCACTGCCACCCTTGGAACATGGGGTGACTTTCAGCAGCAAGACAGAGTGTTTTTAATTGTAGAGGAGAATTAGAAACTCTGAAATAAGGACTCAATATGAAAGTCCGACTTCTAAGAAGAGAAATGAAAGCACAGTAAATCGAGGTGTTCACAATATCTGAAAGCAAACCTCACTGGAATACACCTCTATATACATACTGGTATCTTGGATTAGTTGACACAGGTGAGGTACTCTTAGAAATCTGGAAAAAAGGCCCAAGAAAGTACTCCGAAATTCCTTTCAGGAGGTCCACCAGTTTTTGGATGATGTTGACTAGCCATCCACAAACCACCAGGAAACAGTGGTAAGAACCGACCTAGACAGAATTCCATGCGTGTGACCATGTGACGTCAGCACAACCAACATCTATCATTAGCACATCCACAAGCTCTGTCCACACAGCCTTATGTTCATTCAAGCAACGCGGGAGAATTCCCTGTGATGAAGCCAGTGAAGCCAGCTGAGGCTGTCAAAGTGACCACAGTCCATCTTTTCACTGTGGCACAACAGCTACGTTGAAGTTCATCAAAACTGCTTTTTAACAGCTGTTCAGCAGTCACTCCGCAACACTCGTTGCCAGGTTTTCCCTGTCTGAATTCGACTCTGCCACTAATCCCTGAAAATTACAGTGTAACTGCATCCATGGAAAATCATTTTGGCCACTCGGGTCATCCTGTTCACTCAAAATGAAAAAGCCTTGAAATACATCTATTTTTAATGAACCAATGGAAGAATGTATTATATTTCCACACCAGGGTTCATTTCTCTGCTTCCAATAATTATGTTCAAATAAAGCATCTTCTTCAAAAGGGACACTTTTTCTGATTCGTTTTAAAGTACAGTGTTCCACAGTGACCCTTTCAAATACCCCAACACTTTTTGAATCACAGGACTTTTAAAACAACCTTTAAAAACATGTTTGCTTCTCTACTCAAAGTACATCAGTTTCATTTGTGTTTCTAGGTGTGCAGCAAAACCCCGACAAGGAAAAGGAGGTGATTTCTTCTTAAGCTCCAATGTTTGGATAGAAATTGCTGTTTCATACTCCATTAAAATTTCCTCCACATTTCTGTCAAAACAGTCACTTCAAAGTTGCTGTCAAACACATATGCAGATGAGAAACACTCTTATCCAGTCATCCTGTGGGCAAACATCGCTTCCAGCTGAGCAAACAGGCCCAGACAGAACACGGTATACATTAAAGAAGCCTCTGGTTTTCTTTCTACATACTAGACAAACACTATATAGCACTAATTCATATACTGTGCCATTTTCATTTTGGAGCCTTCAGCCTTATTCTTACCATACTTTTTCAACAATCATAAGAAAAATTTCCAGTCTTTTCTTAAGTCCTCTGTACCAAATGACTCTGTTAATGTCACCTCTGGAAATTAACCTCTAAAATCAACTATAGACTAATAAATATGAACTATTTTATACCAATGGTGAGGTTTTCTTTATTTAAAGGCAACAGAATTTTCAGACACTACTTCGTATTTTAATAAATGCCATATTTTGAATTGAGTTGGGTTAGAACGTTTTAAACCGTGGTTTAAAACCTAATTGTATGTTTAAGATTAAATGTATGCTTAAGGTTATCATGTCATGTTTTTAGTGGATGCATTCCAAGAATTATATAGTGCAGTCAAACATGGTATCTACTTACTTTAATATGCATAAAGCCCAAATTTCTAGTTTCCACCGGACATGTTCATTAGAGGTTACCCTACTGTAGCCACATGCAAAGTTCAGGCCAAAAGTTTTATATTATATGCCATTACAAAAAAAAAAAGAATCAGCTTGTTAGAGCTCTGAGAAACTTGTATGTTTCTTTTATTATTCTGAATGTATAAGAGAAATTTTTTTTTCATTGCAACTCCATGAGTGGCCACTGGGACACATTTGCAACAAGACTAAGTGATTGCAGTGTAACCAACACTTTTAATGTATCCATGCTATTTCAGATGGTACTTTATCACAGTCTTAACATTTACATTGCTTATCTACTGTTTGTGTTTTTTGCCGTTGTTTTTTTCCCCTCCATCTTTTGTTTTCCAGCTTAATTGCAGCTTATTGTGATTTATGCACCAGTCTTTGCATGGATTTGGAAACTGGGGAAATTAATAAAGGAGTTTTCGCTCCCTCCTTCTCTCTCTCATTAAAAGTGAGAGACAACAAATCTTAATCAAGGTTTGCTCTTAATTGATTTAAGTGCAGGTTTACGGGATCCTCTAGACACCAGTTTATTGCATTTATTTTGCAGCTGTGGGTCAGATGAACTCTGACCCTGGATCTTTGCATGATAATAGTGAAACCAGACCTTTGGCCTCTCGCGATATAAAAGTTCTCAAATTGGTCACAATGGCCATGTATACTATTCGCTGTAGCCATAATTGCTGAAATATTTTAAGCCTCTCTTGTAAATTGAAAAAGAGGGAGAGTAAGACAGGGTTTTTCTTTAAAAAAAATAGCATTAAACATGCTAAACGATCTATGGTATATTTTTAATGATGTCCCCTCTTTAAGAAGTTTACAATGCAGTTTAATCTTACAAGTATGATCTGAAAGAACATGCCATGTTTCTGAGGTCAGAAAATCTTGAGTGATTCTCATAATACCCATTATTCCATATTAAAATGAATACTACACATTAAGTATCTGTATTATGATTGCCACTGATGACATTCATAATCCAGTTAGAGTAGAGATAAGCAGAGAGAAGCAAGACTAAGTTTGACTATGAAGACGTATTGAATAAGATTCTGTGGAATGGTGCTTGCAATCGTGAAAGTGGGTCTTGGAGAATTATGGCTTTAGCTAGCCTGTAGTTTATGTGCACTCTGGGTAAAATGCAGAGCACTTTGAGAACATTTATCATAAAACACAGGGAAGGGACCGGGATGTAAAATGGCTGCTGTGCTCGGCCTTAGTATCTGCAATCTGATATAAACTCCCCAGATAAATAATGTATGACTCCACTGTTGATAAAATGTCAGAGTGCCTTTTATTTCTTGTTCTGACAATTATAATGCTTTGTAAGGCCTTTCTTTTTTTGTTTTTCCAACTGTGGACACTATTTCTCTTTTATTATCCATAGAGCCAGACAATGTGATTCTATATGGCCTTGTTTTAGCTTTACTATACCTAAGAACTTTACCATCAAGTAACCTGTGTAATCTACAAAGAAATATAACAAGGGAGATAGGAAGGCCTATCATGTAGCTCATATATAGTCCATTTATTAACTTACACACTTAAAAAAGTATCAAATAGCTAACATTTCTAATTCTCTCTTTGTTAAAACTATGACAAATTGTACCTATAAAAACTATTTTCCTATATGGGGGAAAAACTGCGTTGGACAAACTGATAATTTGTTCAAAGTGCTTTGGTTGAGAAACTCCCTGATGTAAAGATTCCATCCACAATAACGTAGCACACAGACAAAGTGATCTTTTTCAGTCAACTCAACTTTTCAATTAATCAACTAATTGTCTAAATGCAAAATGAAACTGTTACTTCTTCACACTTTTACTTTTGCTTGTGTAGTTTCCCAAAGACATAAATAAAACCTACATCTACTCTCTCCAAAGGACACAGGCAGCGGGGACTCCATGCACATTGGCAGCATTTAGCAAGTGACAAATGGAGTTTCCCAGGCTGAACCAGCCCAGAAGGCTCACTCAGATGGGTTGATGAATGTAGAAGTGAGGCCCAACAGGCAGGTTTATTTCTATTACATCTGTCACTGCACCTTTGCAATGTCTCCGCACCAAACCCAAATGCACAGTGTATACTCCACCAAGAGGAGGGAGTAATCCTGAATTACAATGAAGGATGTTTTACTGTTTTTGTTTTGTACACAATTGGGAAACATTATGCTTTTGAAAATAACGGTATGTATTGAGAAGATTTAACAGTATGCCTTGTATCAAAATGTTGCAATGCATTTACACTCACCACTTCATTAGTTACATCCTGTGAGCACTGGATTGAACCTCTGTTGCATCCAGAACTGCCTTAATTCTTTGTGGCACAGACTCAACAAAGAGCTGGAAACATTCCTCAGAAATTTTGGCATATATTCTCATAATAGCTTAACATGGTTACTGCAGATTTGTCAGCGACAGATCCTTGATGGGAATCTCCTTTTCCACCATATTCCAAAAGTCCTCCATTGGACTGAGATCTGGTGACTGTGGATGCCATTTGAGTACAGTGAACTCATTGCCACGTTCAAGAAACCAGTTGGAAATTAGCTTAGATTTGTTACATGGCACATTAATCCTAAATGATGTTAAGCTGGTACAAAGGGGCCCAAAGTTCGCCAAGAAAATATCCCCACACTATTATACCACTACCAGCCTTATTCGAAGACTCCAGGCTAGATGGATTCATGCGTTCTTATTGTTTATGCCAAATTCTGACCTTACCTTTCAAATCTCACAGCAGAAATCAAGACTCATCACACCAAACAACATTTTTCCAATCTCCTATTGTCTAATTTTGTTGAACTTGAGTAAACTGTAGCCTCAGTTTCCTGTTCTTAACTGGTATGAGTGGAACCCAGTGTCTTCTGTTGCTGTAGCCCATCTCCTTCAAGGTTTGGGTGTTGTGAAATTCTGGTTTCAATGAGTGGCTGTTTGAGTTACTGGATGAACCCGGAAGTTGTCACCAAGCGCTTACTCTATTGGAATTGTTGAATATGCATGGAGATGGCTTAAATTGTGATTTGGTATAATATAAATAAAAATAAAGTGAATCAAGCGAGTCATAAAAGAACTAAATAATCAAAACAATACTATGAAGGGCAAACCTTTAAGAAATGGCAAAACATCAACCATTATATCACAGCCTCTCTCTCTAGTTGAAAGAAAGAAAGAAAAACATGTGAATGCAGGGGAAACACTTTATTTGGCTGTACACAGCATACTTTATCTATCTGACAGAGGATGTGAAATCACAGAAAAGGAAAGTGGAGAAAAGGGAGAAATATTCTTTTTAAGAAAATGATTCATGAGCTTCTGGCTGTGCAATTCATGAGTCAACAATGTACCGTGGGTGTCTTTGGGGGGGTGTTCAGGGAGGGTGTGTATCAATAGGTAATAAATCTCCACACATTCCCAGGATGAGGACAGCCTCACAGGTGTGTCTTACTGTAAACACAGCAGCTTCAGCAGCACACACAGGTCATGAAGATATTGTGAGTCTACAGACCACAGTTCAGCTTAGAGATGAGAAAATTAGACATCCAGCTTTTAAAACGAACAAAAACAAAATCAGGCTGTACTCTAGATATTGTACTAATAGTATAGCGAACTGGAGAAAAAAAATGAAATGAAAAACAAAATAAACAAACAAAAATCAGCCACTAACAAAAGAATCAGAAGCTCTTTCTCTTTTCAACAACGATATCACACTCTTTTGAGCCATTTCCTCCTGTTTGATGTTGAAGAAAGCACAGATTGTCCCAGAAAAGCAACCCTAAATTAGATTATTAATAATTTGAATTTCTCTGCCTGTGACATCTTAAACTCATCTTTCTATTATGTCATTTCTGTTTCATTCCAGCCAGAGGAGGTTTCACTCTCCAGTTCACTTGGAGTTCAAATGGAGCATCAGGGATTGTTCACCCTGTCTGTGTCTGTGAGGTGTCTTGTAAGTAGCAGCCAGGGAGGAATCCTTTCAATTAGAGTGATTTATGAGAGAACTTATTGAGCTTATTACGCATGGTCTTAGACTGGGAATTTTCTGCACTGTACAGAGGGTCATTTGCGTGTTGATTAGATGAAGAATTGGAAGCATTGGAATAGTATCAAATCTCATCCTGACTGTCATCAATCAACAATAACTTGCACTCCATTAGTCTTAATGAAGTCCATCCACCTAACAATTTCCTCCCCGTTTTCCGTTGCATGACTCTAACAAAACTGATGAAAAATATTTTCAGAAACAGTGGTTTTAGGTTTTGTTGCTCTGCAAAAGGTAGAAATTAAAAAGCTCTCTCCGCTTCCTTTAGATCTGCAAATAATGCATATTTTTGCAATTTCATAGACAACCTGCTTTCTCCCAGGATAGTCTAATGGTGGCACTAATAATGTTATCTTAAAATGTATCTGCGCTGCAAAGTAAGCTTTAAAATTTCAAATAATTATGTAGGCCTCATTATGCAACTCAGCAAAGATCTTTAACCGTAATGCTCGAACTTTGTAAAGATAAAAAATAAATAAATCTTCAACTGTTCAGCACAATTAAAGGGGTATAAACAAATGTTATTTTTCACCTGTTTAGCACAAAGTGAAACTGGAGAAAGGTTTTAATGACAACTGCGTAATTTTGAAATTCAGCAGAAAGGCGCTGTTAACAGCACGAGTTGCACTATCATGAAGGTTTCACTGAAAATTGGCATAGATGTCTGTCGATTTGAAGCTTGAGAAAACGCGGCACACGAATATGTCTTTTTGCACCAAAGCAGTAGGTTACTGTGCAGGCTGCAGCGGTGTGTTGGACTCCACTTTTGCAACATACTGTTATGAGGTGTAGTACGGGATAAGGTTTAAAAATTGATGGATTTATGTGTGGCCAAAGGCCCACATAAAAACAACGATGGTGGGATCCCTAGTGGTGTGTAGACTAGAGATGTACATTGATGAGAAACACCAATGGCTTACACTCATCTGCATTTAATAGAATTTGTTAAGCAGGCATGCAATGCCATTGGAGATAAAATAAATTCCATCTGACATCGTTCATTGAGATTGTTGTTTAGCGATACAGAGTCTATGCTCTTGTTCTTTCACAACAGAAACATTGGTTCATTTCTTGTCTACATGGATGAGCTGCCCAATTTTACGCCAGCCTTTGAAGGTAATTTTACATAGGCCTCTCTGATTTCAACTTGGTATGCATTATTTACAGAGAAAAGGGGGCAGGGTGGGTCTATCAAAATATTACTGCCCCAGGTAATTATCCAGAAGTCTTAGTCCAGCCCCATTGATGAAATGTGCTCATGTTTATGCACATGAAGGGGATTACACGTTCGAACAGTCGGACCTCTATTTCGCTTCCTCACTGTGTAATTATAAACGGATTAGACTGCATTCAAAATGCAAAGGCACTTCTTATTTTACACTATATCCTCTTCTACATAATATTGCCCATATGTATGTATGTGCTAGTCTTATCTCTTAGTATTTCATTTGGCAAAAAAGAAATTAAAAGGTGAGGTGAAGAAAAAAAAAATGAAATGGTGACACAATACTTTCTGTTTCAAATCCATAAAGCTTCACCATATTAAAGTCATAATAGGCTAGAGAAAAGAAGTGAATTAATTAGCCTGGCAAAGAGACAGGATTCTTGTATTGACCCTCAGTGGTTTTCAGTGGTCCCCACTGCCTCTTTGCCAGGCACACCATCAGCAGTGCCACTAATTAAGATATGCCATGCTAAATGTTCAAATTCTGTCCTACGTTCAAGCAAAAAACCCATTAAAATTTTATTTTGCCCGTTTCATTTAACATAGGATAGAGTTATGTGCGTGGAGTAAATTGTAGCTAAAGTAATCCTTTTTATTAAATAAAAACATGCATATAACATAATTATGTGTGTTATGTTTTTGTTTAAATCCACACAGAATTCAAAGGTGAAACTATAGTTTTGATGACAGGTAAGTAAAGTAAGATACGATAAGTAAAAAGAATTCAAACGATTTTCAAAGACAGAAAAACTTGTGTACAGGTAACATTATACACACTGTATTTGTATATAGAAAGTGTGTTAAATTCATGTACTTTTCTGTGTGTAAATAAATGTTTATAAATGTCTTTATAAAGCAATTTTGTTAGTAATATTACACGATAAAAAAAGGAAAAGTCAAACAAAAAGTGGAAACAGAAGTTTTGTTAGTACACATCAGGTTCCGTGGTTGTTTCCTTTAATCAGATAGATGTCCCACTGCACAATTCTGTAATGCTTGCAGACGCGCAATATTACAGCTAAGGGAGCCTTCAGGCACATTAGTGAAGTAGAGGTTTAGAGCGCAAGCCCCAGTCATTCCTACAATAAGGAAGAATCACACCAGAGACAGAAACAATAACTGTACCTCCTCAGCAATGGTGCCCTCATGCACCAAATGCTGAAAAATGACAGGAGGTGACGTTCCCTGCTGCATTACTTTTGAGTTACTGAGGTGATTTGCAATTCAAAGAGTCTGAGGAGTGCTGACCACCACACTAACTCCTCCACAGCCCCACTGAGGCAAATAAGACCTGGGGCAATTTGCAGCTTCTTTTGCTAGGAAACACACTTTTAGGCCAAGTCATGTAAAATAAAAATATGATAAATACCAAAACTAATGAGGCCAAATTTTGTTTTCTGAACTAAAAATAGAGGCGGTGTTAGGAGTTAACTTTGTGTCAAGGCTACCTTTTCTTGGAGCAACAGTGATGGCCTTGACAGTGTTGCAAAGTAGCTTACATGTTCCCCTTGTAAATTAATGTTTTGCATATCTGCTTAACTTGTGAAATCACCAGTAAAGTGTTACTTATGAAAATTGTATACAATGTTTAAATTTGCATTTGTTTGAAAAAAAAAGTGGAATTCTAAAAAGTAAACTTTTGATTAACCATTTGACTTTTTTTTATATATTTATTTTTTGGAAGGAGTAAAAACTTATTTGAGGATTTTAGCTATGACTGCCACAACCTCAAACATTTTTACCTGAACTATTAATCATGGTATGTGACTTTTGTGGAACCATATGGAGGAGCAGCATGTGAAGAATACCAAACTTGCTGATCCTCTGTAACAGGGCCCAATTAATCCTACCGGCTGCATCAACCACATCAGGTCTGTAGTGTGCAGTGCTCTAGCTCAAGAGAAATACGAGTACTGTATTTCTTCCAGCAGCCTGTCCAGTCAGAAACAGGAAAACTCAAAGCACTTGTGATTAATGATGGAGAGTTAAACTACTACAGATGATTTAGGATGGCTTGAGAAAGGGAGGTAGGGTGGCAGTGAATATTTTCCTGACATCGAAAGGCTCTTTGCGTTCTATTTTTTGAGTGCGTGTGTCCGGTACATTGGGGAAACCAAAGGAGGCAGAGCAAAGTTAGACATTAGTATTTCAAAAACACGCTAACATCAAAGCTGGTGTATTGATAAATGTGTAAACTGCTTTTTCTACATATAAAAGTTGTTGAATATGTTTCTCTTTAAGTCCGATGTGACCTAAAGGGAAAGTTAAGATTATAAAGCTATAGAAAGTTAGCTGAAACAGTTGATATCGTTTCCAGGCAGAACACAAAAGTGAGTGTGTATAATAGTACAGATGCAACTACCTGTACAGTCAATTGATTAATAGACTGATTGACCTTTGCAGTGTGAGAAGGCAAAAGCCACTTTCTCAAGCAAAAGAATCAATTGGGGCTACAATAAAAATCTATGACCACTAATCAGATATTGGTGGGCTCAAGGAAAAGAACCATTTTATAAATCACGTGTTCGTTAAGAAAACAATTATGCTTATTGCATAAAATGCTTTTGCAAGTGGTATTGTGTCTCGGCTATTGTTAATTTCTTATTTTCTCCGAGCTTCCATCCTTTTTATGTAAATGCCAAGAGCCTGGGACAGCATCTCTTTGCTTTATGTCATATGATATGACTTGAGCAGACCCATATGGAAAAGATAAATATAAATCTTATAAAGTTTGCATCTGTCTTGTGTGAAACTTGTATGAAATGCATACAAGAGTGAAAACAGATACAAGATCCCTTCAAAAATTATATAAATGAAACTTGTATGTTTTGAGTACTTACTAAAACAGTATATGAAAGTAATGAGAAAGTGGCCACTTTCATGAGTAAATCATGAAATCTTATATGATTCACTATATGAAGTAGGCCACATCTTATGCAAGTCTTTTATACATGGCTAAATTTTATAGTTCATATTAATTATTACCACACGGGGGTTATTAGCTATTTTATGATAGTTGTATTCACAATATATGTTATTAAATCTTGAGCGTTAAGAAAAAAATGAGATCATTTAGTGCAGATGTGGGGTTAATTGTGTGCTTTTTATTTCACAAGCTATGAAAATATGTTCACATTTTTTTTCTCGACATTGTTTTTATTATATCATGGGCGGAAAACATTAAAATCTTGGTTAAATCTCGGTTTCATGGAAAAACTGTAAAACCTCAACCACAATGCCTGAGCTGATATTTTTAATTGATTAGTGAAAAAAGCCATTTTATTTATAACTATGAAACTTAAAAATATTAAGATAAAATTTTGGTGATAGTGACCATGGGGCACTAAATAAGACTTTATATTAAAACATTTAAAAAACAATTTGGCCAGTTTTTTGTGTTGAAGATTATTTCAGTTGTTGCGTTTTTTTTGTTGATGACAAACAATGCAACACGTTGTGTTGAAATACAACTTTATTTTAGTTAGTCAAAAAATATTAGATGACAAAATTAACATTGCACCTGTGAAGCCCACAGTAGCTCCCAAGTCCCAACACCATGCTCAATGCTGCCACCAGTTTTCATGTCCTTACAGTTATCAGCTTCAACATTTTGCAAACATGGAAAGGCCTGGAGCTGAGGTGCCTGCACCTGCATCAGGGCTGAGGAGGTTTCTTCTAGAACTTTAAAAGGCTGTGGATCATCATTGCTAGAGTTGTGTCAATGGATGACGAATTATTGCCAAGTTGTTAACCAATTTTCTGAAAGGACTACATGAGAAAATAAGAGTGCTGTGGAGGGCTGCACCATAAAGTTTAAAAAGAGAGCTAACTGTTACTGGGAGGAACTGGATTCAGCATTGTGGTCCATTGGCAAAATTGACTGCCCAACCTTAAGGGACAGTTGAGTTTTAATGTAATCTTCAACAGACTGGCAAACAAGGTGATTTTTTTACTTTAAAATTTATATTATTTTTATTACATTGAATCAAATTTAATCTGTCTCACTTCAGTTTCATTTCAGCACAACTGCAAACAACTGACACTTACACGCACACGCTCATTTTATTCTCACACATATACACGAAATGAATGTGTACTTGGGAAGCTACGTTCAACCGTCATTATTAAAAACGAGGCAAAACAGGATGTTTTAACTTTTAGGTTAATATGGTGTGAATTTTAACAGGATACTAATTCATCTGTTTAACTCATCTCCTCAGTAAGCAATCTTTTGAATTAGCGCTGTTTTGGCTCTTCAGCTCATATCTGCGCACTAATTATTTTAAGCTAAATCTTTCATCATCGTATATGAATGTGGCCTGTTGATCTTTCCCATCGTGCTTGAACTGAGAAAGTGTTGTTGTGTTTTTAATGTTTGGGCCACAAAGTTTTCCTTATAGGGGGTGGAAAGTGCTACCTTAACAAGTGCATGTTACCCACTTCCTTCTGCACCCAAGCAACAATGGTGTAACTTATTGTCAGTCTCACAGCGAGACAATGCACTGAGTAAACTATAGAAAAGATCACTCAACCACAAACCTAAACTGCTCCAACCTACAAAACTGTCCCAAAGGTCTAGCAGTCGACTCAAGACAACCCACTAAGTGCTTACTAATACTCTGGGTTTTTTTTAAAGTCTTCACTATTTCCAAAGTAAGTTTGGTGGGACTAAGATTAAAAATTCATCCCACCTTCCATGTGGCCAAGGTGAAGCCATCTCTATTGTGTCCAACTCAGCTGTCTGAGCTGTCTCAGCAACTCAGCTGCCAAGTTTGCATAGATTCTCTGTCCAAAGACATACACCTGGTGAGGGTTAGCTTAACTGGTGACTCTAAATTCCCCCACAGGTGTGAATGGTAATGCAAATGGTTTCTGTCTGTCTGTCCTGGCCCTGCAACCGACTGGCAACCTGTCCAGGGTGTACCCTGCCTCTCACCCTGTGGTAACCCCCTGAAACCCTGAATTGGATTAGCGGAAGAAAATGGATGGATGAATTTGAAGTATACACACAAAATTCACCGTGTCTCAAAATGTAAAAAGTCACAATAATATTGTATCATGAGTGAAGTATTGTGATAATATCGTTTATTATACTGATTATCGTATCATGTTGTTTCTGACAATTCCCACCTCTGGTATTTAACAATATCCTAGACACATTTTAAATTAAATATGCAGCTCAAATAATTTTACACAATAATAATAATAATTTTAGCAGTCAGGCAATGTTGTTTTGTAAACGGTCTAGCAGTTCTTAAGTGTATTAGTTTGAGAGTGGGTGTGTATAGTGGGAAAAAATAAATGTATATTTTATATATACTTACTTGTGTATTTTCCCCTTCAGGAAAAATAAATATTTTTTTAGGCTACTTGAAAATGTCTGGCAACTCAAAAGAAGAACTGTAGATAATTATCACAACATCCTCAGCATTCAGCAACTCAGCATTTCATGATAAACTAGCATATATTTTGTTTAAAGTCACTTTGATTGTGTTTGACTTGAGCAATAACTGAGTCTGCTGGACCAGAGTCTATCTGTTTGCGCCTGTAACTCAAACCAACACACTACACGCCCGATGCAGCATCTGGCTTTCACATTACATTTGAGGGTAAGTTTTGAGGAGCCTCTGAAATGTGTTGGAATTCAATTAAAACGTACACTCTCCACAGGAAAACTGGACATTTTCCAAAAGTGCATTTCACACACCATAAACACTACAGAAATCTTTAAACATATAACCTAAAAGGGCACTGCCAAGCCTTTTAGATTTGTTGGGGAGTATGTATTTAAAAATTTCCCAAAAATAACAAGCTGTTTTGCATTGAAAGAGAGACCAAGGCAGTAAAATCCTTAGAATTTATCGTTCTTGAACACAAAGATTTTTTTCCATGCTTTCTTTTTCAAACGTTTTAATATTTCACTCTACTTCAGAATAGCTGGAGTCACAACCAAAGTATCAGTGTAGTATATTAGATAACACAACTATAAATACCAAATGAGTATTAACATCCACAGTTTAAAACACACACACACACACACACACACACACACACACACACACACACACACACACACACAGATATACATCACACCACAACATCACCACATCCACCAAAATCCTTGTATTGATGGCAATCACATTTAGTACCCACGAGTAACGCACCAACCCACACCCCCGATTGTCGATCATGATTATTCAGCACAGGTTTACATACCATGTCCCTTTCTGACGGTTTCATTGTACTTTGGAATCAGCTAACACTATCTGCAATATCACCATAGGTGTCAAAGTGCATGCATTTTTAAATGTAGTAAACAGGAAACAGCTCTGAACCACAAAGGAAGATATTCTTGAGCAATGCGCTCAGTACAGAAAACAGACTGCTCTGAAATTCTTTAAGCCCACCCCTAATGCAATATTACTCCCCTAGTGCAATACATTCCACTAGTTATCATACTGAGGTTCACATATGGTGCAGTCTCTGTCAAAATTCTAAATAAACTGTTGCCGAGCCCAAAAATCTATGTCAAATAACCACCATCTGTACCACAGCTGATTCTCAGTAAAGCCAATGCATCGTAGGCAGTTTAAGCAAAACTACTTCACGATATGGAAACAGATCTGATTATATAACATAACACAATAACAAATGTTGTTAAAGCTAACAGTAGGTACAGGGACTCTATTCAGAATCTCACCCTTTTCTTATTATTCCTCACCCAATCTAATACTGTCGAACAATAAACAACAAAAATGCATTTAATATGATTAAGGTAGGTGAAATATGTCCACACGAGGTGCAATATAAATAAAGAGCAAAGACAGAAAAGCAGGGGAAAAAAAGAAAATTAAGTAGGGTACCTTTAAAAATTACAAAAACTCAAAAGAAGGCATGAATAGAGGGTGGAGAGAGTTTGTGAAGTTTTCCCAAACTGTGGATCAGATCTAATTCTTTCTGGCCCGTGACTGTGTGCTGGTTTGTGGCTTCAAACTGCAGTGAGTTTACTTAGTGGGTCTCTGGAAAATTCCTCACCCGAAGCAAAACAGTAAGATGATAACCTTTGTTCTCAATTTTCAATTTCAATTAAACATTACTAAATCAGTGTGCTTTCTTTGATCAAGGTAACTGCCAGTTTGTGCTTTAACTAATGCCATTTACCATTAGAACTGGCCTCACACTGGTGTTACCACATTTCCCTTGGCCTCATACCTGTTTCTTCCCACAAGGTTATGAGGCTCAGTGGAGGGATCTAGATCTGCTGACATCCACGAATACAGGGCAGCAGTCATATTTACACAAACTTCCACAGAGAAGGAAAGAACTACTTACAGCAGTGAGCTTCGCAGAGGAGCAAGTGAATAAAAAAGATAGAAAGGACACCCATAATTCTGTCTGTCACTTTGCATTAGAGAAGAAATTACTCTAGTAAATGCACATATACACACATCCACACATCCACAAAAGCTTTTCCTCTAATGGACTATTGCTCTGTGATAAACGGTCTGGTGCCTCCTCTGGACCACCTACCCAGCAGGAAAATCAGGTCATGCACCTGGAAATGGTCAGAGCCACAGACACTAACAAACTGTATGTGATTAAAGGTTGGCTATTACCCAGGACCCTGGCACACACTAGTGCCAAAGAGAAGTGGGGATAGGTACCACTGTGACTTACAAATCTTAATAACAAAGGATTATTGACATAAACAAAATTTGAAAGATAGAAAGAAAGAAATGTTCATTAGAGGACCTGACAGTCTGCTGCTAACATACACAAACCAATGCTGAGGCAACAGTGCCAGCCACATAACCACCATGGTGCCCCAACTAAACAACTGGTGATGCACCGATCCACCAGCAAATGAACCAAATAGCCTGATTTCCATTCTTGGTCTCAACCGGTGACTGGGCGGTCAAACTCAACTGTGTCAGTCTTTGAGATTTGAGCATCCACAACACAGTGGTAAAGGTTTTATGCATACTTGCAGCCAGTGAACACAAAAAGATCACCAAAGTTAACCCCAGGGGGACAACCAACTAAAACAAACCTAATCAGACACTGAAATGGCCTTCACACACCTAATATTGACATTTTAAACAAGCTAACAAAGGAAATATGGCTAAACCTAAAGTTATTGTATCCAGCACTCTGAGTAGTTATCGGGAAAATAGAGAAGGGAAAAAGAGAAAAGTGTTGACTTGATGACCTCTTATCTGGCAATTTGTAAACATAATTGAAAAGGACGCAAGTAACTGCCATTTGTTTTGTTATATAAATCTGCTGCACCTGCTTTTGTCAGCTGTTTAATTGAGTGAAAACCATGCAACTTAGTGCAGTTTGGGGGAATTTGTACATTTTAATAACTTCTGTTATCACAAAAATAATGTTTTATTTTTGTGATAACAATCAAAAAATGAAAAATGGTACATCTAAAAAAAGATTGAGTTTAGAAAAACTTTGAGTTTAAATATAGAAATATAGTAGCTGTAATCCTGATGTTTACAATTAAAAATAAAACAAAGATGAGCTATTTGTAAAATTTAACTCGGTCTAACCACCAAGCAGCAGTTTTCGAGTCTGGCTTCTGTCTTTGCAAAGAACACCTCCATATATCAAGTAAGACGAGAAGATGTGTTAAACAGCTGCTTATTTAAAACATCTGCTTACCTTTTGGCCAGCTGCACCGAACTAAGTTGATTTTATAGACCTGCAGTAGTAAGAATCAGTGATAACAAATTAGGGTTAAATCGCACTCCAATACACTCCACTTGCCCAAAGAATCCTATTCCATACATTTAAAATCGCAGTTAGTCTTTTCGGTGTGGATTATGTCTTGCAGGACATTATTTTCTTGGAAAACATGTCAGGGTCTTTACTGAGAAGGAAGCACTGCCTTTCAGTTTTTGGACAGCAGACAAACATCTTCCCAGTTGTTTGTACTGTAAATCACATTATGCTCCACAACACCCTCCAACAAACCTTCCGTCTACCAACACCTCCTACTGTGACACATTAATTATAACTTCCTGTATACAGCCTATCCCAATCCATGAATACGTAATGCCCCAAAATGAGTCATATTCACATAGCAGACGCCCAGCAGTGAATAAATACAACCTATCCATCACATACTGCCCAGTGAAAAATTAATGAAAGCCCAGAGAGGCAAGCAGGAGGCTGGACCTAGCCGACGGGAAGAGTGGAAATTATTATACTTTATCTTTAAAAAAAAAAGGAGAAAAAAAAGAAGTGACTTTTCAACAGCCATCGTCACAATGACCCAATTCTGCCATTTATACCATACAAGACCTGAGCACCTGCAAGACTAAACGAAAACACATGTCAAAATCGCAAAGAAAAGAGAACAAGCAGGTGTTCTTTTAATTTCAGTCCAAACAAGATGCTAACATGGGATATAACTTGAATTTTCTCCCTACTGAAAGCCATCTCTGTCTTTCCTTGGGATGGTGAAAAATGCAGCAGAACCTGGCAGGTCATTCGTCTCTGTTGTCCCAGTGGGTGGTGCTGGCTACAGGTTGACTAATGTTCCTGTTGAAATGCTTCAGATGTCTGAGTAATGACAAGCTATAAAAGCTAAGCTGACTATAAAGTCAACTAATCTGAAATCTACTGGCCGTTTTCCAGCGATGAGAGCTCTTAAAGTTTTAGAATAAGAAAATGTCATAACAGTATAAAAGGCTGAGGTTAGAGACTGTTAGGATGAAAGCAGTTCATTTGTAACCCACTGATGAAGGGAAGCAAAGTTCTTAATGTAATCAAATCAAACTAAAATGCGTTAACAGTTGCTAAATTGTTTCATTCCACAGGAATCCACTGTTTGGAAAAAGTGGAAAAGCGAAACAAATTAACAAATGGAAGAAAGTAAAAAAAGAAGAAGAAAAGACGGAATGACAGAAGGTGGCAAGAAACAAAGGAAAAAAGTAAAGTAGTGAGTTCAGGTTCTATCCTGAGTCTGAACCTCCTCTGCCCAAACCGTATTCCCTATTCTGAACTGCTTCCATTTAGCCCCCCTCCCCAAGCCCTACCTCCCCTTCTGTTATTGCTCCTTCTGCTCCTCATGTCTGTTAAGTCAGCATGACATTTTATGATGCCTGGATATTAAAAAGCAGTTTCTATTATGTGTGAGAGGGAAGTGGAAACAGCCATGCTCATGCTAGGTAATTAGGGGAAGCAGGCGAGGGTATATTTATGAATGCAGTGGAAGGCTAGGGGGAGACCAGGGGAATTGGTGTATAATGTCCTGCTGTCAGTAACAGTTTTCTGTTTAACTTTATACAAAACATTGTTAAGGGTGGAAATCATTTTGAATCTCATTTACGATCCATGACTTCTCTGAATCATTTGGTTTATTTGTCCTTCATGATAAGTTGAACAGACGATTGGTGCTGTGATGAAAGTAACTAGTACTAGCAGTGGTAGAAAATTAGGCCGTAGCAGGATAGATCTGGTTACACTTTATTACAGATAACACAAGCAGTAGTCAACAAGCCTTTACTTAAATCGAAAACAATGCCGTCTAAAAAATAAATTGTAGAATAGTATTATTTTAAAGCTGTGAACATTTCTGCAAGTAAGACTAACATTAGTATGCTCAAGTTACTTCAGAAAATATTTTTTAATGCTTTTTCCTTCTTTTTGTTTTAAAAATTGGTTTAAGCTAAATTAAAATAGGCTGTATTCATATTGTTACTGTTAATGACTTCACATTTTGCTGAACAAACATTTGTTTTATGTCACATTTTTGTTTTCATTTTACTTCATAAAGCAATTTGGAATTTGAAATAAAAATTAATAAGTGCTACACAAATCTTATGTTGTTATACCCAAAACTCATTAAAAAATAATAATAAAATATAAATTTGTACTTGCAATATTCTGTCTGTTTACAATCGTCCCTTTTCATTTTTTTATTTTATTTTTAAAGAGATTTCATGGCAGCAGTGCAAGTTTTTTTTACAGATGGCCTCAAAAGATATACTATAAAACCACACACCTTGTTGTTCTTCTCCCCTGATGTGGTCAGCATATCCGCATATCCTATTCTCGGGAGAAATTTGTCGCTGGAGAACAGCCTTCTGACCAAACATGTTTCTCCCATAACCAAAGTAATAATAATAAGTTGACCTATCCTTACATGAAAGCAAATGCACCCAGTTCAGGTACAGAGAAGAGGAGTTTCTTTGAATAAAGAGAAGGAAATAAACTTAGATCAGTGTTTAGTTTTTCAGTTCTGCTCGGTGGTCCTTGTATAGTTCAAACACACACATACAGTGTGTGAATTGTATCCGTTACTTTGTACTATCAGGGTTGTGGCTTTTGGCCGTGTGCAGCTGTACTGTATCTTGCCCTTTCTCTGTTCAAAAACATTAAACAATATTTCCAGCCAGCCCCTCCTGGCCCCCAGCTCAATAACAGTTTGAGGCTGTGAGAGAAGTGAGTGGAGGTGGTTCAGACACCTCAGAGCTTTAGGGGCTGCCCCTGAGCTCTCTATGGAACCACAAACCAGTGCAGGTCACACTCAAGTTTGTTGCTTTTCGTTTTCTCCACAGCTCAGGGACAAAATGAAGCTTTAACCTCGTAATCTACCCAACGTGTCCCCCGGTAGCACTTCTGGATTTAGAGTTGGGAAATTACACTTCAGGTCTGAAAGGTACAGTGGGAGAGATGTGATTTTGAGCATAGTCAATGAAAGATGGCAGTTCAGACCATGGAACCACAATACACTGTGCATTCCTTCCCATTTTTATACTTTTATATAACGTTGTTCCTAGAATCAACAACTGAAGTGAGCAGTTACTAAGTGAAAAAACAAAAATATCACATATACGTTTATTTATACATGATTCTCTCGCTAATGGTTTTGGTCTGAAGGTGGGAAAAGATGTAATGTGACAGCAGTCTCTCTGCCACCTGTCACAGTGTGGCTTTAGGGGAAACGCATTCTGTCATACCTTCTCCCCAGAGCCAATTCGGGCCATCCTGCCCACTCTTTCTGCTGCACAATCAGCCCTCTGTTCGTGACTCAGGGTGGGTTCCGCTCCTTCCACCCACATTTCTGTGAAAACAACCCAATCTCAAACACACACTCTTTTTTGGCAAACCCATATGTAAATACACACTCCTGGAGCCACTTCTAAACCCATCGCCCACCCCAGTGCAGGCGGACCTATGGGGAACCTGACCCCGTTCCTGCCACTTAGCATTATATTCCTGCCTGTCTACTGAATTGGAAACATGTGTGTACTTGTGTGCTTAACCCAAAGATGCATGTAAATGCAGGTCTGCCAAAGTATTCCTACTAACACTTTGGGTGTGACTATGTATACAGACTTGAAACCCCGACAATGTTGGCAGGATACATTATTCAGGCCATTCCACACTCTCACTTCCAACCTTGATCTTTGTCCATCACTAGGGCTGCCACAAACGATTATTTTGATAGTTGACAAGTCACCGATTATTTTTTCGATTAGTTGACTAATCAGATCATCATCCATTGGATGTAAAACGTACAGCTTATTGCACCAGCATGCATCTGCTCTTATATAACTATCATTAGCTTACAGCTTTAAGTGTTTAAGGTATGTGCTAACTAAAAATAAAGACAAGATGATAGTTCATTAAATTTTAATGTTTCGGTGAAGTTTAATAAACTCCTTGTTATCTAAAATATAACAGGACACCGGAGTATATTCTCGAGCATCTCACACGTCTGATAATCAGTTGTCTGCTTGACGTTTATTCAGCTGTGTAAAAACTATAACTTTAATCTCAGCCAAACAGATTTACTCAGGAACAAATAAAATACTAAAAAAAAAGCCAAACAATAACATTTTGAAGTTATCTAAGTGACTCATATATATTTAACCTGAGTAGCGAAAGACAGCGGTGGTTTGAAAATGATTTGCTGGGAGTCTGGTGTTCTCACGGGCTCTAGTGAGCCTAGCCCCCGGCTAGCTATCGAGCTAGTGGGTAACAGACGTCTCCGAAAACGTCGGAGCGTTTTTGAAAATATGCGGTGTCTTAATAAACTGAGCAGATATTTGAGGTTTACACAGCTACATTCTCGCCTGAAAATATGTTAAACGTTTATTTTGTGACCCAGAAAGAATAATAAGAGTAATATTAAAACTAACTAGCTGCCGCCATTATAGAGCTGGGCGATAGAACGATAACAATATGTATTGCGAAATAACTTTTTCTCGATAGAAAAATTAAACTATTGCGATAGGCCTCACCGCTCTTGTCCTCTTAAATAAAAAGAACAGCCAATCCAAATAGCTAGGTTTCATTTGACGTAGACGTGACGTCGACGTAAAGCGCGAAATTTGACTGGCGGTCGGAAGTGAAAAAGATAAGCGCAAAATCACAGACAGACAGTACGCAAAATGCCTATGTCCTGTTGTGTTTACGGATGCTCCAGTAGGTCGACCAGAGAAACTGATAAACGGTATTTTAGGGTACCAAAAATAGCCCAACGAAGAGGAGAAAAATGGAAAATTCTAACCGAAAAACATAGGAAAAAATGGATTTTAAATTTACGTTTACAGTCGGGAGGAGCAGAGTCTGCCAATGCCCGTGTCTGCAGCGACCACTTCGTCAGAGGTAATGTTATGTTTGCAAACGAACTTATTAGCATTAGGTTGTCGTTAAATTCTCGTTTACTTAGTGCTTTTAAGTTAGTAGTCTAATATTGACTTGATTGGGACTATAGGCTGCCCAAGTGCTTTGGATGACGAAGAGTCGGAGGACTGGGCTCCGACGGTCAATCTCGGCTACGAACGAAAACCCAGATCGGAATCAGTTCTCAAACGAGAGAAAAGAATGAAGCTTAAGGCAGAACAGCATCGATGTGCAGAGGCGATTTTGGATATGCAACAGACGGCTGAGAGCCCGGATTTAAGCCTAGTGACAGTGGAGAACCCCGAACTGCAGCTTCCAGCTGAGAATCCACAACCAGAAGACTTCAGTGTGAATGACACATTCACTTATCCAGGTAAGATATTGTGCTGAGATGTAAAACAAACAAGAATCATGTCAAAGAGAAAAAGATGCCATTATCTGTAATGATTATGGTCCAAGTTACATATTACATGTTTGTGATTTTTTAATCACAGAGTAAATCCATACCATTTTATTCAGAAAAAAAGAAAAAGTGGCACTTATTACTAATCACTTCTCCATCCTCCTTTGCAATTACCCAAGTCTTCAGAGGTGTCTCGTTAGACCGCTGAGAATGGTTTACCTTGAAACAAACAACTGTCACTCTAACGAAGTCCTAAGGATGTGGCATGTTTGTTGACGTTAAAGCCGCTACCGCTAACTGTTAGCGTGTTTAAGATAAAGCAATATAAGAACAAACACTCACCCTTGCAAACACCAAACTGTATCCATCACGGAGACGTTTTGTTCCAAGGTTGTGGACCCACCCGCTGACAAAAAAATTGTACGCCTCCAGACTCTTGAAAGCTTTCATTTGCTGCCTAGTGTAGTAAGAAGTCTGGAGGACCAAGTAGTTGGTGATATCCACAGCCTCGATAGTAGGCAAATCCTTTACTTCTGTGGTGTATTCGGACATTTTCAAAGAATACGGATCACGTCCGATATATTTTTTAACTATCTGTTTATATCTCTCCCGAGAAACGGGGTCTAAAGTTGCACAATAGCTGCTCTCCTGACTCTCCACAGTGTCCTCCATGTTTACTTCCGCCCTCCACTCAAAAATCGCGCTGCCTCCGCACGTCATCAGAACCACGTGACCACAACCCAACTATTAAGAAGCGCAGAGCCGAACCAATCACAGCCGCAGCGTCACGTCACGTGACTTGTTACGTACAGCACAAGTGCCAAGCCGCACATGTGTATTTGTTTGGGAAGCATAATTTAATTACAACACTTTTCAAATAAAAGCACTCATGGAGTCGAAACTTTGATGCTTTATGGTGTTTTTATTACATCATGCTGGCGTCAGCCTGTTATAGCGTCATAGTGATGTCACAGGGGATCACATTGAAAGACTAAAAAGGTGTGTTGTACAGCTCTCTCCATGCCATTTCATGTGATATATTATGCTTCATGATTTCTTGAAAAATTTCTAAGGTCAACTTTGACCTTGGGCTCCAACAATGAAGGTCAAGGTCAAAGCCTTAGCCGACCTAGATACTCATGTCTGCGCCAAGGCTTAGTTTATTTTGTGACGTTTTAAAATCCATAAAAACTTGTGGGTAATATGATGTTTTTACTGATTTTCACATTTAGTGTGACCTTAACTAAATTTTTACCAAAATTAAATCTGCTCGAGCCATTAGTAGTATATACTAGGGATGTTCCTGCCGACTAATTTTTTAGTTGAATAAACAAGGAAAAAACAATATTTGACTAATCAACTAGTCTAAAACTAAGAAGCACTCAGATATCAAGTTAAATTTCAGAAATGTTTAATGGTAAAAGTCAAAGACTAATAAATGCATTTTAAACCATTCATCACATTCTTCAGTAATGAATCATGCTGCGGAAATATGTGGCACCTTGCATCCTGCCTTATCAACATTACACATTGTGCTCCAAACAAACTTAAAACAAACTGATGTTAAATATGATATGAAGACATGTTCCTACAAAAGACGTTCACGTATTACTAAAATATGACAAAAAATTAACAAAAAAAACCCTGCTACTGAAAGGTGTGGCACATTGTGCCATGCATTATGAATGGTGCACGCTGCTCTAAAATTCATGGAAACTACTTAAGTTAAATTCTAAAAGAAGACGATAAATCATCCATCCATTTTCTTCTACATATCTGAAGCAGCACGGAAGCCCAGAACTCCCTCAAGCCACCTCCTTCAGATTATCCAGGGAAACATCGAGCCTTTCCCAGGTCACCCGATAGACGTAATCTCTCCAGCGGGCCTCCTCCCAGTAGAAGCTGTCCAGCTGTCTCCTTTCAATGTGGAGGAGTAACGGCTCTACTCTGAACCCCTCAAGAAGGACTGAACTCCTCACCCCAGACTGATTCACCTTTCGGAGAAAGCTATTATCCCCCACTTGTATCCACGTTCTCAGTCTAATAGTGTTAACAAAAAGATCAGGCCTAGATTAACAGATTCATGACATTCTCAACAATGGTGCGCCATCTGGTGGCACACATAATTTACTGGCACTGGGCATCAATTAAATTGTAAAACAATTAGATTAAACGACTAGTAAATCTGGTTCCAACTAGTGAGAATAGTAACAATTAGTATTTTCACTAGTATCTATCCTAGTATCTATCCTTTGCACAAAAACTAAAAATGATACCTTGAAAACTAGATGCTAGACTGCTAACAAACAGACAGACAGACAAACAAAAGGGACCAATTGCATATTCTGTCCTTTGGGGGGAGAAAAAATTGATAAAGGGAAATATTTTCCAGCACGCTGCATCATCTCTTGTTTTAAAAACAGAAAGTGTTTGAGAATTTAGATGACCAACAGCTGCAGTTATGGAAGGCAAAGGTTTCCAGTTGTTGCTTGATATAAGATCTAGGATGAACAATTTAGAGCTTAATCTATTGATTTTTGCCCCATAATTTGAAATCAGGAATTAATCTATCCCCACAAAAAGCATGTCTCTGGACTGGCTTGCTGGTGGAATTGAACTCAGTGACGCTGTGAGGTGATGCTAACCACTGCACCACTGTGCTGCCCTTATTTTTTCTGGGGGGGTTTGTGTGTGTCGTCAAGAGCATGCCAAAGCAACTGGTGATGCAATACAACACTATCTGTGATGAAAAAAATTGGCCAAACAGAACCCCAGAAACATGGTGCACAGTCTGACGTGTTACTGATATAAAAGGTGCACAACGCTGATGTTGCACAAGAAAATATTGACAAAAAGTTTTCCTTGAACACATTTAAAAGCAAGAAACAGAGTCTTCAAAATTTTAAGGCTGGTAGGAATTTTTCAAACACTCAGTTTTCAGTGATCCAAAACACCTTTTATGTGTGGACAAAAGGCCAAAACTAATAGAAAAAGGCATTTTTCCCAAAATACCTGTGTACCTGTGGACACAGCCTTAAAATGCCATCTCTGTAAGAGATAGGACACTTCAAAGAAAGGGATAAAGAGCCAGGGACTTTCAACCCTACAGCACAGAAAATCACTGTCCTCTCACCATTTGTGAAACCCCCTACCTGCAACTCCCATTGTATGTGATGACAGAGGAGATCCTTATAATGTATAATGATGAAAATGCTGTGCCACTGTCACAAGGCAAAGTCTTTGCTTCAGTGTAAAGGACCCATGAGCCAACATATGGTTCAGTGTATTGCAGTCGACACTGACATATTACAAGCAGAGCTGGAGTGGTGCTCGCATCAAGAGAAGGCACGTTTACTCTATAGATCATCAGAGAGAAAGAGAGAGCTCTCCCTCAGCATGTACAGGCTTCTAAAACAGGTCTATTCAGCCTGAAAAGAAAACAGAGAAACTACAGTATGTCTTCAGCGTACAAGTTCATTGATGTGTGTGGTAAGAGACTCATACAGAAGCAAGAGCATGAGTTGGGTCAGTAGAGACCAAACTCAGACCACACACGTGTGCACAAAATAACCATGCGTTAGTACTATCAAAACAGAACAAAACTCAAAATTTGATTATTCATCTGTTCGTTTCCAGGGGTGGCTGTGGCTCAGGTGGTAGAGCAGATCAGCTACTGATCGGAAGGCTGGTGGTTCGATCCTTGGTTTCCCCAGTCTGCATGCCAAATATCCTTGGGCAAGATACTAACCCCGAGTTGCCCTCTGATGCATTCATCGGAGTATGAATGTGTATGAATGTAGTTTAGGTTGCACTTGAGTTTAGAAGTGGGTGTGAATGGGTGAATGAAGCATGTTGTATATAGTGTATATATATATATAATTCACGGTTCGGTTCGATACTTTGGTGTCACGGTTCGATATTTTTTCGATACAAAAAAATGTTCATGCCTTTTTAATTTGTCATTTATTAAAATTATAAATATATATTTTAACTCAAAAGTACAGTTTTTAAATTTAACCCTAACCCTTGTGCGCGTTTTTTATTTTGACAGCGAATGCGCACCTGCGGACCACTTATGTGCACCCCTGGTTATTTAGCTCGTCATATTGCAGCCACAGAAATTCTTTTGTCCATGAAACCATAAAGCTGCACTTTCTTTTTGCCTTATAGTCTCATTTGTCATAACTTCTCCGTTTTGTGGTAAGCTTTTCTTTGGCTGTCACTTCTTCACCCTGACCTGTCTTATTTGGCTCAGCAGAACTAAAATATATATACTGCTACTTTTACACACGGACTCACATAAGCTCAGCGATTCTCTGCGCGATCAACCTCTCACATGTTTAAGCTTGCTGCGGGAGATTTCACTTGTCATGTTTGCATAGTAAGCTAACGATTAATAAGACGATGTCAGAGGAATTGGTGCACAAATTATCATCACTCACAGATCAGTGCTGTCATTGCAAAGTGAAAGCAAAAAAACAAGCGCAAATTCAAACGCGATTTCAATATGTCACATATTGACAGTGGCTCACCGATGCCAATGACATAATTACCCAGCTACATTTCTGAAAGAATGCAAAAGCATTGACATATATTTTTCCTACAATAGCCCGACGGGCAGGGCAGAGAGATTTTTGTAGCCCGACTGGAAAGATCGCTAGCTCCGGGACGTCGGGCTAGCGATTTTGCAAGCCCTGTATCTGATTGAGGAATCACTCATCTTTGGAAAAGAGAGTTTATTACAGAGAAATGTCTCTTTCCAAAATAAAAGCTATACTATCCGCTTCTTCTGGGCTATATTCTCAGCAGCATAAGGAGAATCATGTGCTAACAGCTGTCTAAATGACTCGGCTAAAGTTAGTAGCATGCTTGTTGTTTTTGTCTTTGCACTAGGATGATGTCGGCGTAAATGTGCAGTCATATTCGTTGTGTTCCCACTAGTGCTTTCAGGTTAATCTCGTTGAAATGACCTTAACGCCACAACACGGCAAATCTCCGTTAACGAGCTACCGCCGATCGCTCCGTGCATGGGGCTAGACGGCCAACACGTTAATGAGCTAACTGCGCTAACACACTAGTTCCCACCCATGTAATTGAGCATTGCATGGCACATCCAACATACTGTTTTACTTTAGTCCATGACTCGCTTACCTTCAGGGTCATACGTCACATGAAAACCAAAATAATTCCAAACGCCAGATCTGAATGAGAGTGGGGGAGGTCCATGTTGTAAGGGGAGCTTAACTTCTGTCTCGCTAGCTTGCCCTGCGCTCTTCCTTCTGACGATGCTGTCTGTGTTGAGCGCTCAGTGGATCTGCGTTCGACTACTCCGCCTAGGCTGCACTGTCGACCCTAGGCAGAGCAGTTGAACGCAGATTCACTGAGCGCTCAACACAGACAGCATAGTCAGAAGGAAAGTTGATAAAATAAATTACAAATGTTGTATTGTTCGATACATATGCGTACCGAACCGAAAGCACTGTATCGAACGGTTCAATATCGATACGAATATCGTTGCACCCCTAATATATATATATATATATATATATATATATATATATTTTTTTTTTTTTTTTTAAGGCAAGACATATATATATATATATATATATATATATATATATATATTAGGGGTGCAACGATACACAAAATTCACGGTTCGGTTCGATACTTTGGTGTCACGGTTCGATATTTTTTCGATACAAAAAAAATGTTCATGCATTTTTAATTTGTCATTTATTAAAATTATAAATATATATTTTAACTCAAAAGTACAGTTTTTAAATTTAACCCTAACCCTTGTGCGTGTTTTTTATTTTGAATGCGCACCTGCGGACCACTTATGTGCAGCCCTGGTTATTTAGCTCCTCATTTTGCAGCCACAGAAATTCTTTTGTCCATGAAACCATAAAGCTGCACTTTCTTTTTGCCTTATAGTCTGATTTGTCATAACTTCTCCGTTTTGTGGTAAGCTTTTCTTTGGCTGTCACTTCTTCACCCTGACCTGTCTTATTTGGCTCAGCAGAACTGAAATGCTTTTACACACGCACTCACATAAGCTCAGCGATTCTCTGCGCGATCAACCTCTCACATGTTTAAGCTGCGGGAGATTTCACTTGTCATGTTTGCATAGTAAGCTAACAATTAATAAGACGATGTCAGAGGAATTGGTGCACAAATTATCATCACTCACAGATCAGTGCTGTCGCTCTCTATACACCGTTCGCGCGATTGCAAAGTGAAAGCAAAAAAACAAGCGCAAATTCAAACGCGATTTCAATATGTCACATATTGACAGTGGCTCACCGATGCCAATGACATAATTACCCAGCTACATTTCTGAAAGAATGCAAAAGCATTGACATATATTTTTCCTTCCTACAAAAGCCCGACAGGCAGGGAAGAGATAGATTCTGGTACCCCGACTGAAAAAATCGCTAGCCCCGGGATGTCGGGCTAGCGATATTGCGAGCCCTGTATCTGATTGAGGAATCACTCATCTTTGGAAAAGAGAGTTTATTACAGAGAAATGTCTCTTTCCAAAATAAAAGCTATACTATCCGCTTCTTCTGGGCTATATTCTCAGCAGCATATTAAACAGCTGTCTAAATGACTCGGCTAAAGTTAGTAGCATGCTTGCTTGTTTTTTTTTCTGCTTCCACTTGTCTTTGCACTAGGATGATGTCGGCGTAAATGTGCAGTCATATTCGTTGTGTTCCCACTAGTGCTTTCAGGTTAATCTCGTTGAAATGACCTTAACGCCACAACACGGCAAATCTCCGTTAACGAGCTACCGCCGATCGCCCCGTGCATGGGGCTAGACGGCCAACATGTTAACGAGCTAACTGCGCTAACACACTAGTTCACACCAATGTAATTAAGCATTGCATGGCACATCCAACATACTGTTTTACTTTAGTCCATGACTCGCTTACCTTCAGGGTCATACGTCACATGAAAACCAAAATAATTCCAAACGCCAGATCTGAATGAGGGTGGGGGAGGTCCATCTTGCAAGGAGAGCTTAACTTCTGTCTCGCTAGCTTGCCCCGCGCTCTTCCTTCTGACTATGCTGTCTGTGTTGAGCGCTCAGTGGATCTGCGCTCGACAGTGCAGCCTAGGCGGAGTAGTCGAACGCAGATTCACTGAGCGCTCAACACAGACAGCATCGTCAGAAGGAAAGTTGATAAAATAAATTACAAATGTTGTATTGTTCGATACATATGCGTACCGAACCGAAATTTCATTTCTTCATTTCCGGTTAATACTTGTACAGCTGCTGTTATTGTGTATATATTTATTTATATTTAGATTTCTTCATACATTCTTATATAGTTCTATATTGTGTATTGTGTATTTTGTTGTACAGTTATTTTATTTTCAACTTTAATTTATATATTTATCTTTATCTTATTCTTCCCAGTTAAATTTACCCTTCATTCTAATTTGTGTTGTACAATTATTTCATTTTTAACCTTAATTTATATTTTATTCCTTCCTAGTTAAATTTACCCTTTTTAATTTTTCATATTTATTTCCTTTCTTATTCATAGCCTTTTCCTTTTTTGTTTTCTTTAGGTCACGAGCAGTTGTCCAAGCATTTCACTACATATCGTACTGTGTATGACTGTGTACGTGACAAATAAAATTTTGAATTTGAATTTTGAATTTGAAAGCACTGTATCGAACGGTTCAATATCGTTACGAATATCGTTGCACCCCTAAAATAAATAAATATATATACATATATATATATATATATATATATATATATATATATATATATATATATATATATACACATATATATATATATATATATATATATATATATATATATATATATATATATATATATATACATATATATATATATACATATATATATATATACATATATATATATACATATATATATATATACATATATATATATACATATATATATATATATATATATATATATATATATATATATATATATATATATATATATATATATATATATATATATATAAAAAACACCCAGCACGCCCCTGCGGGCGGTTTATCCTTCAAGCTCGGGTCCTCTACCAGAGGCCTGGGAGCTTGAGGGTCCTGCGCAGTATCTTAGCTGTTCCCAGGACTGCGCTCTTCTGGACAGAGATCTCCGATGTTATTCCCGGGATCTGCTGGAGCCACTCGCCTAGCTTGGGAGTCACCGCACCTAGTGCTCCGATTACCACGGGGACCACCGTTACCTTCACCCTCCACATCCTCTCGAGCTCTTCTCTGAGCCCTTGGTATTTCTCCAGCTTCTCGTGTTCCTTCTTCCTGATATTGCTGTCATTCGGAACCGCTACATCGATCACTACGGCCGTCTTCTTCTGTTTGTCTACCACCACTATGTCCGGTTGGTTAGCCACCACCATTTTGTCCGTCTGTATCTGGAAGTCCCACAGGATCTTAGCTCGGTCATTCTCCACCACCCTTGGGGGCATCTCCCATTTTGACCTCGGGACTTCTAGGTTATACTCGGCACAGATGTTCCTGTACACTATGCCGGCCACTTGGTTATGGCGTTCCATGTATGCCTTGCCTGCTAGCATCTTGCACCCTGCTGTTATGTGCTGGATTGTCTCTGGGGCATCTTTACACAGCCTGCACCTGGGGTCTTGCCTGGTGTGATAGACCCCAGCCTCTATGGATCTTGTGCTCAGAGCTTGTTCTTGTGCTGCCATGATTAGTGCCTCTGTGCTGTCTTTCAGTCCAGCTTTGTCCAGCCACTGGTAGGATTTCTGGATATCAGCCACCTCCTCTATCTGCCGGTGGTACATACCGTGCAGGGGCCTGTCCTTCCATGATGGTTCCTCGTCTCCCTCCTCTTTCTTGGGTTTCTGCTGCCTGAGGTATTCACTGAGCACTCGGTCAGTTGGGGCCATCTTCCTAATGTATTCTTGGATGTTCGTTGTCTCATCCTGGACTGTGGTGCTGACACTATATATATATATATATATATATATATATATATATATATATATATATATATATATATATATATATATATAATTTTTTTTTTCCCCCAAATCCCGCACTCGCTCACTTGAATACCCAAATAAAACTCACAACCATTGGCCAAGAAACACAGGTCTAAAACTGCTGCCACATTCCAGGAAACGGGAACACAAACAAGTTTCAATATTTTCAACTGAGTGGGTGTACCAGTTAAATGCTCTAAGAAGCGATGTCTCTTTGATGAGATTTGGCAAGTGATATAATAATCACACTACAACGCATTTGCCACAACACATGCCAAAACTACTCCACCAGCCCAATGCTCTTAGGGGAGACTGAGTCAAATAAACAGATCCCATTTCTAAGGGCAGAGACTGGTAATGAGGAGTCATGCCCTGTCAGATCAAACCTTTCCCCATTACCACCACCACTTCACCGCTAAAATGTTCCTCCTATTAACATTCCTCTTTCAGAATAGTGGCATCAATGCTGCTAGAAGCAGGAGTGAAGTTTATACAGCTTCTTAGCAAGGCTATCCTTTTTTTATGAGAGCGCACTGGAGGATTTTTGTCACTGGAACATTTTAGACATACACATATAGACAGACAACAGAGAGGGGTAAAATATAGATTGGATAAACTCTCAGTGGCAAGCAAACAATACCATGACTGAACATTTCTGGCACCAAAGCATCAGGCATCCCATAACTCACAATGAGGCTGCTGTAGAACCATGAAAGGCAGTGATACACTGGCTTAATTTTGAAACAATAAAGTAGAAGGGCAATTCTGTAAAAGAAAAAAATCCAACGTGTGTTCTTTCATTATAGTTTTGTTCCTTACAGACCACTTTATTGACACCAACTTTGTCCCAACTGACACCACCCATACCTGGTGAAAGCAATATCTATTTTCATGAATTGGTTAGTGTTTTGTGAAACAGCTGTATTATCACGACTGAACTGCAACGGACCTGTGTTTGACCTTTTTTGTGCGATTGCTACCACCCAGATTTTCAATTTTTTCAGATGCGCCGTTCTGGAAAGTTGGCAGACACAATACTGGGTTTGATTAGCAGAACCAGCATGGAAATGCCTTAAATCAGCATTCCTTTTAATGGCCAACAAGAGGCAACTGCTAGTTTCAAAAGCATGATGAACACTTTGATATCTCTCAAACTTAATCGTAACCATCCACATTGATGCTGTGAATAAATCCTTATTTAATACAGCTACTCTTAATCCATAATAAGGAAGTTAAAGATCAATTTCCAACCTTCACCTCACTGCCAGTACTGGCACCTTGTTTTATGCTTGATGTTTTATGCTAGTAACTGCCTGTTACTTGTTGTTCACACTGTGGCTGGAATCAGCATTGACTCAGCTTTAACATCACTCTGGGTTCTTAACTAGCTTAGTATTAGCATGCTGTCTGTGCAGATACAGTGTTGTGTTAAAAATATAATGCAGCTGTTTCTGTCCTGGATGCAATTTGCACTTTACCATCGTGCTCTCGTCCTGTTGTGCAATTAAAAGTAATATCCATATTTGTGCTGTAGAATGCACCACTATTTTCTTCCTCATGCACACCAATTGAAATCAGCTGATTGTAGCTCAGGTGCAAGTGGAAGCAAAAAGCAGGATCAATAGACAAGCAGACCAACAATTCCAAGAAATTGGACTACTGAGAACCGGTTAATTACCATCCTTAGTGGAGAGCAATGCAAAAATAAAAGACAAGTAGTGTTACAAGTTATTTTCTCTCATGCGTAATAAAAAAAAAACCAAAAAGCTGTTGGTCGACAGAGTTCTCCAGCCAATGTTATTGTAAGCCAATCTTCTACTAGAGCCATAGTCCATTTTTTCCCAGTTCTACCCAAAGAGTACAGTGCACCCTGACAGCTGCAACCTGGGTGGGATCTGGCTGCATTGCTTTTCAGTCTTCGCGCTTGACTACCACAGTGGTTTCACCTTAAGCAGGTTTAGTACTTTCTGCATCCACAAGTCTGCTAGGTTCCACTTAGATCCCTGTGATGTAAAATTTGTCATTGAACAGTGAGCACGAGGGTCCACATGCCTGTTCCCTGTGACTGCGTGGACTTGCCCTTAGATAATTTACATTAAAATGCACCAACTACACATGCATCCAGGCAGTGGACTTCAAGTAGACTTCAAAGAAGTGTAACAGGAGAGACTCAGTCAATGGGTCTCCAGCTGTCCATGTCCGCAACAGAGTATAATCCAAGATTCAACTGTCAGTTTCCAGCCCAGTCTCTAAAATGTTTTCCCCTTTGCTGTTAGACTTCTTTCCATTTTTCAGGATGGTTCCACTTTTGTCACAAGCCTACAGAATGGTTCCCACATTTGCTGTCCGTCTGCTTACCTGCCCCACTTCTAGACTGTCCTCTGGAGTTATCTCACTATCTGTTGAGTGTCTGAGCTGCTTCCCAGGGCAACCTCAATTGTACGATCATTCTCCAAGTTTCCTGTCTGAGTAGACCAGCCAGTCTGGCCTCCCTTAAGGCAGGGATACTGTGCAGTGTTATCTGACTGTGCTTTTTTTTTTTTAAATGCACTTCTCCAGGTGCTACTCACCCAGGGATCAAATGACCCTAGTAATCAAGACACCAATCTATTTACTTGATGTCTGTATTTCTCCTGGTCTACTGTCCCTGGGCTATCCCCCCAAGGCTTCTTCCTCTTCCATCCTTGGGAATTTCTGAGATTTAAATAAATAAATAAACAAATAAAGAAAAAAAAAAAGAACTACCCCAAAGTAATTCAAGTGTCCTAAAACTATACAAGACAGCAATGCAAGAAACCTCTGCACTGCTAAAAGCACAATTTGTGTTTACACAATCAGTCAAGAGTTTAGAAACCACAGAACCTCTTCATTTAAATTCTTTTTATATGAACGGTGTTAAACAACTTACCAGCGATTGACTTGTCGTAGTCTCAAATGATTCCTGAAAACATGAAGGAAAACTCCACTGAAATACATACAACAATCTTCATAGCTTGCTTATTATTACGATATACACCAGGGGTTTTGATGAAGTTGCATGTGAAGTGTGTATATGGACACACAAATAAATATGATTTAGTCCATCAATTTCAATATTGACATCTGCACAGGAACCTCCACCCCTTATCGCTCTCCCTCTTCATGCCATCCTTATTTCCTGCTTCATAATAAGGACCTGAATACATAAAAGATTTTGCTCAAGTCTTTCCTGTTTATATTAATGTTTTATTTAGTGTTTTGTATTATCATAATCAAAGTTCCAATAAAAATAACAAAGTAGAATAAAATATACATATCAAGTGACAGCCTAGTTCTGTAACCTGTCCCACACTGAATCTTGATGTTATGTTAACAAACAAATTAGCATTTAAATGAGTCCTGCATTTTATCCTTCAAGGTTATGTTGTTATGGATATTAAATTAGAGTGTGTGGAATTGCTTATGTGTGCGTGTGTACGCCTGTGTGTGGTCCGTAAGCTGCCAACCGACAAGTCCCCCAGAGAGGTGTTAGAGCAGGTTTGTTTAAGGTTGGTTTGGGAGAGAGTGGGGTGGAAACGTGCACGTTCCAGTGTGTGTGGGTTTCAGCCCGAACGCGTTTGAGGAAAAGCAGTCAAGGCATACAGTGGAAGACTTAATATCCATTTCTTCTAATGGACAATATTTTGGCTGAATATTTCTTGTAGGCTAATGTGCCTATTATTTCAGTCTTTCTAAGGATGAAGTCTGTAGACAACACACAGAAAGAAGGGGCTGTCCATGTGCTGGCCTGCTTAGCTGTGTTATTTCTTGGCTGAGGTCCTAAAGCAGCAGTAATAGCAATGAAAGTGTATGAACTGTTATTCCAGTGGTGCTACACAATTGCTGCTTAAACAGCGGACAGTACTTAGAGATACACTGCACTCGCCAGAGGGCTCAATTGCTAGTTTATACTATAAATTCCAAAACAGACCTTCAACTGAATTTACTGTGGTACCACTACTGAACAATCAAGAGATTTTGAACTTTACAATAGGACAGGAATATCATACCTTTAAAGCTGTCCGCTGTACTTGATGCCAACAAATCAAGCACATAAGACTAAAAGTTCTTTAACTTCTTAAAAAGCCAGGTGTGACATGTCACTGTTTGATACTCATCCAGAGCAACATTTACCTGACAGAGTCACCCAGATCCTAGTGAACCTTCTATCAAGCCACACCTTTTCTAGTTAAAGAAAAAGAATATCCTGGGAAGCAAAACACTTGTCCTACACATATTTAAACTAGTATATGATAATGTATTAAGTCCACAAACTAATCTCCCCTTTAATATAGTTGATTCACAAACTTGCTCGAGAACATGTTGTTTTTAATCTACCCCTCGCCGGCTCAGCAGCCATAATAAAATGTGGATTAACTTGTAAGCTGGGTGGGGGTTTTTTGGCGGGCGGGGGGAGAGGGGGTCCTCCAGAACGGCTCCTCCTGTCTTCAATAGGGAATTTGTATGCTAATATAGCAGCGTATAACATTTTTAAGTATACCACCAAATGATAGTATCGGAAGAAAAGCTGATATATTCAAAAACATCAGCGCATCCCATGTACTCACTGACATCAACACACAGCAATCACATCAGTAAGCACCATTACATCAATTAAACATTTTTTTTTAATAAATTATTCGGTCTTGCACTGTTTAAAGGTAATATATACTGACCGGCTACTACATTAGGTACACCTGGTTAACTGTTCATCAATGCAAACATCTAACCAGCCGATTACACTTCAGCAGCTCAGTGGGTTGAAGCATATAATAGACAAGGTCAAAATGTTCTGCTTAAGTTTAAACCTGAGTGGGAAAGAAAGGGGACTTTGTGATTTTTGTAGTCTAAGTGTTTCACAATCTGCTGTGATTTTCCCACATAATCATCTCTATTATTTCAAGAGAATGTTCGAAAAAAAGAGAAAATATCAACTGAGTGGCAGTTCTCTGGGATGAAACACAAAGCCGATTGGAGAATAATGGCTAGACACAAGTGAAAGACTAATATTTTCTAATGTTGTGTCTACTGATTTTACCCTTAAATAATTAAACAACTTTACTACTGTATTACTCATCCTCTTTATCAACATGCACCATCTGATCCTCATTTTTTTCCCAGGTTTTGTATTTTTTTTTTTTTTACTTTTCTCTAAGCTACACTTGAGCAATTACAATTTCTTTCATAAATTTCAAGTACATTGAACCTTTGAGCACAAAACAATACAAAAACAGTGACTAGTAATATTCTTTAAACTTGATCCATAATAAAGACCTTTAAGACCCTGTCATCTCCACGATTTCAAATCAAAAAAGAGGACTAAAATGTTTAATGTTGATATGAAAAATTCCTTTTTTTGAAGTACTTGGTGAACTACTTGGTTGCCTGCGGTCTACCCACACCCCTTTAATCCATAGGTGGTGTCCAGTGATTTGATATGGCATGCAGAGAGTCCCACTGATTAAAGCCATGTGGGCACAGTTATAGTTGGACCCACTCCACCCTACCTCCTGCCTCTTAATCCATCTGAAACTGTAGCTACACCTCAAGATATCCATTTGAACATTCCAAGACACACTGATCCATCACAGGGATGTAAAACCTGAAAGCATTCAGACCCCCAAGAAAACCATTTCCTGTAGACGCGACCTCCGCCCATCTTCCAGGCCAGACATTTATTTTTTCTAGCATCGTTATCCTGTGAAGTTTGGGCCATTGCAAAAACGAATTTGGTCATTTATGGAGCCATGTTTTAAATGCAACTTCTGTAGTTGTCTGATATGTTCTTGTGGGTTTGTCACAGGAAATAATGACTTAAACACTGACTTTGAAACCTGCAAATGTCAGATGGGTTTTTAATGTAGTTATTCCAGAGTTAGAAAAGTCTTCCTCTACCCCAAAAACATCCTGGAAGTCCACATCCACAGGTCATTTCAGAGAGATTGCTTAGTTTGAAGGGCATTTATTAAGGCTGCAGCTATTCATCGATCAAACTTCTACATTGTAAAAAAAAAAAAATCTTAACCTCACAATAATACTTTGCTTACAATCTGAAGGTAGTCTGCTTGATAGCATATTAAGGAGGTTATATGCTGATAACGACACAGCTACAAGGAAAAGGGGATCAGGATAAAGGTTAAAGGACCAGTTTGTTAATGATCATTGCAGTCAGGGGCTTGATTTTAGCTTCTCTTCAGTGGTTCATGTACTTTTCGCTTGTGTTGCACAGCGCTTAAACAAGAGGACACTGTACTTAAGAAAGAGCAGGTCTAAAGATGAATCACAAGCTGTTACACTAAAGAATGGCGCGGTGTACTGGCAGGTCACAAGCAGCTCAGACCTTTCATTACTTTCATTACCAAAATGCCCTTTTTGTCAGTGCAGTGGGTGTTGAGGGAAAAAGGCAATCAAAAGAGACTTTAGCGCCTTCTCTCTATCTAACTTTTTTTTCTCTCAAATCTGGTACATCTGCTTCCTCACTATCCTAAAACCTTGCACGCACACACACACACACACACACACACACACACACACACACACACAAAGCCGCAGACAAATTCACAAACTACACTGGACTTGAAAGACCTGTTTCAGGTGTTTGAACTCATCATTACCAACTCCAGCCTGAGGATCTGCTCAACCTGACAGCCTTGTTGATAGATTGTAATTGTATGGTCACAATTGATTGACTGCACCCCACTCAATGTGATATGCATTGGTTGGAGGTTACAGGTAAAGGGAAGGGTAATAATGACTTCCCTTCTTGTCCTTTGGCAAATGACCCTGTGCAAACTTTCATGGACGTTTTACCATATTGAAGGAGGAACAGATACTTTTGCATTTCACTCTGGATATTCTGCTTACCGGGCAAAATAAGGTTCTGGTTTCCCTTTTAATCAAATTTCAATTATTCCAATGGAGGAGAGGAAGCACACTCGTTTTGTGGCAGGCTCTCTCTGTGTTCTTTAAAACCAGTATTTTCCTCCAGCAGCTCCAGGTAATTAATCATCCATACATGTTTTAAAACATCAGCGACTCTCCCACTCTGTTCTCTTAGTCAGTACTTTGCCTCTGTTGTCCCAGTGTGTGAGTGATTACCACCAAACTAAATATATTACATATTCCAAAGTGTGGAAAATACACATATGGCGTGGTCTTTGAAACTGCATTTTATTTGAAGCATAAGCGGAAAAGAAAAAAGGAGGCTGAATGGAGTGCGACTTCCAATGTACAGGTGTAGCTAACGAAGCTGTAGAAAAGGAATGAGGAAATGTACACTAGCAGGTCACATTATTCACTTTTTTAATAAGCCAAGCGTGAGAGGAAAATACTTTCTATGCTGTGTATTAGTTATCATATTTCTGGCCAGAAAATGTTGGCTGTATTAAAACAGTGTTTTTTTAGTATGCTGTGGTATTTTGGGTGGTAATGATATTTATCTGACTAACTTCAAGAATCTATCTTAAATCATTGTCTTTAAAAGAATCCAGTCTATTTCTGTTGTGCACAGGCTTGGCCTTCTGGTGGGCCCTACATGTTTTTTCACCCACTTCTGTATAGCAGGGCACTGAAATTTGCACATCCTTGGCAGGACTGAATACCCTATTACAACCCTATTACAACCCTATTACAAGCTTTTTCTTACAACAAAACAAACTTCAGACTTCGGTCTATCATGGGTTCTGCCAGTGTCCAGGACAACAGCAGAAAGTGACTAAGCAGTGCAGCCTTCAAGAAGACACTGACCTAAAGTTGGGAATTAAAGCACTTTCTTATGTTTCCAGTGTTAGCTAGATAGCTGTACAGAAGAGGTGATGACAGCCATGTCTGATATACGAGTATCAAGATATAGGGATACTGACAATGAGGATTAAAAAAAAAATGAAAAAGAAGATTTTTCACTCACCAAACACTTTAACAGAGAAATCTTGCTTGGATGCCCACCCTAGGGTTCCTTTCCCTTCAGAACAGCCTTAAATCCTCATGACACAAATTCAACAAGGTGCTAGAAACATCCCTCAGACATTTTAGTGTATATTGTCATGATAGCATCATCCAGTTACTGCAGATTTATAGCTGCAAATCCATGATGTGAATCTTCCATTCCACCACATCCCAAAGGTACTCTATTAGATTGAAATCTGGTGACTGTGGGGGCCATTTAAGTACAGTGAACTCGTTTTCATGTTTAAAAAATGGTTTGAGATGATTTGAGCTTTATAACAAGGTGGGTTTTCCTGCTGGGAACAGCCATTAGGAAACAGGAATGGCACCCACTGTGGTTTCCTACCAATACATGTTGTGCTTTCAGAGGCAGTCTTGTGAACTTGGTTGTAACAACTTGTTTTTTCAGTTACTGTTACATTCTTATCAGCTTGATGCAAGCTGGCCATTCTTCTCTGACCTCTAGTATCAACAAGGTATTTTAATCCAGAGAACTGCTGTTCACTGGAAATTTTCTCTCTTTCAGAAAACACTATGTAAACCTGAAAGATGGTTATGTGGGAAAATCCCAGTAGATCAGCAGTTTCTGAAATACTCTGACTAGCCCATCTGGCATCAATAACCATGCCAAGTTCAAAGTCACTTAAATCTCCTTTCTTCGTTCTGATACGCAGTTTTAACTTTAGCGGGTCGTCTTGACCATGTCTGTGTACTTAAAAACATTGAGTTGCGGCCATTTGATTGGATGATTAGATATTTGTTTTCATGAGGAAAGCTTACATAATATCACAAAGTAAATAACAGAGCACCAGTAGCTATCTGCTTGACACCCTAACATAGTAAAACTACGCTGCAGGAGACTGTATGACAGTTATCATTTCCTTCATAGAGAAACATTGTGCTATTAGGGCAAACAGCTCTTAAGAAATCTGAACAAATGATCAAAACCATATCCTATTTGACAGCCACTGCAGTCAAATAGCAGTGATGAGAAAGCTAGTGGTGCTAAACTCCACCTTTTTGGGGGCTTTTCTGTTTTATGACCCATGTGTGCAAAATGTGAGAGATATAACTATTATAGTCCAAAATGGCTTTCAAATACCTTCTCGTCTTCATAGCATCTGAATGAATATTGGCAGAAACACAGTCAACCGTCAACACAGTCAGCAACTGTAACTTAAGTCACACAAAGTAAATATGCTTGTCCAATATAACGACAACACTGCACTTATACAAACATAAAATAGTTAAATAATATTTTTTTGACCATCTAAAAAGATATTGTGCAAATTAATCATTTTTACTGGACTGGCACTTGATGCCACGTTATATTCACCAGATAAAAGTATCCATTCCTATCAAATGTATGGTATGGCAGTGTTATGTACAAATACACATACACTGACGTTTGTATACACACTATAACTATCACCCTTTTTTCGCACTGCATGACAGTGGTCGTATAGGTCATTAAAAGTCATGGGATGAGACAGCGACATGAGAGCTTACATTAAAATTCCTCTGGGTTCACCAAAGTTATGCTCCTTTCATAGAAACACTTTCAACAGAAGATTGCATGACATGCACACCCGGGTGCAGAGGCACGACTTCCTCCCAGTGATACTCACATACTTTACACACAAGGTTCCTTTGTCTAACAATACCACCATAATTCTTTTGTTTCATGGAGAAGGCTATGTGTAGAAGAGAGGATCTAAATCAAGCTTCTAAAAGCTGCATATGAGTCTGAGATGTTTCCTGGGTTATCTGACAAAGACAGAGGACATAACAAGAGACAGATCGGTTTCACCTCCATCTATTTCTCCTCTTCCTCCCCTAGCCAGGCCTTCCCGTCTCTGTGCCCTGCCATCCTGAGATACAGGACCTATACTCAGAGCACAACCGGATGATACCAGGCCAATCTTCCCTCTAGAAATAGAGGAGGGCCGGAAAAAGACTTTTGCTGACGTCACCTTATCAAGAAGAGGGGACACGGGGGAGGCAGTGAGTCAATTAGCAGCCTCTAAAAATACATTTGAAATATGGCTTCTGTTCTGCAACTTCCCATGTCCTGTGTGTCTCTCTCGATTACTTTTGTTGGCTTTATCTCCTCTATGCTCCATTCCTCCATAATGTACTACACAAGGTATACACATTGTAAAACATATGTTAACTTTCTGACAAAGTCTAGTAGTATTGACATTGATCCTTGTTAAATAATATACTTAGATATTATAAAGGTGGAGCCCGGTTACACATTATTGTTTTAAGCCTCGGCCTCTTTCTCCGTTTTACAGGTCTCAGAGGACAGCGGGCATTGAGTACTAATTGGTTCCACAGCGAACTATAACGCGGACTCCACCAACGACTGTCCGCCTTCATCACTACAGGACCGTAACGAGTGTTTTGCAAACAACACAGTGGGGCTGAAAAGAGGCCAGGTGGGTAATTGATGTGGTTACTAAGTGGCTAATTTGCATTCTTTACGCATATCAAACTAAGCAGTTTGAGAGATATGGATAAATTGGACAGGGGTGGGGGAAATTGCAGTCATAAATGACAGCAAGAACTAAAAATGTTTTTTTAAGTGCTTAGAAGATGGTGGAGAATACTCATTTATAAAGTGCTTATGGACTAGCTGAAATTAAGGGATAGGCAAAAAAGAATAATACTGGTAACAGTTATGATTGCATGCACACATAGTTCAACTATAGTTACCATTTCTGTTGAACTCTACAATGCAACTGAGCTCAACGGTTCCTTAAAGGCTGCAAACACAAAAATGTAATTGTTTTAGGTTTTAAGGTACAACACAAAAATCTAAGGTACACTGTGAGGGGATGATCTCTGAGTGTAAGTAATGACGTCATTTTTATTTTACACCCGTCCTTTATTATGCCAACATGAATACAAAACTGTGTACTCAACTGCAGCGAATGTTCGTTGAACGGAAATCTTCAGGCCTACATCCTCCAGGTTTAGACTCGGGAGCCAAAGTCATGAAACTAATGAGCACTTGGTGAAAAAAAATGCTTTATAGCAAACAAAAAAAAAGTAAATAAATAAAACATATGCAGCCAAATTATTCACTGCTGCTACTACTGGTAATGTCACCTTAGTCCATTTTCTCCACAGTTCAAAGTTCATTTCTGTTTTTGGAGTCCAGGTTTGTGTTGTGTGAGTGGTGGTGCTACTGCTATAACTGCTACGTAGGAATTCACTGATATGGATCCTGGATTCGCTTCACACAGCAAGGAAAATTTCACTCAATACCACTGTATAATATTTTTTTTAGTGCTAGTGATTATATTTATCTTATTCCTCAAAAATACAGAAATGTATAAAATCGCATGTATGTACCAGATAGGAAACAACATCAAATAAAAGCATAAAGTAAAATATTATAACATTGTATAACAATGGAAAGTGCTTCCATAACAAACGTTTACCGCACTGCCGTTCTAATCAACAAGTAGGGGCAGAGCTGCAGTCATTTCCATCTTCCCCGTGTAGGTTTTCCTGTGCATTGCTGGCATTCTTCCTCTTCCTCAGCACGTAAGGATAGACTACTACACTTGCATGCTGACAAGTGCGCTTGTCATTTTAGCAAGGCAATCTAAAAGAATTACATAATAGTTACCACACTGCTTTCTTTGCAAACATTTGGGGTTTAAATAGTAATACTTTTCACCTAACTCTGCTTGAATTCTTTAGGAATTTGTTTTTGTTTTTTTACTTTGTCTCAATGCTGTGTTTCCCTACTCTCACTGATTGAACATTGCCTGTAAAATCTGTAACAGCACATAAGGGTTTAATTTGAGACAGAGAAGTTACCACTGGAGTGTCCTGCCAAAAAGCAAAAATAAGCAAAAAATATATTTCCTACATGTAAGTATTTCAGCACATCGCTGACAGAGCAAAAGTTAACTATTTTATATAACATTCAAAAATCATGAAGCAAAATTAGGAGCTTGACGAAAATATCACCAAACGCAATTTTCCTACAGGTAAGCACACATGGGACCTGCACTGTTATCACAAGATCTGACTGAGGAATGATGAGCTGTTCCACAGTGACAACAGTGAGGGAAGGGATAATAACTGGCTGCATTATTTAGGTTAGTGATCGCATAAATAGATAAGATGGCAGCATCATTGAATCTCTTTTTTTTTTTTTTTTAAAACACTTACCGCTGATGTTGTACATTATATTTATACTAATTGCCTAAAAATATAGGGTATTGGGTGCTGTGGGAGTATCCTATAAACCTATTTTACAGATGCAATTACAATTATCTCACACAGCTCACGGTGTAAACTGTGAGCAAGAATAATTCTCTTAGGACTCCTGTCGCTTCTTCTCTGACAGGTGATAGGGGACCAAATTAATCAACTTTTTAATAAACACTGTAGGAGATCAGCAGGCATTTGGGTGCAGTGAATGTTGTTTTAGACATAAATAAACATCCCAGTTCCATCAGAGACAACTAAGATGATCCTCTCTTTTCCCTGAAACAATCAGATGGGGTAATTTGTGGTTCACACCACATGCACAGGTGTGCTACTGACACCCAGGCTGGATCACATCTTTATATGTGCTTTCTTCTGAACCCACCCCCAGCGATGGCTTTGAACTGTCGTGCTAATGCTTGCTGCCCTGGTCTCAGAAGAGCCCAGAGCTGCACCTCTGAGGAAACAAAAGGAAAAAATACTTATGAAGTGAAGCAAGCTGAACACGTAAATGCTATATTTTATGTGTGAACTCTACAAATCTTGCAAACTAGACTGTTGCTTACAGGGAAAAGGGACAGCAATCAGGGGACCGAAAGTGAGAGGAAAAGGAGAAATATTTCTGAATTGACAAACATATCTTCTATACACATCCTAAGAAGCTAAACATTACCAGCAATAAAAGTCCTTTCATTATCAAATAATATTTATACTTGTGGTGCACCTCTGGTTCAGCCAGTGTAACTTCTCTTTCACTGCCGAATCAAAATCAAGAAGGGATTAAACTTTGCAATATAGCAGCAGAAGAGAAACTGATTCTGGTTGGGTATTTATGATCTAAAACTGAACAACATGATTTTGTAAGCCAGCAATAATAAGTACCCGGGCAAAAAAAAAAAAAAGAAAAAAGAAAAAAAAGAGTAAAGTAAAAGAAGGACGAGAAATAACCTAAAATTGGATCTATGGGAAAGGAAAGAGAATTAGCAGCGTCCTGGTGTCAGTTCTTCTTTCAATATAGAGCTGGGCGATAGAACGATAACGATATGTATCGCGATATAACTTTTACTCGATAGAGAAATTAAGCTATCGCGATAGACCTCGCCGCTCTTGTCCTCTTAAAAAAAAAAAAAAAAAAAAAAAAGGTCAGCCGATCCAAATTCAGTAGCGCAGAGCCGAACCAATCACAGCCGCAGCGTCACGTCGCGTGACTTGTTACGTACAGCACAAGTGCCAAGCCGCACGTGTGTTTGTTTGGGAAGCAGCCAGCGGGTAATGGAGCCAGCGCATAATGGAGGAATCAGAATCAGAATGGGTTTATTGCCAGATGTTGAGGTTTACAACATTAGGAAATTGCTGCGGTGCTTCAGTGCAGACAATAAGAATTAAAGTGCTATGTAGAAAGAAAGATATGTGCATGAGATATACATGAGATATATACATGAGAATAAGAATTATGAGTGCTACGTAGAAAGATATATACATGAGTGCAGGTGGTGATCAGTGCCAGACATGAAATGATGCAGTGACACAGCGTAGGGTCATGTGTTAGTCGCGGGGACAATCATGTGGTTATTGTTCATGTGTCCAACAGCAGAGGGGAAGAAACTGTTCTTGTGGCGAGAGGTTCTGGTGCGAATGGACCGGAGCCTCCTGCCTGAGGGGAGCAGGTCAAACAGACTGTGTCCAGGGTGAGAAGGGTCAGCTGAGATCCGGGCTGCACGCCGCAGTGTCCTGGAGGTGTACAGGTCCTGCAGAGATGGGAGTCTGCAGCCAATCACCTTCTCAGCAGAGCGCACAACACGCTGCAGTCTCTGTTTGTCCCTGATAGTGGCTCCAGCGTACCACACGGTGATGGAGGAGGTGAGGATGGACTCGATGATTGCAGTGTAGAATTGCATCATCGTCCGTGTTGGCAGGTTGAATTTCTTCAGCTGCCTCAGGAAGTACATCCTCTGCTGGGCTTTCTTGATGACGGAGGTGATGGTGGGCTCCCACTTCAGGTCCTGGGTGATGGTGGTACCCAGGAAGCGGAATGAGTCCACAGAGGTGATGGGGGTGTCAGTCAGGATGATGGGGGGGAGTGGGGCTGTGTGCTTCCTGAAGTCCACAATAATCTCCACTGTCTTCTGGGCATTCAGCACCAGGTTGTTGTGGCTGCACCAAGACACCAGACGTTCAACCTCCCTCCTGTAGGCAGACTCGTCCCCGTCCGAGATGAGCCCAATGACGGTGGTGTCATCTGCGAACTTGATTAGCTTGACAGACTGGTGGGTGGAGGTGCAGCAGTTGGTGTACAGGGAGAAGAGCAGAGGAGAAAGAACACAGCCCTGAGGGGAGCCGGTGCTGATGGTCCGGGAGTCCGAGACATTCTTTCCCAGCCTCACGTGCTGCTTCCTGTCCGTCAGGAAGTCAGTGATCCACCGGCAGATGGGATCAGGCACATTCATCTGGGAAAGCTTGCCTCGGAGATGGTCTGGAAGGATGGTGTTGAAGGCAGAGCTGAAGTCCACAAACAGGATCCTGGCGTAGGTTCCTGGGGAGTCCAGATGCTGCAGGATGTAGTGTAGGGCCATGTTGATGGCGTCGTCTACAGACCTGTTGGCTCTATATGCAAACTGCAGGGGGTCCAGGAGGGGGGCCGTGAGGGTCTTGAGATGGGAGAGAACTAGGCGCTCAAATGACTTCATGACCACAGATGTCAGAGCCACGGGTCTGTAGTCATTTAGTCCAGTGATCCTAGGTTTCTTGGGGACAGGGATTATGGTAGAGGACTTGAAGCAGGCAGGCACATGACATGCCTGCAGTGAGGAGTTGAAGATGCCAGAAAACACTGGGGCCAGCTCGTTTGCACAGTGTCTGAGGGTGGCAGGAGACACACCGTCTGGGCCGGGAGCTTTCCGAGCATTCAGACTCCTAAACTGCTTCCTCACATCTGCTTCATGAATATGAAGAGTTGTGGTCGGAGGAGGTGGTGTGAAATCCTCTTTTGTGTGGGGTGAGGGGGCGGGTGTTGCAGGTGAACAGTTTGAAGGTGGTGATGGCTCTATGGAGGGGGGAGAGGTGGGGGAATGAGTGTCCAAAGTGCCTCTATTGTTGGGGTCGTTGGAGGTGTGAAGGCTGCCTGATGGCTCGTCAAAACGGCAGTAGAAGTTGTTAAGGGTGTTGGCTAAGAGCAAGTCATCAGTGGAGTGGGGGGTTTTAGGCTTGTAGTTTGTAATATTCCTAAAACCTTTCCACACAGAGGCCGAGTCATTCTCTGAGATCTGCTGCTGCATCTTCTCAGAGTGCTGATGTTTGGCAATGTCCACTTCTTTAGTGAACCTGTACTTGGCCTCTCTGTAGCAGTCCCTGTCTCCGCTTCTGAACGCCTTACTCTTTTCCAACCACAGCTTTTTGAGTTTAGGAGTAAACCAGGGTTTGTCATTGTTATAACTCACCCTGGTGCGTGATGGCACAATGCTGTCCTCACAGAAGTGGATATAGGAGGTGACAGTGTCCGTAAACTCGTCCAAGCTGTTAGAAGCAGCCTTCATTGTGTCCCAGTCTGTAGACTCCAAACACGTGCGAAGCTCCTCCACAGCCTCGTTGCTCCACAGTTTTTTAGTCCTCACGACAGGTTTGGAGAGCTTCAGCCTCTGTCTGTACGCGGGGATTAGGTGGATCATGACGTGGTCAGAAAGTCCGAGTGAAGCGCGGGGCACCGCGCGATAGGCCCCGCTGATCGTACTGTAACAGTGGTCTAATGTTCTCTCCTCTCTGGTCGGGCATTTAATATGCTGCTTATATTTTGGAAGCTCATGGCTCAGATTGGCTTTGTTAAAGTCCCCAAGAGCAATGATGAGAGAGTCCGGGAATGTCCGCTCCGTGTGGAGAATCTGCTCCGCGAGTGCGCACTGAGCTGCCTGCGCATCTGCGTCTGGCGGGATGTAAACAGCGGCCAGGATGAATGAAGCAAACTCCCGCGGAGAATAAAACGGTTTGCAGTGAATAAAAAGATATTCCAGAGAGGGAGAGCAGTGCTGAGCAATCACTGTTACATCTGTGCACCAGCCACTATTGATGTAGAAGCAGACACCTCCACCTTTGGTTTTACCTAAAGTCTTTGTTCATGCTTCTCATCAGGGCCAGTTCGTCTATCTTATTCCAGAGTGAGCGTACATTAGAAAGGAAGATCCCAGGAAGGGCCGTTCTCAGTCCGCGTTTCCTCAAACGCACGAGTACGCCGGCTCGCTTACCTCTCTTTCGACGTCTCACTTTCCTGATCAGAGTCAGCAGTAAATCTGCCGCAGATGCGACAAATATTGGAAATAAATCCACAGGCGTTGTAGTCCTGCAGTTAAGGAGCTCTTCTCTGGTGTAAGAATATCCAGAGGAGTGCCCAGACACAGAAGAAATGCACAAAAACAAGACAAAAGTAACGCACTGAAGCACCAGGGCATCCATACGCGGCGCCATCTTGGTGGTAGGAAATGAGTGTGCCGACTAGAAAAATCAACCGAGCGTGACCGAAGAGAAAACAGATGATGGTTCCAATGCCGGAGAGATTGTCGAACGGAAGAGCCATAGAAGTTCCGTAGTGTGAAGGTATTTCGGCTATTTCAAGTCTGACAAAAAACAGAGTAGCGTGCACTGTAAATTGTGCCGAAAGCAAGTCTGGAAATACAATAAACTGGTGCATGCGTCACACTGTGCGCCACGTTATTGTTTCGGTGAAATGAATTTCTACAATACTGTTACTGTTAATTCTACTCTCTGCAGTGTTTAAATGCTTACATATACACACAGTTACTGTCCCTCCACACATACGACTCGGTTCTGCTTCTATGCCCCAGCTTTGTTTACTTTTTCCCACCGAGGCTTCTAGACTTCTGATTGGCCAACATTTCTGCACGGTTAGGAATCTAGCTCCACCTGCTGCTTTGGCATGTTCATAGCAGTGTTTTCCTTCATTTCTCCCTTTATGTGTGGATGGGATTTTTTTTAAAACGGAAAATCTCCGTTTTCAAAAATACCCGTGTACGTGTGGACGTAGCCTCAGTCTCTGACTGGAAGCGCTAATTCATCATTCGGCTTTTGTCAGACTAAAGTAACTGTTACAACTGTTTGAAAAGCTCAGCTATACAACAAGGAGAGATTGAGAATTTCCTTTTAGTTCTCAGTTTATTTGATATTGACAAAAGTTAGTCAGTTTTGTCTGTTCTTCTGTAAAACAAACTAAGATTTATTTTTAGAATTAATATTTTGTTTCTAAGTGGAATTGACAATTTAGTCTGTTTCGTTTGTTCTATTTTGAAACTTAAACGCTTTAGCAGCTGCCTTTTGTGTAGTTTGCAATATTTGCCTTTATTTATCTGAAAAAGTCTCATGTTCCTTAAGTACATCTACCCTGTTGAACTTATTATGGGAAATAAATATTTAAAAACAAGCTGCTGATTATTTCACATTTTACTTGTGAGCAACGGCACATTTAAATCTTACAAATATAGTTATTTGGCTTATATCGTGATAGATATCGTTATTGCCTGAAATGAAAAAAACATATCGTGATATGAAAAAATCTCATATCGCCCAGCTCTATTTCAATATAAAGAATCACTCGGGCCACCTGTACCAGATGCTGGCTAGCATCATTAGGCATGTGGCTAAAGGAGAGTTACTTACCCAAAGAGGAGAGCTGTGTACCAATACCACCTTCCCAGGGATAAGAATCTCCCTGGGACTCTTAAGCTAACAGGAGCGCTCTGAGCCTCTCTTAAACAGATGAAGCTAAGAAAAAAAAACTAAAACAAACCAAGGCTATTTATCAGTGTGGCAGCCACTTGACTTGTCACTCTTCCCCCTGCCTCCTCTCCATTCATGGCAGCACTATCAGCCCACACAAAGCAAATCAAATGCATGAATCAAGACAAGCTGTATGGATGAAGTGGCCAAATATTACTTCTCCAGCTGTCAAAGAGGACAAAGTAATATAGAGAGTTGGGCACTGCTTTGAGGGGTGCCGTTTGACTTTCATCGCACTTTGGATCATGTTGAACGGCACAAACTTTAAAAGCCGTGCCTTGTTGTTGCTTTTTGTGAACAGTATTCCCATTGAAAGCCTGACCAGACGACCACATCATTATCCAAATCCCTGTTGCTTTTCTAGGAAAGTCCCTGGGTTTTAGTCAAGATCAAAACAGACCATCAAAAACTATACATAAATAAAAGTTACAGCCTAAAAACATTTCAGATTTGGGTCAGTGTTAACCAGCGGTGGTTCCCCTGCCACTACATGTCCATCTCCACATCTTCCCTTCCCAATAGGTGATTTCCGTGCTCAATTTGTCACGTGAGCACACAAGAGCTAAATAGTTGTCACAATTGAAAGAGTGATTCCTGCTGCTACTGTGTATTACTGACACTGCTACCCTGCAGCAGGTCTACACACACACACACACACACACACACACACACACACACACACACACACACACACACACACACACACAAAGTGGGAGACAGATTATGTTCACCAGACTTACACTCTCCAGGGGGCTATCTGTCTGTGTTACAGTAGTGTTAGTCACACGGATAAAGCTACTTTGCTCCGCTGTATTCTGCAATGTGTGGATCCTTTACTAAAGTGGTTTTAAAATACCAGTAATTATGCATGATATGTTAAAGTAACTGAATGATCGTGGTGCGTGCAAGTAATTGCCTCCCTTCTTTACTATTACTGCTATATCGCACTGAAAGGAGAATTCAGGGAAAAGTTAAGAACTAGCATAATGGGACATTTTGAAACAGATAAAATTGTCTCATTATGATGCATTACACAGACTCCTCAGAGCTGCAGTCTCAGAGGTTTGGTAATTTTGGACCCTCACATGTATTGTTTAATAAGCATTGTTATCATTACCACTCTTTCTCCTCCGCTCCACTGCACTAAAGTGCTGAAGCAGGTGAATTACACCATGAAACTTCATGATTTCATGATACTCTAGTGAATCTGTCCATTACACCAGAAGGCCCGGTCCAAATCGATAAAAACAGTGCCTTAAAAGTATGACTATTTTAGTTTTGTTTTTTTTTTTATCTTATTCTGTAAACTGATAGATCAGTCACGATAAGAAACTATGGGTGGTAAGCAAGCCATTCGTTGCAATAGCCATGTCTAGTGGATTATAGTAATGCAAGGTTGAATGGCTCTGTCTGCTGGGGAGAGACTGCTTTCTCAGCACCCCCTCAGGCCATCGCCTCAGGTCTGTTTCAGAGAGTAATCTTAAGTGTTTCATAATTTCCACTCAAATGCTTGTTGTGATCACTAAGCTATATTACTATGTCTTTTTGCAGTTAGCTGGCTGTTTGACAATGCAGAAAATCAGTTTTATTCATTATTTAAATGATTCATGTTTATATCGTAAAAAGATTGTACAGTCTTACTGCTTCTGTGAAACAAAACAATATACCAGACATAATGTAGGCATACAAGAGTGAGGGTAAGAGACAGAAAATCTCCCTCGCAGTAAAGCAATGTTGAATCCACTGTGTACTTCAAACCCCAACAGTTTAGATAACCATAAGAAATGGCTCCTTTATTTCATTTTATTTTATTCCTTTATTCCTGTACGCTGGTCTCTGAGGAGTGCTGGCATCGATTGCTGATTTAATGAAAGCGTCTGTTCCTCTTCCCCCATTCCTCACTCCTCCTCCAGGTCACTCTGCTTAAAATGCCTCCGTTAATCAGATTTCTGTTAAAAGCCGTAAATAGAATCAGAGCTCTGGTGCCAAGACAGACTCTGCTTTACGCTGCTCTTTGCCCTCCCGCTCTCATTCTACGATTTCCCAACTAGTGAATCTGGTTGATTTTCATTCTGAAGTGCAAGTTAACAGAGAGCCCCTCATATTCACAGGTAAGCATGTGTTTTAAAACGCAAAGCACTAAGAAAGAAATAACACAGCAGGAAATTACCCCACTGCAATACAACAAAAAAATCGCCAACAAATCTAATGATCTTTATGTATTTTTATTCCTATATGACTCCTGAGATTTTCTCTTCCTCTGCGACCTTCACATCCTCTTCATATAATTCTTGTAATCAGATTTAGAAAATTGGGACTGGAGACAAGTGGTGGAAAGCTTTATGCCATTTTACAAATTTGATGAACATAAATGGGCGATAAACATTTATATTGTATTGTGGATAAACAAATTTTAGCACTTAGAATGGTACAAAAAATCACATACTGCAAAAACCTGAATCGTTTTTGTGTGGTATGCATTCATTTTAGCTGATATATAGAAATGATCACCAAAAAAGTCCTCATAGTTTATGACAGATCTTCCTTGACTCAAAAATGTACAGTATATAACATCCTTTTACCAGACAGTTTGTATTGAGCCTAAAGAAAGCAGTGGCTTCATGTGAAGTCAAAGCACAAACTGAGCAAACTAAAAGAAAATATTGTTCCAGTTACACCACTGTAGAGTCCTATTGTGAACATCAGTGTTGATTCTTAAAATATTTACTTATGGAAGGCCATATGAGAAGGAGTCAGAGTGCCTCATTAATCTGCCATGCAGATATTTAAAGGGTAAATCTCCCGGTGATCACACAGAACACAAAAAGTGTGAAAACTGCTGTGGCATTCAATGAACATCCTGCACTTTTGGTTTAAACATGCTCAAATGACCATGAATGTGTATCACACTCAAGATTGCACCAAAAGTATACACAATACCATTTTGACAGAGAACTGAACAAAAGGAACCCAACAACCAAAAATAGCTTTGAATGTCAATGTCTTTGTCTTTTATTTATTTGTTTGCAGATCTTTCAACAAACCTCTGTACTTATTTCCCATTTCCCTTACAAATATAAAGAAATGAGGGGTAGCATAAGACTTTTGCATGGTACTGTATGTATAAAGCAGCACAGCATGAGATTAAAGGAGCATTTTCTTTAGTTTTATCTCTCTTTAGCAGACTAAACCTTTATAACATTAAACAAAGTTTTTGGTATGTGCAGCCTTCAACCTGCTTTTGACAGTTCACCAGTTGTCTAAACTTTGAGAACCCCTGCTCTATATGAACTGGTTTGGACAACATTTCCTACTAAATTAGACATTTTGATGCTTGTATGTGGGTGCGCAACTACTATTGTGTGGTAGCGTCAGTGAAGACCTACCGTAGATAAGAATGGCAAGAAATCTCTGTGTGGTGCAGGAAGTGAGACGTCCACGTTGGGTCTCTACAGCATTACATTCAAAAGACATACATGATGCGAATCTCCATCGGAGTCTGTGTATAACTCTTAACACTAGCTCAACGCAACAAAACGGAAAGAGGCATCACTTTGTGATGGCACGTTTGTAATTGCACTTTGCAAGTACACGTCTATATTGTTTCATTCTCAAGGAAAACTTAAACTAATATATCAGAAATCATACAAAAAGAACATTGTCTTGCAAATCTAATGACTAAGCCATCTATTCCTAAATGCTTTTTAAAAGCTATAAATGACTTATAGCCAGTGTTGGGAAGGTTACTTTTAAAATGTATTCCATTACAGATTACAGAATACATGCCCCAAAATGTATTCTGTAACGTATTCCGTTACGTTATTCAATGAGAGTAAAGTATTCTGAATACTTTGGATTACTTAATATATTATCATGCTGTTTACAACTACGTGAATGTACTATTGCTGTGATTTATTACTGTTACTGAAGGTTTGCGGCTCCGAACCGTAGTAAAGGGACCTCTGGCTAATACGTCAGGTTCGTGTCGGGCTCGTAGCCGAAAAATAGCTTTACTTTGTTGTCTGGGTCAACTTTGCTTGCGAGAGACAGAGAGAGGCGTTGAAAGGCTGCTCCAACGGAACTTGTTGTTTTTGGAGGAAAACACGAACACGGTGTACAGTCGAGTCTTAATAGCTTACTTACAACTGGGCTCTTCAGGCACTCTTCTTGGCTGCAGTGGTTATTATTATATTTACGTGCTTCCAGCTCCTGTTTTTGCTCGATGACAGCTCGTACTTTTCCTTTTTCTCCCTCCTCGCGCTCACAGACACATAACGTGTATGGCAGTCCATTCTCCCTGCAGCACAGACTACACTGCCTATGATGCTACATTCTTTAGAGCTATACCTGTAGCATTCTGCCTATTAGCTTAGCACAACAACAACAAAAAGGCGCTCTCTCACCCAGGAAACAGCAGAGAGAGCGTCACCCTGTAACCGTGGCAACCGTAACGCTGCCACCTGGAACAACAGAACGTAGCTGTCAAACAAAACCGAAACAGTCCTGACCCACGACAATATGAAACAAGGAAGTACCGCCGTGTAATCCATTTATTTCAACAAAGTAACTGTATTCTAAATACTGTGGAGGTATGTAATAACGACAGGAGAGGTCTCTGTGTCTCACTCCAACTTTCGTTCAACTTGGGTGTGAGTGGAGCCACCTGGTGGTCCGCCACACATACCCCCCCCCGAACACACAGTTAGGCCCCTATTCAGTCCAGGACCCTGGGTCTAAGCAAACGACCCGAACGACTGAACCTGGGAGGGAGAGAACATGCAGAGGAAGGTCCATCCTGTGAACGAGGCTGGTGAAGGAGAGCAGGAAAGGCAGGAGGAGGCTCAAACGCCGGTGGTCCAGGGGTAGTCCTGGGGGGAAAACCAGAGTCTGTCAACCCCATCGAAGGAGGGCGGTCACGGCATTACTGTCCGGAAGAACGTGTGCAGGTTTAAGTCTGTCAACACACACAGTCTCCCTTCGACCCCCAAAATCCAAAACAAAATGTTTCTGGCCCGGTTCAACAACCCTGAATGGGCCGTCATACAGCGGCCGCAGCGGTGTCCTGTGGGCATCGTGCCTGACAAAAACAAACTTAGCAGTCTCTAGAGTCTTTGGAACAAAGGTTTCAGGCACGCAATGGTGCACCGGACCAGGAACCCGAAGCAAGTGCAAAAGCGGGTTGAGAGATAGCACCGATGGATCGAAGCAGGGAGGAGGATTTTCGGGCAAGAATTCTCCAGGCACGCGGAGGGGCTGACCAAACACTAGCTCAGCTGGGGAAGCACCGAGCTCCTCCTTAACCGCAGAGCGCAGCCCAAGCAAAACCCACGGGAGGCGGTCAACCCAATTGCCATCCTTTAAGGAGGCGCGAAAGCAGCCTTAAGCGACCGGTGGAACCGTTCACACATCCCATTAGCTTGCGGGTTGTATGCGGTTGTGCGGTGGACTTTAGCCCCCAGTCCATCAGCCATGGCCGACCAAAGCTTGGATATGAACTGGGGGCCTCTGTCTGACGTAATGTCTGCGGGTGGGCTGAAACGCGAGACCCAGCTTGACAAAAACGCCTTGGCCACCACTGCTGCGGTAGTGGACGCCAGGGGAACCGCCTCCGGCCACCTGGTGGTCCGGTCAACAACAGTCAAAAGGTGCGTAAAACCTTGTGACTGCGGCAGAGGACCCACCAGATCTACATGCACATGATCGAAACGTTTGCCGGGTATGAAGAACGGCTCTAGGGGCGCCTTGGTGTGTTTATGAACCTTCGCACGCTGGCAGGGAATGCACGCCGACGCCCATTCCTTAACAGATTTGCGAAGGCCTGGCCAAACAAATTTAGAGCTGACCAGTTTAACAGAGGCCCGGACCCCTGGATGAGAGAGAGCATGTACCGAGTCAAAAACTTGACGACGCCAGGAAGCGGGAACCACTGGGCGAGGGCGGCCAGTGGAAACGTCACAGACGAGGAGGGGACCACCGTCCTGCACGGGTCTGTCCTCTAGTATGAGGCCCGTCTGGGTGGATTTAAGCGCGAGGATGTCCGGGTCACCGCTCTGATCGGCAGCCATGGCGGAGTAGTCTATGCCGAGAAAGACGGGAGAAACCAGCGCACGGGACAAACAGTAAGCCACATGATTGGATTTACCAGCCACGTGCCGAATGTCCGTGGTAAACTCAGAAATGGCTGCCAACTGGCGCTGCTGGCGTGCACTCCATGGATCAGAAACCTTGGACATGGCAAACGTCAAGGGTTTGTGGTCCACGTATGCGGTAAAGTGACGACCCTCGAGAAAAAAACGGAAATGACGAGTCGCCAGGTGGAGCGCCAGTAGCTCCCTGTCAAAAACGCTGTAATTGCGTTCGCTGTCACGTAGCGTGACAGCGAACTTTGTCGTGTTCAGCGGACTTTGTCAGGCAATGGAACCGCGCCCTCGGCGGAAATACGGTGCCCAAGAAAATCGAGAACGGGCAACCCAAACTGGCATTTAGACGGATTAATAATCAGTCCATGCTCCGCCAAATGCTGAAAAACCTGCCGCAGATGGAACATGTGCTGCTCCTTCAAGCTGCTGGCCACCAGTATATCATCAAGATATACAAAAACAAAGGGCAGTCCGCGCAAGACCGAGTCCATCAACCGCTGGAAGGTTTGGGCGGCACCTTTCAGGCCAAACGGCATGCGCAGAAACTCGAAAAGGCCGAAAGGTGTAATTACGGCGGTTTTGGGGACATCCTCCGCGCGCACGGGAACCTGGTGATATCCCCGTACCAAATCGATCTTCGAAAAAACCGAGGTCCCCGCAAGATGGGCGGAAAAATCTTGGATGTGGGGAATCAGAAGGTTGCGTGTTCACATCACGTCGGGGTCACCAATGTGGAGGTATGTAATAACGACAGGAGAGGTCTCTGTGTCTCACTCCAACTTTCGTTCAACTTGGGTGTGAGTGGAGCCACCTGGTGGTCCGCCACAATACCACCTTACCTTACCACGGTAACTGTAATGGAATACAGTTACTCATATTTTGTATTTTAAATACGTAACGGCGGTACATGTATTCCGTTACTCCCCAACACTGCTTATAGCATGCATAATTAACTACCTGTGACAAAATGAGTTTATTCTAAGAGCCAATTGTTTTGGAGTAGGTGTGTTCAAAAATTAAATGTGAAGAGATAAGGCTTCATCTGTAATGTTTATCAAAAATATTTTGTTTCATTTTAAGAGTAGGTCTTTCAGGGGGTGTACTTCCTTAACTTGCATCCATCTCTTCTCTATATTAATGTTGGCACTGGGAATAGAAATACTAAAACTTTTTTCCTCAAGTAAAATTAAATATAACATATCATAAATATAGTATCAAAAAAATCCTGATTATTTTTTCCTACTTAAAAGTGAATAACGAAAGAGATATTAACAATCCCATTCCTACACTAACCAGACATTACTTATGGACTGTGGATGTTTAAGGACCAGAAACATGTTAGTCAATACCAATATCACAGAAACTGAAAGCACACACTTTAAGTACATGAATTAAACAAATCGATGACAAAAAGCACATGGTGGTCTGTGTAAAGTACATCACGTATTTAACAAAAATCCAACTTTAAAAAGATGGAAAGCCAGATCTATAAAAGAGCCCCGGTTCATAAATAGATCCTGAATAAACAAAAACATTATACAGTGTTATTCTCACAGTCATTTAGAATTAAACAAGTTTAAGACATACAAAGAGGCAAAGCACAATCCGTCTATCTCTCAGCAAGTTTCATGTGATGAATAAAACACTGTGTGCATTATACATTTAATATAGTTTAAAATATGCAGTTTAAAAAAAATCATGAACACACACTCACTCAGCTTACAAATGGCGAAATGTTATTGTATATGCTAAAGCATCCTCTAAGAGACTTTACTGTTCTTACTTAGACTGCATGAGGGCTAATTATCACATTGTTCCTGATGAATAACCAGTCAAAATGATTATACCCTCTACAAAAACTCTTAATTAGCAAAATCTCTTTCTCAATCAAGTATCTAAATTACATTTGTACAGTTCAGTGATTACTGACCAAAAGGAGGATTTTTGAGCTGTAAAGAATACGCTGGGCCCATAAATGGTCTCACTGAATGGGTGACCACTCACCGAATGAATCATGTCCTAATAATTAAATTGTATGGCATACCCAGAGTGTTAACTTTAGTGGATGCGCATTGAGCGCTTCTGACTTCTCAAAAGGCTTTTAAAGAAATTAAGTGATGGGCTTCGACAATAATTCCTCTTTTCTGGGTCATTGATTGTTCTCTTTTTTTGGCTCTTCCAGACACATTTTGCTCTTCTACTTAAGATTTGCATTCAGGGATCCTTGTTCTTATCTCTATAACCCCAGTCAGGAGCCTGAGCTTTCTGAGCTGTTAATTTTAAAACGTGGTAATTAAAATATTTATCTTGTAGATGAATTTCATGGATTTCTTACTTTTTTCTGGAGCTACCTATTTACTCAAGCACAATAATGGGTGAAAAAGACAATGAAGAATCAAGATATCCATTTCTATACATACTGCTATTTAGCAGCAAGGAGCCACACAAACTACGAAAAGAGCAGGAGCACACTATCTACACATGAGGTGTAGGAAGTCTTCACCAAATATTTATATCTATGCAGTGTACACGGACATATCGTTAGTTAAGAGCAGACACAAATTAAACGGGCTTGTCAGTAAGAACAATTTTGTATTGTACAAGGATAAAGCATTAGTAGCAATATTAATACGACATTATCTAACATCAAAGACAATTTAATTAAATGAGCTTATAAATTACAAGAATTTTATGTCTGAATCTAAGAGGATGATAACGTTTACCATAAATTGTAGTCTGAATATATGAATATGCCTATCAATCAAATTTTGCTCATTTTCACTCTTAATTTGAATGATATATCTCTGCCAAGCACCCTGCTAATAGCAATGTTTAACCTTTAAACTAAAAGGCTCATCTAGAAAGCTTGAACAAAACTGCCACTAGAATGTAAAGACCTTAATAAACTTTCATAGATAATAACAGCATTCGTTTAATACACCGAGGCTGTGAAAAACCAGCAACTTGTGTCAGATTACAGCCAGCAGTTTCTTTCTTTTCCTTTTTTCTGACCTTAGTGAACTAACAATTTGCTGCAATCTGTTAGCATTCAGCTATTAATCAAGTGGTTACTGAACAGCCTGCAGGACTGTTCTGATATAGTGGCCACAACAGCATACTCTCTGTTTTCAAGCACCTGAATATCATTTGTTTCTGTTTTTCTAAGCCGTATCAGCAACATGTCTGCATGTCATAATATTAAGCCAATAATCAAAGTCAATTAGCATCCTACTTCCCTCCCTTTAAGCACCTAATTCTTCACTATGCTATACCTTTGAAATATAAAAAAGGGGGAAAAATGTTACTTACTTTCTATTATATTTTTTTAGCTATCAGGTTTTCCTGATATCAAGCTTCTTGCTGATCAATAAACAAAACTGTAGGCTAGTGCCATTTATCACCTCCAAATCTTCACTCCTGACGAGTGATAGATCTCCCATACAGTTGCTATCTAAAATTACTCATAAAGACTGATTAGGGCCAAATCAGAGCCTTCCTTTCCTGAATCTTCAACATATCATCAAAAAAATAGCTTTCTGGAGTCAAGTAGCCATATGATAGACGAGCATTTCCAAGCGCAAGGCCAGGGTATTGTGTGCCATGAAGCTTATTTTATAGGGTCCATGATAGATGTTGTTTAGAGCGATTTAAGCGGCCCTTATGCTGGTGTCAGCATCTGACCCCTCCGCAGTGATAAAGCTATCAGAAGGAGAGAAGTGGAAGCAGAAGTGAAATACGGAGGGAGGGACACATGTGCCAGATAAACTCCTGCATACTGGGCACGCACCCAGCTCTGGAAGGGGAATGCCTTCATTCTTATCTGCATAAAAGTTGAAGGCGCAGGAGTGGCTTAAGTGAAAGTGCACATTAAGTCCTCTAATAATCTAACTTCCAAAACTATTTAAATCAAGATTTTTTTTTTCCAAAACGTACAATGTTCCTTGTTTCAAGAGTGACACCCAAGCCTGACACATATTGCAACTGCAAATCAAAACAACAAAACAAGCTAAGAGCACAGCCTAATTATTTCATACTGAACACAGGCTGAAAATAAATGATGAAAACGTCATCAGATGCAATGATGACTGCATAAAAATGTAAATACAAAAGGAGGGGCACAGGCTTAGATACCAACAAGCTGCCCAAGAATATCAGCTGCAGTTGTGGCTACTATGTTTGCAAGGCACAACACATGTTAACTGGTACTTAACTGTATAAACTTGAAAACAAACAAGAAAATCTGTTCATTCAGTTCACTTAATTCACACATCCTGAGGGCGCACAACATACTGATTATTTCTATTTATTTAAGGTGCAACAAACACCATAAAGTTACACAATGGGCTCAACTTTTCAAGTCAATTTTTTTCCTCAACTGGTATCTGTTTTTACATTTTTAGCAAATTGGCATCATTAAAATGATTGTGAATTAGCCATTACGAGTTCCTGTTGCACTACGTTCACGGTCAATTATCACAAGATTAAAGAAAACACAGAATTTCAGGAAAAGTGTAAGATGAGTGTTGTTTTTCCAACTTAGATTATACATTCAAAATATATTTTATATTCTAAACGACACTGACTCAAGAGCAGACCTGACATAAACATTGTATTTTTACAATTTTAACTATGCAATTTTCAAGCTCATGTGTTAAAAAGCAGCCCTGAAATACTGTGTGTGCATCAGTATCCTATAACCCACAGGTGGTATACAGACAACCTATTGTAGCTAATAATCTTTAATCAGACCCCCATCTGTGGTTCATTAGCACCAGCTAAACATCTTCATCCATACTTCAAAACATTTTGCATTACTGATAAACGTAATAATTTCCTCCCACAAACTACAGGCCATGCTGTCCGATCGCATCAAAAGTATGAAACATGACAGAGAGCAGGTTCTGCTGCAGGTTAGGAAAAGCACAAGCAAAAGTATTCTTCATCATAGAGGTTACTCAAAACCAATGGGACATTAACCCACCTCCCCTCTCGCCTCCAACCTTTATAATACAGACGCTGCCCCCAAATGAGTACTTGGGGTTGTCATGTGAAATTGAGACCTATTGGTTGTAATCACAAAATGCGACAGGCCTGTCCCCTCTGAGAGCAGGTCACCTCTACTCCCCCGCCCTGCTCCTGTTCTGGTCTGTTCAGCCTGCATGAGCCCCATGTTTTATTCCCCCTTTCTGTCTGCTAACGTTGGCCTTGTCATTTTTCACCCTGCTGACTGATTACTGGTTACACTGTTTAGCCAATCTCCACTTATAGCTCCTTGTCTTCTATGGCTTTATGACATTATTACAAATCTTTATCACCACCATCAATACTCTTAGCCTCATAGTGAGGTGTGTTTAGAACAGACACAAACACTATCAGCCCAACCAACACATACTATATTATAACAAACTATATAGGAGTTGTGATTGGAAAGCAACCTGAAACAGAAGTTAGTTAATGTTTTATACATTTTGCATTATTACGGTTCATTTGCATATCAGGTAGAAGCTTACCTAAACCTTTTTTTCCAATCATTTTCTTGCACAGGCTGCACAGGTTAGACCGATATAGCAAAATTCTTGTTGTTTGACTAAACAACCTTTTGCACAAAATATTAAATCTGTTAGAAGTTAATGGACAAATGGCAGCAGTTCCTGTTCGACTGGGTTTATCACTTTAATCGTGAAGTTGTTCTGTCTCATATTAAAAATATCGTATTTTATGTTGTAAGGACATTGTGTTTGTCATTGCTGTATGAATATTGCTTTCTTCCTGTTTTTTAAAAAGATATTTTTGATCTTCCACAGACCTTCACATCTACGTAGACTCATCACACTAGAGCTCTCATGTAAATCTAAATCAACATGCTACAACTAAATTTATACACAGACATGAAACACTTTCCAGAGCACAAGATGAAGCTTGAGCAAAATATGTTAAAAACTGTAATATCGTCCTAAACACACACACTCCAAGGCAGCGGCAGCAAATTTCGCCATTCTAACAAAGATACTCTTTAGCAAACATTGTTTCTGTTGCCATCATCAACACTACAAACAAACGCAGCCTAGATTATCCCTCTAAGGTAAGCCTTTAACTTTTTAAGCTTTTAAAATATATGCATGTAAACAAGTGTATGATTCAACAAGAATATATTAAATTTGATTCCTGACCAAAGGAACTGTAATTTAAAAATCTACAAATTTCAGTTTAACTATTATTTCTTACAAACACCAATAACAGATATGACTATACTGAAGTGCATTTTATAATTACAGTATTTTTTTCTCCTTTGAGGAAAATAAAACATTACATTAAGGGTGGAACAATTGTTGTTAAAAATGTCGAGGGTAAGGATTTCTCAATGATTAATACTTCTCATTTTACTCAGTACTAAGTGTTTTTATTCTGTGTGAGTTTGTGTGCTTGCATTAGAGTGGGTTATCTAAGCGTAGTCACACTTGGCTACTCCTGGGTGGATGTGAGAAAGTGTCACTGCCTATGTTTGAGTAAAAAAAAAGGGCGTGAACACAAAAAGTGACTGATATAAACAGGAAATGTTAATATAACAAGTTTACGCTTGCTTTCATCAGAAGAGCGCTGCACTGACAGGAAGTACAACTAACATAACATTAATTGTAGCTGAATAATTAATCCTTAACAATCAGAGTAGAATGGTGACTAACTGAAAATCGTAGACATTTTCCTTAGTAGGCAATTATAATATTATGGATTCTTTTTAGGCCACGTTTAAGGAGACCCATTAGCAATTAATACCAGCTACAACATGATTTAGAATATTCCCACACAGCATATGTCTAGTAATTGTTTATAGGTTTAGTTTGAAGATGAAAGCTGAGTGCACATTATGAAAGCAATATAGATATTTATACTATATATATATATATACACACGCACAGTTAAGTGAAACTCATCGAACACTAGTAATGGATTTTGTAGCACTTGGCTGCCCTCTGTTGGACACAACCTTTAAATGTGCACTTCATCTTCCAAGAACTCAGTGCAACATGATATTGGTTACAATGTAATTACAGTGAAATCTGGTTGTTTGTGTATGAAGCCAACTACACAGGTCTAAGAAAGGACAAGAATTAAGTATAATGCATTCTATGCATTACTTTGTACCCTTATTCGTACTTAAGGGTGACGTTTCTACAAGTAGTGACTTACCTAAAGTCATATAATGTAAAAAGAATTCTTATACCAGTTATCAGGACATAATAAAAATAATCTAGTCATTAGCAGGTCTTAAAATACAACCTCTGATAAACATGATAATATGATACTGTGTCATAATTTATTTAACAAAAGTTACAACAAAAAGCAAAAGCAGTGTACCAGCTACTGTTAATCAAATGCCCATGATTAACTGATCAGCAGCAGTTGTAACCATCTCAATCAAAGCAGAGGTTTTGGCACTTTGGTGCTCTGGAGCTTTGAGGTGTGGATTAACACAACACCATAGAGGAAAGATAATGTACGGTGTTCATATTTTTTGCCATTTACAAACAATATAAAATGCATCATCTTATAGTGAGAAAAAATTTTTACAAGCAGAAATTTTTTAAGACAGTGACCAAGCTTCACAGGAGGGGATATTCCAAAAAATCTGTTCCAGAGTCAGACTATGCAATGCTGAGAAACTGCAAAAAGCACAAGAACTACATGTCAGGCTCTACATGCCTCTGTTAACATGTTAAATGTTCAAAAGTTCAATTAAAAAAAAAAAACAATCTGAGCTTGTTTCGCAGCCAGAGGAGCTGGGCACCCTGCAGTTTGAACTCCTCTTTTTACCAAAGTATTGTAGAGTCAAATGTGACAGCGAAAGCGCAGCCCAAACGGACTCATGCTACAAGACAATGACCCACAGGGAAACCAGCAAATCAAGGTGTTACACTGGCCCATTCAAACTCCAGAGTTCAAGTGATTGAAATGTGTGCAAGACCTTAAGAGAGCAATGCAAAGAAGAGTGGGCAAGATTTCTTCCACCGCTATGTAAGACACCAATAAAGTCACACAGATTCACATGATTCACAATCAAGTTATTGCTGCTAAAGGTGTTCCTCCAGGTCACTGAATCATGAAGTGGAGTTTTTCTTACACTGCTTCAGCATTATAGCTTATTTTTTGTTAAATAAGGACATGGTTTAATATTTATTGTTACATATATGAGGTTATAGTTACCACATTTTTTAGACCTGGTAAGGACTAGATGATTTTTCTAGTATGTCTTGATATGTGTACTTACTTTTACCATGACTTTATGCAAAGTAAAGCAAAATTTCCAAATTTCCCAAACAAATGAATTTTGTTTAGAGAAATGCTCAAAACTGAACATAAACTAATTTAAAAGTGTAACAACCAAGCTTATGTATACAGTTCGAAAATAATATATTTTCAAGATAACTCTAAAGGCATTCTTATCTCATTTATAAATGAGAAAAAATAGACACATTTTAAGGTTAAATATGGATATCAGCCTCAAGCCTTTGTAAAGGTTAAATATGACCTGTAAGACTAATTAGGTCTCCCGTTTTCTCTAGATGACTTTGTCCACTCTCAAAAACCTGACAAGGGCCACGTAAGGACAAAAAGTATAACGTAGTTTGTAACGTCTGACATCTCTGTTGGTTGTTAATGGTTTATCTTACACTAACCCCAGATGGTGCAGCCTACTAAAGGAATTCATTATGACTCAGGGTGGTGTTTCTTTATGAGTCACCATTTTACATAAGAGATAGCCTTCGTTCAAAAGTGACAAGAACAACTCCCTTTTTTCTTCAGCACTAAAGGAGCTTCTTTAGAAACAAAGATTTAAAATTTTATTTGACCCACTTAGCGCAGTACTTTTCCAATGTTATGCAACTGAGAGACTAGTGCATTCAGTTTATAGTAAGACAATGGTGCCATCTAGTGAGCAACAACAACACTTCTTATTTTTCCGGCTATAGAATAGTTTCGTTATATTAATTTCACTGAAAGAACAGCAGTTTGTCTGTGAATGAAAAGCCATATTTGTTGCTTTTCTTTCTCATCTTATTTATGTTACTCCACTGGATTGTATTTTATCATCTGGGAAAATAAAAAGCCCCAAACTTAAAAATAGAGTATTTTATATAAAGTTGACAGTACGGAGAATACAGCTGATCCATATATTAATCTTATCTGTGATGCATCTGCATTATAAGATATTTGTCTGTCTATATTACATATTTGTAGGAGATATTTGACTACTTAGCTATTCATTCCCTGGGATTTCAATTTTCGAATTTTATCATTTTATTACATTTTTTATGCTAAACTAGAAAAGCTATGTCTTTAAGTATTTAGATAGTATTTATTTTAAATTGTACACTGTACACCGCCACATTTAATTAGATCTTACTGACAGAAAGACAGGCAGACTTTCAGTTCAAATTCAAGTGCCTTAACAAAAAATGTGTTTAGGACTGAAAGTCCCATTTCCACTGTCTCAAAATGAATTGTATAAACTCACCATGTTTGATGAGATAATGTGGTACGCTTCAGAGCTGTTTCTCTCCTCCTCCATACTTATCTCTTACCGTCATCCTGATACAAGTTAATCTTTGTTTCATCTGTCCAAACATTTTTTCAAGAGCTTTGCAGGGTCTTTAGAAGTTTTCTGGCAGAGTCTAATCTGATTTTCTTGTTCTTTCGTGTAACCAGTGGTTTTCACCTTGCTGTAAACACTCTGTATGTACATTCACCATCCCCTCTTCAAGCAGCAGTTGCTGAATTTCTTGCCATAGTGTAATATTTGTTAATTCAGTGTGAACGTGACTAAATAGTGGAAATAAATGATGCCAGAAAACCCAAGCTGTGAGAAAATTGTTGGAGGAAGCAGTTATGATTTATGCACTGACTATAAGAAGAGTCTTTAAAAAGATGATCCCTTAGTGTATTATAAACGTACTATAAAGATCTTATATTTGTCCCATATTAGCTTCTCTTCTCTGTTTAAGCCCACGTTAATGTAAAAATATTTTACTTAAATAGAATAACTGCCAGACTACAGAGACTACAGGCTCGCTTTTGATTCTCAGAGTTTCCATAACTTAAATGGGAAACAGAGTCCTAAGCTATCAGGTCCCTCTGGTGTAAAAACATCTCCCAGTTTGAGACTTGGGAAACAGACACTCTTTCTACTTTTAAGATTAGACTTAAAGCTTTCCTTTTTGATAAAGTTTATAGATAGGGTTGGATCAGGTGAGTCAACCCCATCTCTTAGTTATGCTGCTATGCTGCACTGAGCATTTACTCTCTATTTACCGCTTTTTACTCTCCATGTCAGTTACGGCTATTTCCTTTAAGATAATTACTCTGTAAGCTATTAATTTGTAAACATAGCTTTAATTTATTTAAAAAAAGAAAAACAACATATCCATTTGAAAAATATTTCCTTTTTTGTTTTCATGTCACAGATGGAGTGGCTACTTCTTCTGAATATTAAAGAATAAATATAAGGAAATGATAAGATCATTAATGCAGACAAACTAAAAAAAAAGGACACACATGTTTCACTTATTTACTTGTTAATCCAGTTCTGTTTCTGCTACTTTGATTTTTATACTTGTCTTATTTTTTTACTGCCCCTCGTTGTGATTTATGTTTTGTTACCTGAGACTGGCATAATACAGTTTTGTTACAAGATGCCATCACTCAAGTAAATAAAAGTTAAGCAAACACAGCAAAAAATCTTACATAAAAACGTTTCTTTTGAAAAATGTAAAAAAATAAATAAAAAAAAGACACTAGGGAAAAGAGAGACCGGACTGAATAATATTGTCCACTCATAAAACCAACCACAATTTAAAAAAATAAAGAAATATACAGTAAACTGTGTCAACCTCTTTGATAAGGAGTGGTGCATTTGATCACTGACCTGGGATCCCTACAGAAAGTGACTGTATTTTGCCATTTCTATTCTGAGCTTCTGAATAGTGCCTAGCAAAAACCCTCCACATTACTATAAGAAAATGAAACGAAGATTTTAACCATCAGGAACAAAAGTAAAACCTTATAAAATAATAAAAACAAGAATGAAATAGCAAACTCATTCTGAAAACTAGCTGACACCAAGGCAAACTAGATTTGAAATTAAAACAAAAAAAGGCCCTTTTTAATTATTTAGCTGATGTTATGTTACGTCCACTAACTAAGGTGAGCTAAACATGCTGTATGAGAAATGCTTTAGTACTCTTCCACTGGTATTTATATACACATTACTCTCAATTCATTCTGTAAATGGGAAATGGCCAAAATAGACTACCCTATTACCTCCAAAATGTGCAGTAATGCAGTATAGTGTGTAGTTTAAATTAGCCACCCCTTATGTAAAGGTAATTTTGACTGCTCCCTGTATCGCTATAGCAGATAGATCAACATGCGCAGACATCCCTAACACACAGCTCACATTTACAACAGGAAAGTGTTCATCAACATTATTCTGACAAACCAAGGAGAGAATAGTGAAAATAAGTCATGCAACTGAATGCATAAACATGGTTCCTCCCATTTTTAATTGTAGACTTTTTGGAAAGCACGTAATAAGTTTCCAAGTGTTCAAAGTCATTTTATCAGTCCCTTAAATTAGCAAATGGGGCAATCTTTCTCAATGCAAAAATTACTGCCGAAATGACACACCGTTACAGCAAGGAGGCATCTATAATCCATGTTATCTGTCATAACATGGATTATAGATGTAGACATAAACGACCACTTACTGGACAGACAGCTGCGCACCTTCTCTTAAAGACCGATTTAGCTCCACTACCAAAACAGCACATTCAGAAAAACTTTAATTTCTCTATTTGTAACTTCCTGCAATGTCACATTTGTGCATAGCAGGGAATGATCTGATAACGGTTTGTTTCAACTCTGTACTCTCACAACATTTAACTACACAAGGCATTTACTGCACTGCGCTTCCCAATGCATTTCACTCTGATTGCATTGTGCCACTAATACTTGCTATTCTGCTACTGAATTTTGGAAGGCATTTTATAATAACTGTTAGTTGTTAAACGGCTTAGTCAATGCAGTACCACCATAAAAATGGATACGATCATAGCACACATTGATTGAAAAAGTCAGTCTGTATGCCACGGCCTGTCAGAAGAGAGCAAAACAAGGGGAAGAAAATCAAAAGGTTTAACAGAAGCGACAAGTTTTTTCCGACCAAAACCGCAGTGAAAAGCAAATCAGTAAATACATCCACCTCTGCAGCACTTCAGCCCAGTCATTTTACACCGGTGCACACAGGCTGAACATTATTAGATCATTGTAAGTGTGTGAGGGAATTTCCCACATCAATTGCTAAATCATTTAAAGTATACCAGATACCAGAATGAAATTCAACCTATAATTACGAATCCCTTTTGGAACAAAATAGATGATAAAACATGGTTTCCACGAGGGCACAGTTATCATGGTTATCACACAGCTCCTTGACAACTTATTGTTTGTGCATTGTTTTATTCTGGCATATATTTTGTTTTTATACATTATTGGCAGAGATATGAAAGCACTCTTGAACCATTCGGGAAGCAGGACAAAGTTTCAATAGCATGCTGTTGATTACTACTAAAGCCCTCATTAAACTGCAGCCAGCATGAAACAATTGGCATGCATTTTCTATCAGAACACGTCCATAATGCTGCTGTTTGGCTCCTACTTTTATATGGCCCATTTCCCTTAAATGTGTTACATGCAGTTTTTTTTTTTACTTCCCCAGCTCTTTTCATATCAAGTGGTTGTTTTTCGTTGTGGTCCAAACACACTTTCCCACAGGGAACTCCCACAGGCAAAGTGCCCTCTGGTGGACAAATTATGCATCGTCAACACTCACAACATGGTTGAAAAGTGTTCCGCCCGTGTCTTCTTTAATTTTTCAACTTTTATTTACCAGTTGTTGTAAATGTAACATCTTTTTTTTTTTTTCTTTTTTTTTTTTTCTAAATGACATCAGAAACAGCAGTATGCGACATTACGTGATGGCAGAGCTTCAGTTCATCCTTTGTCTTTTTTTTTTTTTTTTTTTTTTTTTGGTTTGGAGGCCTATCTCCACCCACCACCACTTCCCCTGCCGGTGGCGGACTCCCTCAGGTGTCGGTGTGTTGGTGGTTCTTTGTGTCTGGGGGTGGGCGTCCGGGTACACACCGGCTCACTCCTTGGCGGCCGCTTGTCGGGGCCTGGGGCCTGGGGCTCGCTCGGGCCCCTTTGGAGGTGGGGTGCCCCCGGCCTCTCGGCCTGGGGCTCGGTCACTCAGGCGCAGCTGGGGGCCGGCGGAGCTCACGGGCGCGTCACTGCAACTCCCCCTGACTTCTGCGGCTGCTGGGCGAGCCCTCATCTGGGACTCTCCTCAGCTCTTACTGGAACAGTGGCGCGGCTGCCCCTCTGTTGGTCTTCCATGGTCTCTTGTGTTCTGGGGGCCTCTGGATGTCTGGAGTTTTGATCTCCTCCATACCCGCTTCACACCCTGGAGGACGGGGCTGTGGCCCCCCCACACTCCCTAGCAGATCATTACATGGAGAAACCTTTGGAATGCAAGCATGCTGATCCACACAGGTATGCACACATGGGTATTCACAGACGCGGACTAAAGCTTTCTTGGCTGCTACCTCAAAGCACACTGTGCGCTGTCTATCTTGCGTGCTGCACAATATCGTTTATTATTTAGTAAATATTGATATCTATGACTAGCTAGTTTATTGTGATGGTGCTTTGTTTTCTCTATTATTATGTTGCTCTTTGTTGTTTGCTGTCTCCTCTGTTTGTTTTTTTTTGTTTGTTTGTTTTTTTTTTCTCCATACAGGTGACCCAGGAGTTCTTTTTTTTTTTCTCTCTCTTCCCCCCCCTTCTCACCGTCTCTTCTCCCCTTTGGTTTTCTTTCTTTCTCTCCCCCTCTTTCTCTCATTCATTCCCCCTGTCCTATTTATTAAAAAAAAAAAAAAAAAAAGTAAATGTAACATCAAGACATCAGCCAAAACTATCGGCCAGCTAAGAAATTGGTTAGGTTCTTCTTTCTTTAAATTCTTCTCTCTTTCCTTTCTGGGCTTTGTTCCATGAAGCAAGTACAAACATTCTCAGGGTATCTTTCCATTACTTCACTTACCATCACTTATGGTAGCAATGTTAGCACCCATACATTTTTGACGATCAGGCATTTCTGATTCATTTTATCCTTGGAAGTAGTGCAAGTTCTCTTAATAGAAGAATGCTACAGAACCTGTTCTGACTGTTGTCAAATTTGTACATGTTTGATTTGTTTGGTTAGTGCACTGGCCCTTTAAGAGAAAGGCATGGTCCGTGTGCAGACGGGGGAAGTGTAAGAAAGAATCAGACAATCGACTGAATGTGATCTATGCTGTGATTTATGCTGTGAAAGGCTGATAAAAAGGCATTCCCTGTGAGTATGCATTATTGTTTGGCACTTTTATGTTGATTAATAGCAGTTGATTAGATGCTGTTTTACGCGTGCTAATTTATGGTTCGTAGACAGTTGTTTGGTGTTAGCATTAGCACTTGGTCACGCAGCTCCTCAAGTAATTATTTAATTTGTCACTCATATATACTGTATTTTGTTGTTACAGTTTCACACCTGCCATATAAAGCAAAGTCTAAACCCACTCTGGCGTCAGTGACTTTTGTGTGGAGGTGTTTAACTCCTGGATAGTAGAAAGTGGTTCTACGAGGCCAGTACAGAACCCAATGTCAAAATATTTGCATGGCTTACAGTCCTACATTGGATTTGCATGTTTTTCTGGTTACATTTAATAAACAGAACTTGTCCTGTTAGTAATTACTTGCAGCTAAATATCATCTCTTGGTTTGTAACCTAGTTCTAAATTGCAATGCTTGGCAGATTGTATATTGAAATGAACTGAGTGTGCCCTAATATAATTAATGACCTAATATAGTAATAATGTTGACCTTATTTGAAGTGAGAAGAGGAAGTTGCCAAAAAATGCTGTGTAAGTTAAGAGTGTTAATGGTCTGTCATTAAGACACACAAGACTCCGATGGATCACAACTGTTATTCCATTAAATTAATATTTAGATGTGCATAAGACAGTTCTATTTTCTTTATTTTTTCAGCTACAGTCCTGGTGGTGTTTAATGGTATGAAACTAAGAAATAACTGTTAAAAAAAAACAAAACAGGATTTAAAGGGAGGCTTAGTCTACATATTTAATCAATTTAATAGAAGGTCCACAAGTACAAACAGGCGCTTATTGAACATGTATGAAGCGTATAGAATAGAATTAAAAGTGAAAAAAAAATTCCAGCCAACAAAACAGTGGTTAGCATTGTTGCATCACAGCAAGAAGGTCCTGAGTTCGACTCCACCACCTTGCCAGGGCCTTTCTGTGTGAGGTTTGTATGTTCTTCCTGTGTTTACATTGATTCCCTGCAGGTGCTCTGGCCTCCTCCCACAGGCCAAAGACATGCACTTAGTGGGTGAGTTTAATTGGCCTATCTAAATTGCCCATGAGTGTGAATAGTTGTTTGTTTCTGTTTTAGCCCCGCAGAAGTGGACGTTATTCAGTTTCAGCTATGTTAATGTTAATTAAACTAACAAGAGGTAACAATGACCTAATCCCCCAAACAACAATTTCTTTACAGGTGTAGGGCACTTACACTTTTCCCCTTCTTTATGTTTTCTGGTTTTTTTTCGTAGTTTTGCAATTGGCTTGGGTCAGTGCCACTACTGGCAGCATAAAGTGATGCCTGGACCCTATAGAGATTGCGCAGGTAGTCCAATCCCTTCAGAATGGGACATCAATATGTGCCATTACAAAACAGTTTCCTTCACCTCCCAGCACAGCCTCAAGAGTATGCGATTCCAGGAGACAGCCAGTTACTCTAGGTGAGCTGGACAAGCCCTTAGAAGATCCTTAACCCATCAGCAGGACTGGTATCAGCTCTTGTGCAAGGAGGAACAGGATGACTGTTGCCAGAACCCTACAAAATGACCTCCATCAAATGGCTAAACAATCAGAATCACCTATTAACCTAACACCCTTAGATGCATGTCCAAAGCCGGTCTGTTCAGACACACTCGTGAGCCGGTTTTGAGAAAGCATTTTTGATGAAGAAAAATATAGTTTTAGTATGGACAAACAGCTGAAAAAAAGCCATTTTTACAAGTTCAGTTTAGTGTGTGTGTGTGTTTTTTTTGTGCTTATGTAATCTTCAGTATATGTGCTAAAAAAAGGGGTTTTTTTTGCATTGGCAACAGAGAAGAAAGACTGGGTCTTGTAAGAAAGGATATTTGCTACAAAATATATATTATTAATAAATACCAGTATTTCTTTTAGCTTTTTTTTTGCCAGCCTGCAGTTTTGCCAGACTTCCACAAGCACTTGGATAAACTAAATACGGGTTTAAGGGGTGATTAAAGTTTTAATGAATGCAGCCTTGACAGTAATTTAACATATTCGTTCCTTTCACGACAAAAAGGTTGGTGTAGTTTGTGATTCAAATTCAATTGTTCTTTACTCAAAAGTAATTTGAAAATTCTTAATTTAATCAGGATAATTTAAATAACAAAGCGATCCACTGATGATGAAATAGCTCAGGATATAAAGCACTTTTAATTGCCAGGCTAATAAAAATAAGCCCTCCAGAGCTGTAACTGTAATGCAGTATATCTATATAGATGCACATGTACATCCAAAAGCTTAGGTTCCTCTTAATCTCTTAGGATTGCTTTATAAAATGACGTAAAAATCATCTAGAAAATTAATAAATACATTTTGTTAAAAAGAGAGAAAGAAAATCTGGGACAAAACAACATTCTTTTAGTACTCAGGCAACTGTAAGGATCAGGAAATCATGCACACACAAGAAACACAGAAATTCCACTTTCTCTGATGCCAAGTCGTGCTACAACAAAGTAAGAAACCTGTTTACCAATGCACAAACCCACAAAAACTCTAGCACCAATGTCAATAAAACATTTAATTCTGTTTGCCCAATCAAAGTAAATATTTAATGTCAATAAAGGATTTAGCCCATAAAAACAACAATGTCACACAATTTCACTCCAGTGAACCACACACTGCCTTTGTCAAAGAAAAGCAAACTACAAATTCACAGCGGACTATGCCCAGGATTAGTTTACCAGGTGGTAAAACATTCATCACACAGCCTCTAAATCACTGCAGTAATTATTAAATCAGCATTAAATATTACTATACCAACGCACTTTACCTTTAATAGGCCTTTGTTGTACTTTGCCTTCCTCAGTTTGCACAGAGGCATAAAAGAAAGAAAAAATCAGGGTCACAGTTTGGGGCAAAAATCAATCGTGTTAATCTCAGCAGGTCAACTTCACACTTTTTTTCCGTTTATCAAAGTATTCATCATAAAGCCCTAAAAATGTCACAATAGTCATTAAACCGGTGATTAACACAACCAGAGTGGCTTTTCTTACCTCAAAGACATCATGAGTTCAGTCTACTTCGGGAAATGTTTTGACCAAGTCTTGAAGAAAGAAACGAAAAGGCGCTCACGTGAGTACAAATATTTGTAAGCTAGTTGGTTTGCTAGGAGGCCTATTAGCAGGCTACATGAACTTTACCTCGAGAAATATAGGTATTGTGTAAGATAACTTTGTGTTTAACTTCACAAGGCCCTTATGTTTTATCTAGACAGTTTGGGGGTTTGTTTGGTTTGGTTTTTTGTCATTTCATTATTCCTTTGTTTTCCATCAAAAACTGGTAGATGCTGGGCAGTTATTCACAATCACTATGTGGTTGAACCATGAGAGACAAACAGGTACAAGAACATGCAACACGGATCGTTACCAGCTACTTTGGGCTTTGGAGTTGACGTCACGCCGCAATGCATTGTGGGAGCGTGCCACCATTTTAGCAGGTCACGAATCAAAACAAACACACTGTGTTTGAAGGAAGATTGCTACTAACCATACTTAAAAGTAGCTCAAAAGAAAAGGGACGTTATAAAGACAGATTGCTTCCGGATGCAAAGAGACGGTGCTTGCAAAAAATAGCGTGCATTGGAAATGTGGACCCGTATGAAATATAGCAGTTTGTTTTTTTGAAGACCAACTGCTATTGACTTAGCCTCAAATAGTACCTTGCCTGTGGAGTCAGCGCATATAGGGTGAACCAATTTCGCAATTATAAATCTCTGGAGGCGCACATCCACAAAGGACTGGGTACAAGACTTGGCTATTTTTAAGCCTCCACGTTGTGAATTCGCCGTAATTCAAACAAAGGTAAGTCAGCTTGAGTACTGCCAGTAAAATGCGTTTGATTTTGCCCTGAACATTCAGATTAGTGCAAGCATAAATTCATTCATGAGGGGGAAATTACAGAACATGTGGAGGCTCTGTCAGATGGATAACACAGTGAGTTCAGTGCATTGATGTGACATTGTCCTGAAGGGTTTAGTTATTCTCTATGGTTAAAGAAATTGCACTAATGAATTCAAATTTATTATAAATAATCCTAATTACACAGCTTGCTTCCGTGTTTGTGTGTTGTGTCACTAAAAATACATTTTATTTTAGTTTTATACATTGATTAATGACCTGCAGAATCTCCTTATCATATTAAGTGATTCATAATTGTCACTTAAAGTCAAACTTTGTGCTTTCTCCCTCTTGAAGTGATTACATCTTTGCATTACATACTTTAGGCTATTTTTTTGCGGTCAGATTAAAAAAAAAACAAAAAAAAAACTAGGCAGATTTAGAATATACCATGCAGCGTTCTATAGATGGATACATAAAAAGATAAAGAATTACATGTGCTAACTTTCTAAACACTTTATTTGTTACTTTTATGATAAATGGATTTTAAAGTAGATAAAACACATTTGTGTCAGCCTTGGCTCATTAGTTGTTGTCCTTAACTTTGCTGTGTATGTCTCAGGTACTGCACGCTCAAAGACTGAATGATGGTGATGTGCGGATCGATCCTGAAATATCGATTCCTCCGATACCAGTCATTTATATTCTAGAATCGATTCTCACATTGAAATATCGATATTTTTAGTAATTTAGGGTTATTTTGTAGTTTACCATTAAGTTAATGATAAAGTTAATGATGTGTTGCTGTTAATGACATTAACAGCAACACAATGGAAAGAAACTATAACGTTCGGATTGTCTACATTCAAAGGAACTACTTCCTCTTCCGCCTTTCATAGTCATGTACGAAATACGGCTGTATAAATGTCTCAAGCCCCTTGGCGCGCGCACTCACAACAATGGCTGAGCGTAATTGTGCGGACGTATTTTACCTCCACAAACAGCTGAGACATGGTTTGCGATACATGTGGCAAAAAGGTGCACCAAGAGTGAGGTGTTGTGGCCATACTTTCCCAACCTTGAGACCTCAGAATTAGGGAGACATTCAAAAGGGCTGTTGGGGGGGGGGGGGGATAAATACATTTTACAGTGTTTATTTACAGCAGGGGTGTCCAAATTCAGAGGCTGCTTCCACCTGAGGACCCGCCCTTCGCGGTCTAAAGAAAGCCGGGTAATACGTCATGAGTTTCCTCGGTGGAGTGAAACTCAGCCGTCTGCTCCTTGCTATCTAAAATATAACCGGGCGCTGGCGTAAACTCTCGACCGTCTCACACTTTCTTTAATTAGTTTTCTGTTTGATGTTTATTCAGCTGTGTGAAAACCCCAGAGGAACTCACCCGAGGGATTAATAAAGTTAAATTTAATTTAATCTAATAACTTTAATCTCAGCCAAACCGAACAAATAAAACACTGAAAAAGCCAAACAATAACATTTTTAAGTTATCAAAGTGACTTATATATCATGTTATATATGATATCATTCTCAACTGAAAACATGTTAAAAGTTGGGGGTTTTTTGCGACCCAGAAAGAGAAATAAGAGTAATATTAAAACTAAGTCGCTGTGCTATGAATTCTGCAATATGGTTTTTCAATTTTGTTGTCCAGGTGGAAATTCGGGAGAACGGTGGCTCCGGGATTGTACCGGAAAAATCAGGAGGGTTGGCATGTATGGTTGTGGCAACATCACTAACCTTGTCAAACACCTCAGAGTAAATCATATCACAGAATATGAGGCGCATATGTTGAGACGAACTGAAGAGGAGGAGAGGGACAGATGCTGCTAGGGCGAGACAGACCTCTCTCATGGAGTCCTTTAGTGCTGCAGGCAGGCAAGGTGTTCAAATAGGCACAACTTCAGTTTTTTTTATTTCTATATGATGAACTCTGCATTATTAAGTGATAAGAACAAGTAATCTGATGTCCTGTAATCATTATGACACTATAATTTGAGATACAATAGATAAAATACGTTTTTGTATAAAGTATCGGTATCGTCGATACCACCCTGAATATTTCTTGGTATCGGATTGGAAAGGAAATCAGTGGTATCGCACATCACTACTGAATGAACCAGCATTGCAGCCATGGGTCATAGTGAGCGTCACAGGGAAGGTTGAACTGCACCTGTATGGCCGGAGTCGCGGAGACCTGCACCTATGTCGCTGCTCTTCTGTTTAAAGTAGAAGCAACAGTTTTGATCCGTGGCTCAAGGACTGTTACAGATGAACCTGCATACTGGGTTTTGCTGGGTAATATGACCAAGATACAGTCAGTGGTCGGCTATAAGATAGACTTCTCCTCTTCAGCTGCCCCAAAAAAGGTTCTCAATCAAAACATAAACAGACCATCTATAGTGACAGGTAAAAAAAGCCATCCTCATCCTCAGAAAAGAAAAATTCCACCTGCTACTGTGGAGGAGTTGTCTCAACTGATGGGAAGCATAGTTCTGTTCTGAATAACCCATAATGTTTTATTTAGGGGGTCTACATTTGTGTCTGAAGCGCATTGCCATGTAAATAATTTGCATTTACTGAATATGTACTTACTAAGTAACACTGTTCAAAAGTTGAATAAAGAAACAAATGTTTGCCTTTTTTTTCTTTTTAAATCAAAACCACTTTGTAGAACGTCACATCAGTTACAGAGTAGAATCCATGTCATGTATAGTTTACAAATGACAAAATGTTCACATATAATCATGACAGTGTTTAAATTACAGAGTGCTCTCACCCACTACGAGCACTCTGTAATTTACTCTCTTTTGAAAATTTATCACTAGAAGACTTTTAAGAGTATTTAACAAGAGCATTTTTCCCTGGTTTTACTACCACACTCGGGCACATGTTCACTAAAACACAGCAAACCTTCACCATCTTATCCAGAAGGGTCACCTCTTCACCCTCACATGGAAGAAGTAATCTGATTGGCATGGTGGTATGTAACATGTAGTTTGAAGCAGGGATTTCGTGGTGCCCCATGTGTAGCGTTGGAACCCAGTCAGGATTTGTTTCATCCATTTCATATGCTGGTTTGCCTGCAATAATGAAAAACAATTAGCAAGTCTATAAATAGAACGTATACAATAATTATAATTCTACAACTGTTTATAACTTGCATAGTTCATATTTCTGTATAGTTTTCATATTTATATCCTGTTCATAGCCTTGTACACCCACTACAGCCTCTACATACTTATAGCATATTCATAACATACCTTCATACCGTGTACATTGTAACACCCATAATAGACCCATATTTTGTACCCTCATACCTATAACAGACCCATTTCTGTAATATATCTATATTATGGCTAAAGAACTTCTGGATGGATGCAAACTGCATTTTGTTGCCTGTACTTGTGACATGTGCAATGACAATAAAGTTGAATTGAATTCTATTCTATTCTATGTCTCCAAAATCACTCATTAGGATGTTTGTTCTAATTTGCTATGACCTCAGAGCGCATTAAAAATAAAACTAATAGGCTATAAAGAGTAATATGAACTTATTTAGGTCTTACCTGAATGAAAGTGTCTGGAGCACCAACAGATATCTGTGGATGGTAGAGAACTGGGTATCAGCTCATCTCACAGCTGCTATCCAGGCGATCTAACATTACAACTAACAACACAGCAAGTGCAAACTATTGCTGATGCTTTTGCTCCTTTAGCCTTTTGTTTGGCCTGCTAAAATGGCGCCTCGGCGGCCACACCCCCTCCCGTGACATCACGCTTCAAAGCGCCCCTTCTTTGTCTTCTTCTTCTTATTTATATTGTTTATCGGCAAACAACAAAATGGTGCTTTACCGCCACCAACTGGTGTGGAGTGTGGACCGAAATGTCCAACAAAAAAAAACATTCAAATCCTCCCAAACTGGAGGAGGATTGTCCTAAAAACCAAAATATGGTGTTAAGATATTCATTGTGTGTACTCATGTTGTATAGTGTTTAACTGCATTATGGTTACTGTGGTTTAACAGAGACAGTATTTTAGTTGTCACCACAAGGAGGCACTGTTTCATTGTAAGAGCACGGATGCTGCATCATCACGCCCCTAAGAAAAAAAAAAGTATACCACAACGAAAATGGCACCCATGAGAAAAGTTTTACCGGGTGTTGATGAGGAATAAAGTTCCCAAAATATTAAGGACATTTTTGCCTCCGTCGTCATTTTCCTTCGACCGCTGTCGATGCTGCAATACTCAACATATGGCCTCATAACTTTCACTTCTCGTGTACTTACAAAATAAATCAACCAAGTCCAGTTTCACTTTCATATCGCCAAGGTTTTTGATCAATTGTCTTCTTTCTGCGTCATGTTTTTGACAATGCAATAAAACATGTGCAATTGTTTCCTGTTGTCTATTGCAGTCACACTCCCCTGTACAGTGTTTTCCTATTAAAAAAACATGCTATTCAAACCAGTGTGTCCAAATCTAAGTCGAGATATAACTGTCTCCTCTCTCCTGTTCCTTCTTGTGCTTCCCCTATTTTCCTTTGGATTTTGTGAAACCATCGGCCTTTCCTCTCTTCCTCCCATTGCTTTTGCCATCTTTCTTTCATTTTGTGCCGTATTCTACTCTGAATTTCTGTCCTACTAACACTGATACCCATATCCGCCAATGGTCTCCACTGCACCACTGTGCCAGCCACTTCCTTATAAATGCTCAGTGCCACTTTGTAGCCAGGGTGTATAACATGAACTGGGTTTCCCTGGTTAGATGCAGTTTCCTCTCTGCGCTCAGCATAATACAATGACCACAGTAAGAGCACAGACATGGAACCCCATAATGATGGCATGTTGTCGCCTGCAGTGAGTCATATTTAGAACACCATAATAACTACACAAATAATAGCAACAACAACAACATTTTTTATTTAACATTTATTTATTTAAATCATCAGCATGACAAAATGTTTATTTAAAAAACACAAGAAAATGGGTTTACACAAGAAAATGATCACACTGTGACAAATTTGCTTTTCCATCCATGTCACTGAGCGAAGAGAAGCAAAGATGTGAAGTCACACAGTGTTTCTAGTTTCTAAATTAATTGGTGAATATCGCTTTCACTGGGATGACGGCAGATGTTCAGACTTAGTGTGAGCAAATGCAGCGGGGGATCAAATAATTATTTCCCCCTCTCCATATATCCAAGGTCTGTACTACAAAAAGAGATTAACAGTTTAGTGAGCTATGTTGAGCTTTAAGCTTTCTGTGTCATGAAAGTGGATCAGCTTTAACTTTGCTGGATCACTGTGTTAATTTATGTTACACACAAATCATGGCAGGTAACGTTCAAAGATTCGATTTGCAACTGATTGTAAGCGCCATATTTTTACTGATTCTTATATTTAGAGGATCTTTAAAGTAAACTATAGATTTTCTGCAGTAGGACTATGTTTTATACATAGTTGCAGCAGTGCAAACTGTGCTTTGCATTATCACTGGAGTTCGCATGGAATCAATTGGTGAAGCAGAAAGTTTATAATAAATGTTGTTTATATGTGGTTTTAATCTGTTGCAGAGTCCCTTTTACAGTTCTGGAATCGCAGCTAGTGCAAAGATTAGGGTATTTATCACTGATCAATCAGTAAAATTGATTTCACTTTGATCTGGCAACAAACTGATCTGATTTTTTTGCAGAAGAGGCATATGATGCTTGAATCCCCATTTTTATGTGAAGGCACACAGAGCCTAAAGCAGAAAGCTGATGAAAAAAGTTAATGACCACTGCTGTAACTATAGCCCTGTGGACTCATCTGTTTATTTAGTTCGTTTGCAAATGGTTCAGTTTATTTCTGTGGTGCTAATGCTTAAGAGATTTTGACCTAGTTAAGGTGTTGCTTAACCTGTTGAGCTGCTACTAGTTTCCTCGTGCTTCCTACGCATTGTTTCATGTACCTGCAACAAGGCAGCCTTCCACAGCTCCACACTGACTCTGCCTCCAACAGTCATGGTTGTCTGTCTAGCACTTTCCTTTAGCTTCATATATGTTTGGATAAAGGTTTTGTAAACAAAGGATGCTTTCAGAAATATAAATGATTGGAACAATGACCCCAAACATACAGCCAAAAGTCATTAAGAACTATCTTAAGTGTAAAGAAGAACAAGAAGTACTGGAAGTGATTGTATGGTCCCCCACAGAGCCCTGATCTCAACGTCATCGAGTGTGTCTGGGATTACATGAAGAGACAGAAGGATGTGAGGAAGCCTACATCCACAGAAGATCTGTGGTTAGTTCTTCAAGATGTTTGGAACAACCTACCAGCTGAGTTCCTTCAAAAAATGTGTGCAAGTGTACCTAGAAGAATTGATACTGTTTTGAAGACAAAGGGTGGTTACACCAAATATTCATTTGATTTAGATTCCATTGTTGAAAGCATTCTTTGTTTACAACATTGTTTCTCACCTGCCTAAGACATTTGAACAGTACTGAAGCTCAAATGCAAGAAAGCCGTCCTACATATTTGTTTTATATGCACAGTGAATATTGTGGTCACAAATAATTCCTGGAATGTGGCTGGAGGCCAAGGAAATGCCATCCATAGTAAGCATCTGACTAGACACCATATTTCTAATATTTTTAGGGCAGAGAACAAGAACAATAGTTTTATCTGAATTTAGAAGCAGGAAATAAGAGGGCATCTAGGTCTTTAAGTCTTTAAGACATTCCTAGACTTTGACTAATTGGTGTGTGTTATCTGGCTTCATGGATAGATAAAGCTGGTATCATCTGCATAGCAATGAAAATGTATGTTAGGCCTTCACTCAATACTGCCTAAGGGAAGCACAGAACCCTGGAACAAATGATTAATGTTCGCTTGTGAAGAAGAATCCCCATTTACATGAGCAAATTGGTGTCTGCTAGATATGAGATAGATATTTATATTTTCATAACATCAGTTTGGCTCACTGGGGGAGATTTTGCATAACCTTTTTTCATCAAACTTTTCTGAGATTGTTAGATGGATATGAACATTAAGTTACTATTGCTGCGGCTTTGGATTAGGTGATAGACTAGATTAAAAAAAGAAATAGAGCATATTAACTAATTATTATAAAGTTATTGCAATTACTTTACAATTTGTGCTGTGTTAACTGTATCTCATAGAAGTATTGTAAATCACAGCACTTGCACTGAGATACATTTAAAACATTGGATAAAGTTACAAGTTACAGTAGATTATATACGAGTCCCCAGATAGAAACCGCAACTTAAAAAAATATCACATCATAATTTCTATCTTTTCTCATTTTGAACCACTGTAACTTAGATATTTGCTTGATATTTAAAGACCCTGCAAATACCTACACAGGCTGAGTTCAAGTAACTCACTCAACCACTTCTGTGGGCATATGCTGGCTGTGTTTGACCTATATGCAACTCTCACTTTTAAACTTGGAAAAATAGGATTTATTTTACAGTAAAGAATTTAACATGTCACTGCAGGAAATAATAGAGGTATAAAAAATGGCTTATGGAGACACTTGAATGGAACAGAGCTATCATTCACTCCATGATTTACACCTGTGGTCGCAAGCCCAGTCAGAATTTCTGCAATGAAAATGATTTACAACACAGTTATCCGTAACAGTAGGTATTTATTTTCAGAAGGTGGTTTTGGGGGAGGCACACAAGTGCATTTACTTGTGCACTGTAGGTAGGGTTAGGTCATGGCATAAAGTGTCAAAAGCTGGTTAGCAACTGTATGTCAGGTTAAGGCTGTGTGCAGGCAGGAGTGGAAGTAGAAGGACCCAAAGTGCAGACACTCGGAGGCGGAAAGTAGCTCAAAACTCAGCTTTTATTGCTGGATGGCAAAAAGTAACAAAAATCCAAATAAACTTACATGACCAGGCAGCCGGACCACACAGCATAAACAAGAGTAGATCACAACACAGACACAAAGAAACAGGGCTTAAATACATAGAGGGAGCAATCAGGGAATGGGTAACAGGAGGGAAACACAGCTGGGGCAAATCAGGCCTAACGAGACAAGGGGAAGCAAAACCAGACACATTAACATCAGACATGGACTTTCAAAGTAAAACAGGAAACATAACACAGACTCACAGGCAGGCACTATAACAAAGGGAACAGAGACGTGGGACCAGGGCAGACACAGACACTAACTGGATGTGGGGATACAGCAGACAGGGGAGACAGCAACTATGGAACACAGAAAGAAAACCAGAACACTAAAACTCTAACCAAACCCCACCCAGAGAACCTAAACTAAGAATGATCCTAAAACCCATTAAGCAAAGCTAGAATATAATGAAATAACAAAATCAAAGAACCAAAAACACAAAACACTGGGTCAACGACCCAGGGACCCTAACACTGTATTTTACAAGCTGTTGGTTTAAATGATAAATTTATTGATTTACTGATCTAGTGCTTTTCTACTAGAGCTGGGCGATATAACGATAACGATATGTATCGCGATATAACTTTTACTCGATAGAGAAATTAAACTATCGCGATAGACCTCGCCGCTCTTGTCCTCTTAAAAAAAAAAAAAGAAAAAAAAAAGTCATCCAATCCAAATTAAGTAGCGCAGAGCCGAACCAATCACAGCCGCAGCGTCACGTCACGTGACTTGTTACGTACAGCACAAGTGCCAAGGCGCACGTGCGTATTTGTTTGTGAAGCAGCTAGCAGCTAACCGCCGTGTCGACTGGGTGATGGAGAAAATGAGTGCACCAAGTAGAGAAAAATCAACCGAGAGAACGGAAGAGAACACAGATGACAGCTCGAATGCCGAAGAGATTGTCGAAAGGAAGGGCCGGAAAAGTTCCGTAGTGTGGAGATATTTCGGCTATTTGAAGTCCGACAAAAAACAGAGTAGCACGCACTGTAAGTTGTGCCGACAGCATGTTCCCACCAAGACTGGAAATACAACTAACCTGTTTCATCACCTGAAGCAGTGCCACCCACAAGAGCACGCTCAATCTCTGACTGAAAGTGCTAATTTGTCATCGAAAACAACCGGGGGAATCCCTGCGAAGCAGCAACAGTCAATTGAGTCGGCTTTCTCCAGCGTCTTACCATATGACAAAAAAGCTAAGAGACATAGCGACATAACGAATGCCATAGCCTACTGTCTTGCTAAAGACATGCTACCAATAAACACGGTCGAAAATGAAGGATTCAAGCAGCTAATTAAGGTACTGGATCCTCGTTACCAACTCCCTGGACGTAAACATTTCTCTCAGATAGCGCTTCCAACGCTATATAGAGAGTGCCGTGAGGCTGTTGAGAAGGAGCTACAAACTGTATCGTTCTTCGCTACTACATCCGACATGTGGTCAAGTCGCACGTCAGAACCTTACCTGCCCACTATATCGACCAAGACTGGAATCTGAAAAGCAAATGTCTTCAAGCTGCCTACCTTCCCGACGACCACACGGGTGAAGTAATTGCATTAGGACTGTCAGAAGCGCTTGCATCCTGGGGACTGAGTGAAGACAAACAAGTCTGCATCACAACCGATAGTGGGACAAATATAGTGAAGGCCACATCCCTGAATAACTGGACCCGGCTGCAGTGCTTCGGACATCGACTTCACTCAGCTATCGGTAAGTTGGGAAGCAGAATAAAATTAAAAATGCCTCTTTTAATTGTGTTTTTGAGCCCATGTAAACATATTAAAAGCTAGAGATCTAAATCACTTCAATGGTTATTGTTAAAAAATAAACATCAGAAAGAATATTCTTCATGTCAGCCTATTTATTTGAGGTAATAGTTGCTGTTGGCATGCATAATAGGCAAATATTCAGTCACTCTTCAGTGTAAATCAAGTTGACAAAATGTGCCAAATAAAATTTAGAATTTTGGGGTTCTATCAGGATCCCAATTGGCTAATACAGAACCTCAGCTCTTTAAGAACAAGTGATGAAAACGTCAAACAATGATGTTGATAACACCAGCCTCTGTCACCTTTTTAAATATAAGAAAAAAAAATTTGGTCAGTCTGTCAGCAAAATTTAAAAAAGTAAAAGTACAATCATATCAAGTAAATGTGTTTTCAGGGCAGTGAAATTTATTTGTGACTGGAAAAAAAAAATCAAAAATCTTAAATTAAATTCTGAGGTTAATATGTGCTATTATTTACCTTTTTATCCACAGAAAAAGCCGGCAAAGACAAGAGGATGGAGCGAGCTGTGGCCGTGTGTAAGAGAGTGGTGGCCACCTTCAGTTTCTCTTGGAAGAAGAAAAGGGAATTGGCTGCTGCTCAGGAGGAGCTTCACCTACCCCAGCACAAGTTAGTGACAGAGTCGCCCACCAGGTGGGGCTCACGCCAAAAAATGGTTGGGAGGGTTCTGGAGCAACATAAAGCTATCTCTCAGGTCCTCAGTGCAGATAAGAAGACCAGGCACTTGGTTCCCTCCTGGCAAGATCTAGATGTTCTGGAGTCTGTGCATGTGGCCCTGAACCCACTACTGGAATTCACAGATTCACTTTCTGGAGAGTGTTACGTGAGTGTGTCCTACCTCAAGCCGATGCGTCACCTTTTCAGAACACAGATTCTGAAACCATCTGAGGTTGAAACACAACTTACAAAAGACCTTAAGATGACAGTCATGACATACCTTGATGAAAAGTACAATGACCAGATTACAAATGAATTGCTTGATGTTGCAACCCTGCTAGATCCGCGCTTCAAAGTACAATACATTAATGCAGAACACGTTGATGCCATCAAAATGAGAGCAGTGTATGAGATGTTGGGGCAAATTGAGCACCCATCCACTTCAGCTGGAACGGAGGAAACAGAAGATGGTGGAGCTGCTGCAGTACTACCAACCCAGAAGAAACAGAGAAAGTCACTGGGCAGTTTCTTTAAGAAATCCCACCCCACCAGCACAGGGCTCACTGAGAAAGAGACAGTTGAAAAGGAGCTTGAAAAGTACTTGCTGGCACCTGATGCAGACAGTGAAATGGACCCACTTGAGTGGTGGAAAATCAACAACAGAAGCTTCCCAAGAGTTAGCTGCCTGGCAAAGCGCTACCTGTGCATCCCCGCAACCAGCAGCCCCTCTGAGAGGGTATTTAGTACAGGGGGTAATATTGTGACTTGCCACAGGGCCGCTTTAAAGCCTGAAGCAGTGGATAGACTTGTCTTCCTGTCCCACAACCTGTAGGCTTTTTTCAGACTAAAGTTTATATATATATATATATATATATATATATATATATATATATATATATATATATATATATATATATACATATATATATATACACACACACACATATACATATATATATATACACACACATATATACATATATATATATATACACACACACATATACATATACATATATACACACATATATATACACATACATATATACACACATATATACACACATATATACACATATATATATATATATGTGTGTATATATGTATACTGGAAAACTCCTAAACTGGCTAAAGGAGTTTGATAGAATTGTTTTTAAAAAATGAACTGCGACAAGGCAGCATGGTGGCACGGTGGTTAGCACTGTTGCCGCACAGCAAGAAGGTCCTGAGTTCAATTCCAACATCAGGCCAGGGTCTTTCTGTGTGGAGTTTGCATGTTCACCCCATGTTTGTGTGGGTTCCCTCTGGGTACTCCGGCTTCCTCCCACTGTCCAAAGACATGCAACTTGTGGGGATAGGTTAATTGGAAAATCCAAATTGCCATTACGTGTGAATGTGAGCGTGAATGGTTGTCTGTCCCTGTGTGTTAGCCCTGCGACAGACTGGTGACCTGTCCAGGGTGTATCCCGCCTCTCGCCCTATGACAGCTGGGATAGGCTCCAGTGCCCCCCGCGACCCTGAAAAGGATAAGCAGAAGCGAATGGATGGATGTAACTACAACAAGTGACAGCAATTTCAAGATAGTATAATGGTGCAGGATATTTTTTTTCTGCATACAAGGCACGTTCTTGACCTAATCAAATCCAGTCACATTCATAAATGCTACACAGAAAGTCTTTGTATAAATACGTGTTTATTGGAACTGAAGCATGTTTAAGCCTCCACATACACTGGGGGACATTTAAAGGTGCCAGAGAAAACCCAGGAGCAAATTTTCAATGCAGTGTTGAAGCCGCAGTCAGTCGATTTGAATTAGTCAGAAACTGATTCAGTTCATGCGACTGCAAGTGTGCAGGATTCTGTTGTTATGGTCTTAATTGATTGTGGGTAATTATGAAATCAATAATGGATGTAACAAAGGAAGGGTTCAATGCTGGGAAATGGGTGCATTAAGCATTAACAATTTCTTGCACTTCCTAGAGAGAACAGTTTACCACTTGTGGTGGGGATAGGGTTCAACAATGTGGACTCTACAATTTGAGGGTGGATTGGACCCTCAAACATTTACATCACTCAAGATCTTTGTTTCATATGCTGTAAGTCTTCATGAAGTGGGATATTTAGTTATAAATAGGGTCAAATCCTAAACCTGTAAAAACATGACTTCTTGCTCTCTCTATGCAACTTGATTGAACTTGTCAGTGGATTATTTAAAATTAATCGCCTTTTTAAATAATTATTTATGCTTTAACCACCATTTTCCTTTCTCATTACACCCAGTAAGTATCTTCATATTGCTCTATTTGTTTCTCCTCAGCAGATTCAAATCCAATTTGGGGGAGAAGCAGACTGTGGGCCAAAGAGCAAGTAATTACTTTTTGGTGCAAGTGCCCTCCTTTGGAAATTTAGCAAACACATTACATTTTGGCTGACAACTGCTTAACCACAAGGCTATTTGGTCCAAAGCTGGATGAGTAAGCATGAGATAACTGTTCAAGAGGCAAAGCCCTTTAGCAGCAATATTAATTCTGAATATTGCTCATTGGAAGTAAAAGAGGAAGTTGGGTGATGAACTGTAGAATCACTAAGTTGGCAGAGGGAGTAGGATGGGATGGATGCCACTGGAAGCAGCTGTTCAATTCCTGACAGTCAATTTTTGTCTTCTTTTCATCATTCCCATGAAAGTTTAAACCAAAACCACATGGTTAACTGACCGTAACTAAATACATGTACAATAACACAATGGAACGGTTTTGTCTAAACTCTCCCAAATCAGCTATATATAAGCAAACCTTGACAACAGCAAGGTTTTGGAAGACTTCAGGCCTCCCAGACTGTGTGGACAGTTGGCATATTTTCTCCGTTCAATCTGGATGCATGATATAAAAGCAGACATGTTCATAAAAATATTGCTACACTCAACAAAAATATAAACGCAACACCTTTGTTACTGCTCCCATTCCCCATGGGATGGACGTAGAGACCTAAAATTCATTCCAGATACACAATATAACCATCCCTCCCAAACAGTGGTCACAAATCAGTTCAAATGTGTGGTAGTGGGCACATCTGCTATATTGAGATAATCCATCCCACCTCACAGGTGTGCCACATCAGGATGCTGATCTGACATCATGAGTAGTGCACAGGTGTACCTCAGACTGCCCACAACAAAAGGCCACCCTGGAATGTGCAGTTTTGTCTCACAGCAAAATGCCACAGATGCCACAAGCAATGAGGGAGCGTGCAATTGGCATGCTGACAGCAGGAATGTCAACCAGATCTGTCGCCCGTGCATTGAATGTTCATTTCTCAACCATAAGCCGTCTCCACAGGCGTTTCAGAGAATATGGCAGCACATCCAACCGGCCTCACAACCGCAGACCTCGTGTAACCACACCAGCCCAGGACCTCCACATCCAGCAGGTTCACCTCCAAGATCGTCTGAGACCAGCCACCCAGACAGCTGCTGGAACAATTGGTTTGCACAACCAAACAATTTCTGCACAAACTGTCAGAAACCGTCTCAGGGACGCTCAACTGCATGCCCGTCGTCCTCATCGGGGTCTTGACCTGACTCCAGCTCGTCGCCGTAACAGACTTGTGTGGGCAAATGCTCACATTCGATGGCGTCTGGCACGTTGGAGAGGTGTGCGCTTCACGGATGAATCATGGTTCACATTGTTCAGGGCAGATGGCAGCTGAGTCCCAGTTCTTGCATGGCCAGCATACTCACCGGACATGTCACCCATTGAGCATGTTCGGGATGTGCTTGACCGGCGTATACGACAGCGTGTACCAGTTCCCACGAATATCCAACAACCTCGCACAGCCATTGAAGTGGAGTGGACCAACATTCCACAGGCCACAATTGACAATCTGATAGACTCCATGCGACGATGTGTTGCACTGCATGAGGCAAATGGTGGTCACACCAGATACTGACCGGTTCTGGGTCCCCAGACCCCAATAGCGCAAAAAACTGCACATTCCAGGGTGGCCTTTTGTTGTGGGCAGTCTGAGGTACACCTGTGCACTACTCATGATGTCAGATCAGCATCCTGATGTGGTACACCTGTGAGGTGGGATGGATTATCTCAATATAGCAGATGTGCCCACTACCACACATTTGGACTGATTTGTGACCACTGTTTGGGAGGGATGGTTATATTGTGTATCTGGAATGAATTTTAGGTCTCTACGTCCATCCCATGGGGAATGGGAGCAGTAACAAAGGTGTTGCGTTTATATTTTTGTTGAGTGTAGTATGTCTTGTCTTGTAGTTATCATGACACTCAGGACCAGGAGAAATGTCAACTTTCAACAACGTAGTAAATGTTGCAAAAACAGTAAGAAATGACATGCCCAAAGATGTTAATTTATTACTTTTACCTTTTCTTATGGGTGTTTCTTATAAGTCACAATAGAGAGCATGAAATAGCTGGATTGTATAAAGGTTTTTAATAAATGGCCTGCATTTGTATAGCGCTTTACTCAGTCACTAAGAAACCCAAAGCGCTTTACACTACATTCAGTCATTCACCCATTCACACACACATTCACACACTGGTGATGGCAAGCTACATTGTAGCCACAGCTGGGGCCTGGGGCGCACTGACAGAGGCGAGGCTGCAGGACACTGGCGCCACAGGGCCCTCTGATCACCACCAGATAGCCATAAACTCAGAAGATTTTAATTTATACCTTTTGTCATATATTTGGGCATTTAAATAGACAATATAAAAAGTTGCAGCTAATGTGCTTTTAGCCATGCTTTAATCTTTACTGTGTGTCAGAGTTTGTAAACTGAAGGGCCCATAGGCAACATTTTTAATTTTAACAAGCCTTTTTTTAGTTGAATGTAAAATTCAAAAACTAGGTCTAAATCTAAAAGGAAATCCAAATCCAGACATCAAAGAGAAATATCATGGACACTTTGACAAAGACTAAGAGGAAGAAGGGGCCTATTTATACACAGAAGGTAATGAGCAAAACGGAGACAGGTGGGGAAAATGGGACAGAGGTCCAGAAAATCATAAGGGGAAGAAGTAAAACTCAAGCCCAGACACAGGAGACAGCAGTTTTGAAAATAATACAGGAAATTAACCCAAGCAAACTCAGAGACAAGTATAATGTTGCTTGCCTGAGTTGGACTCAGCGACTCGGGAGACTGAGGAGACTTTTTATTAGATTTTTATAGCTTTTATTGCATTAAGTTCACTGGAAAAAGTAAGCGGACACAACTCTACATGAGAATGAAAGATCTAGAGAGAAACAGACTATAGAGAAGAGAGAGAAAAAGAGAGACAAACACCCCAAGCCATTCAGGACCATAACAACAAGATGACTCACACTGAACGTTAAACATGGGAACAGAGGGAGGCTGGAATACTAATGAACAAAGCAGGAACTAAGAAAAAATTAAAAAATACATACAACAACACACAAATCTAAACTATAAATAATAAATATAAATAACTATAAATATAAAACTGAGATGTATTTAATCAAGGATACAAAACTCAAAACAAATACAATTCTGAGAAACACAATTTCTTTATAATAAATTAATTAATTAATGGTAATGTCGCGATCATTGGTGATGTGAACATTGAACATTACAATAATATAGTAATATGGAGAGTGCTGATTTTTCAAATTTATATCTAAGATGTATGATGTTACATTTGTCATTCACTGTGCTCCAAATGTCTTGTCATTGGATGAAAAAACTCTGTTGGACTGTGTATTGTGGCGAGCTCAGACAAGGGGGAGACAGAGGTGTTGTTTGGTCTTGCTTCCCTGTATTGCCAGGGAGCACAGCTGTTTATTTTCAACAGAAAAACACCGCCGCTAACCCAACTGCTCAGCGTAGCTCTAGCATAACAACAACAAAAAAGGGCGCTCTCTCACCCAAAAAACCCCCACACAGTCGCAGAGAGAGCGCGTCACATGGTAACCAGAGCAACATAACGCTACCACCTGAAACAACAGAACACAGTTGTTAAACACAAAAGTATGATCAATAGTAAAATGTGTGATGGCTTTTTCCACAGCTTGCCATTCACAACTGGTGCAAAGAATACAGTTACAGACTTAGTTCTAGTGATAGAGGAAAGAGCACCTTTCTGATGAAAAAAGAAGGCACTAGTTCTCCTGTTTTTGGAATTGTAAAGCACTTTGTGTGCCTTGAAAAGCGCTATATAAATCCATTATTATTATTATTAAACTAGTTTTCAGCTAACAGCTGAAAACCCTGTATATCTCACCATGTTATTCTGTATCTCCTTAAAAGAATCTAAGAAAAAATGACAAGGTCATCCCTGGCAATATACAAAGAAAGACCACCTAGTTTTTTGACAAATCACCTTCATATGGTTAAAAACTATATTCTATATTAGTCTCATAGTCCAGTTGGCAGGATAATCCTCAAAGAGATATTGGTTTAAAATTTATCTCAGCATGCTGTGCTGTGTGTCAACAAAAAAAGAAAGAAAAACAAAGTGGAAAACAGAAGAAGAAATGGCAGGTCTTATTGTACAAAATGTTTATGGAAAACTCCAAAGAATCAACACAGTCTATTTTAGAGGCATGGAGGAATGATTTGCAAATGGATGTATCTGATGATAACTGGTATAAATCGTGCTTCTTGGCCCAGAATCAGACAATCTAAACTATTTCAATATAAATGGTGCACAAGACAGTATATTACCCCCTCAAAATTGCATCATTTTATCCCAAACATCCCCGACACCTGTACTAAGTGTGGAGTGGATAGGGGCCCTTTGTTTTATTGCATATGGGAGTGCTCACATGTGAAAGTGTTTTGGGAAAAGGTAATAAATTTGTTAAGCCAAATCATTGGTGATGTGATTCCACTTGATCCCAAACTATGTATTTTAAATGTATACCCGAATAATTTTGTACCTGCTGCAAACATTAGAGCTCTGTTAACGATCGAACTTTTGGAAGCCAAGTGATGTATTGCTAAGTGCTGGAAAGATTAAAAAATATGTGGACGATCTCATTGGCTCAATGGACATATATGCGAACACTGGGGGAAATAACTTGTGCATTAAGAAACAAACTGGACAAGTTTGGAGGTTTTGGGCCATATGGTCAAGATTCTACAACTTGAAAACTTTAAAACTTGTTAAAACCAATAAATAAATGAGTAAAAGAAAGAAAGAAAGAAAGAAAGAAAGAAAGAAAGAAAGAAAGAAAGAAAGAAAGAAAGAAAGAAAGAAAGAAAGAAAGAAAGAAAGAAAGAAAGAAAGAAATGAGAAAAAAGGCAGATCTAAAAAGTATCTATTCCAGATGAACAGTTTCTAAAAGTCATGTCCTTAAGAAATAGTTGGGAAAAATCCTACAAAAACCTAAAAAAGGACATGTGAAATGCAGCTGGCCTTTCGTTGATTCAGCTACTGTTTACTGAAACCTCACCAGAAATGGCCTCGGTGAAAGGGTGACTGTCAACAAGCCATTCTTAACTATGGGAAATGAGGAGAAAAAGCTATGATATGCCAAATTAGAAGACAAGAACTGGACTGAAAATTTGTGACAATGGATGATAAGGACTGATTAATCCACATTTTATTTTTTTATTTCAAGTCATTATCTTTATGATTTTCCTCATGCTGTGCATTTTCCATTACTATACCTCTCTGACCTGTCTTCCCCATGTGATGTTTGTGTAATGAATGTATGGTAGGAAGGGTGAGATGGCGCTGGCAAGGCTGGCACCCCTAACCCAATTTCCCTCCAGATGAAAAAAGTATTATCAATCAATCAAACAATCAATCAATCAATCAATCTTTAGAGGAGTTCAGTAGAGTGTCTACAGCCATATTTAAAACATGATAGAGGTTCTGCTATGATTTGAGGTTGCATTTCAGTTAGTGTTGCAGATCTTATCAAAAATGGAGTAGCATCACAGTTTAAATCATTGAGCTATACTGTCTAAAATGTGTCTGACTGGCTTGATTTGTTAGCATGACAGTGATCCCAAACACACTGCCAATGCAATAAAAGTAAACCTGAATAGTAAAACACACAATGACTGGAACACTATCAGTCATGAGCCCAGACCTCAACATTATTTTTCAATACCATCTGGACACTGTCTGATTGGCAGCGGCTTCATTTTTCAGCATTACAGTGATCCCGAAGCCAGTGCCAAAGCAGTAAAAGCAAACCTGAATAGAACAAAAACACAATGGAACACTACGAGTCATGGATTGGCCTCCCCAGAGCCTGGACCTCAACATTAAAACACTGTGGGATCATCTTGAGAGAGAACAAAAAGCAACCAACATCCATAGAAGAGTTTTGAATGCCTGTCAAGAAGCCTGGAGAGTTATTTCTGAAGGTTACTTAAATAAATTATTAGAAATCTTGCCTAAGAAATCTCAGACTTTTAAGCTTGTTAGAGTTGCACACACTCTGTTTATGCCTTACATACTGTAGTTCCACAAGTGTTTGCACAAGTTTTTCCATAAGTCACTGCATTCATTTCCCTTGCAAAGTATTTGGAAATGAGGGTGGGTTAAGAGTTTTGCACAGTAGTGTAAATGATCTGAAGCTAACACTTCAGCTAATCCCAGTACAACCCAACTGTTAGTAATTTCTCACTATTTTAAGGGATTTTTTTGGCCAGCCACCAAGAAACATGAGCAGATCGTCAATGCTACGGAGATGAAGGTGCTCAGGTGGGCTTAACCCGCCTGGATCATGTGACGAATGAAGGAGTTGCCCCAATGAAAAGAAAATGAGGGAAGCGCGCCTAGAGTGGTATGGACGTGCGCAGAAAATACAGTGTCAAGAACAGCCCTCCAACTCGACACTGGAGGCCGCTCACCTCAAGGAAGACTGAAAAAGCAGTGGATGGACGTCATCATTGAAGACATGCGCTCAGTGGATCTCACCCCAGAGGACACCCAAGACCAACCCAAATGGAGAAGACAGAGCCACGCAGCGTACTCCGTGCTGGGAAGATGCTAAGAAGAGAGTAAGGTGTTTTTTTATTAGTAAAGAAGACAGTTCTTTTCTATCTTTTTTTAAATTGTTTGTTTGTTTGTTTGTTTGATTGATTGATTGATTGATTGATTGATTGATTGATTGATTGATTGATTGATTGATTGATTGATTGATTGTACTGTTTCATTTTAACTTAAAATGTGACGATATCTTCATATACCACTTGGTATCAAACTCTAAATGCACAAAAAGTGATGATATTTGTTTTTCCTGAATATACGCATTAAATAAATACATCCCTACAGAATATTTGTATTCTGTAGCGCAAGTGGAAAACTGTTATATGTAGCAAGGCAAAAACAAATAATCCTGTTCATAATCTCATATCATATTGTGAGCTACTGAAGGCCTATAAGCATAACTGCAACAAAGTAAAATTCTGGTATTATCATAAAGATGTTTAGTGCAGTAATTGCTTATGTATGTATGTTATACAAGAAATTAAGGACAAAATATGGGGGCAAATTGCATCTCTGTTACATTGAGATGGTCTTCTTAGTGTTTTGAACAAATATGTTAAAATTTTAGTATTCGCTTTTATACGCAGATATTTTTGCTTTGTAGCACACATAGGAGGGGTTATTATCCAAATCTTGCGTTACCTTTTATATGGCTTCTGAGACCTATAGCTTTTTAGACTATGTGTTATTCAACGTTTACACAGAGGTAATGAGCATGTGCAAATGTGTATGTGATCAGTGTTTTAAAATGTCTGGCCTGTCATTGTCCTGTAAAATCACTTAATGCAGTGACTGTGTAGAAACACTGAAATATTTTGAAATATATTGGGAAGTGACAAGTGCAAAGATTGCAAAAGGACTGTCACGATACCTAAGAGTATTTGTATTCAGTGTGTATCCTAAAGATTAAAGTTATAACAGAAATGAACAAACGTTTATAAACCTCAGTTTTGTAACTGCCAAGAGGGTAACGGCATTATTTGGAAGGAAAACTTAGAAATCAGCTGCTTCACACTGGATAAGACATGCAATATCAAACATTTTACTAGAAAGAATGAAATACATTTAAAGACAAACAAAAACATCTGAAATGGTCTGAGGGCCCCAACTTCAAAGATCTGGATCTGACGCAAAGTCAGACAGAATAACTGTTTAAACCATGCAGTGTTTGGATTATTCTTTCTTTTGAACTAATACAAATAATATTTTTATGCTAATTTTCATTTCTTTATTTTCATGTACTTGCATGAATTTCACTAGAAGAGTGTGGATTCCTATTTTTCAGTTGACAGGAGCAATTTGTTGTTCATTTGCTCTTTTTTATTTACAGCTTATTTTCAGATTTGTTTCAATCCATAAAATATTGTTGAAAACAGTTTCAAGTGATACAACTCTAGATTAATTTTCATATAATGACTGAAAACTTTTTCAGTATTTTAGGTTGTAGTTTTGGTGTCCTAGAGAAGGAAAATTACTCAAATTCTCCTGTTTGTAGTGGGTGTCTTTTTTAAGGTCTTTAGCAGCATTTTCACATTTGCTCTAAGGTAGAGCGGATATGAAAATGCTGCAAAAGCATTCATACTCTAAGGTTTTCATACTCTAAGGTAATTCATCCAAGGTTCTGCGAAAGATGTTGTGATCAAGACCTGGTCTGTGCCAAACAACCAGTTATTCTTCAGATTTTAGATAGGGGTTCCTACCCGGTTGTCATGGGACGAAAGATGGCCACACCCTGGACAGGTTGCTAGTCTGTGGAGGGCAAACACAGAGAGACAAACAGCCATTCACGGCTCTATGGCCAGTTTAGAAGTGCCAGACTCAGAAGGAAGCTGGGTGACCCAGAGAGAACCCATCAGAACCCCTGGAAACAGGGCAAAACAAACCTTTTGTTTTTAATCGTTTTTAATTTATTAATAAATAAATAAATATTTTAAAGATATTTGATGCTGATGCAAAGTTCAGTAAGAAGGTCTACCAACATCAGTAGCTAGTGATGAATCATTACAAATAGTTCCGCTTAACTTGTTCTAGATATTTCCCGGTGAATACAAATAAGGTAGGTCAGATCTTTCTATGACGCCACAGTGGACAGGTAAAGGGGATCATAGAAAGGGATCTGACCCAGCTGGTGTGTGTAAACACAACGCGTATAACGTCTCCCGCTGAGTGGATTGCAACAGAGCTCAGATGAGCTGGGCGCATGCAGACCATCAGGCTACATTCTTAGTCCGGGACTAATTTTTAGTCCTGTACTTCGGTATATGTAAACAGCACCGCCCCGATGGTTGCTTGTTTTAAGCGTGGAACGATCCGCCGGGCTCGATTGACACTGTCTGATCTGCTGCTGCGGATTGCTCAGAATAACAAGGCTGCTCGCTAATTCCCGTCTATCGGGGCTTTCGCCGAAACACCGAGAGAGTAGGGTCCAAAAAAAGCCAACAAGGCAGGCAAGAACGCCGCGCCGCCGCTGTCTGCACCCAAGAATGGCTTCAGGAGACCTTTACGAGGTAGGATAAAAACATGTCTACGGAAAATCCTCTGTAATATTGACGAATAATGGAATTAGGAAGTAAAGGGAAGGGCGTCGCGTATGCAAAAAGCGGTGTCCTAAGCCCTTTAACAGGCGAAACTAACCCGTTTTCAAGCTTGGCAAAGACGAGATTGCCTAATTTAAGCTTATACTTTATGTCGCTTTTGATATACTTTGTCATAATTCTTCACGACTGTAGTAAATGGATAAGATGTAATTTACGGGCTGAACTCCTCAGTCTGTCGCCGAGTTGAAAGTCGTGGTAAAGTGACAGCAGCGCTGAGCGAACGGGCATGGTGAATAGCTACAGACGGAGTGATGGTTCTGAAGGTGCACATACGTGCCAAAAGATATTTTGTCATCACAGCCTCGACAGCGGCGTTAGTGTCACAGGCTGTTTGGCAGACAGAATCAGACACCGGTTTATTTTTGTCAAACGGCGTACGCAACTCGGTGCGAGCTTCTTTCATGGTTGATGCGTGATTTTTGTGAAATTTTGACTCTCGTAGTTATGGGCTTAAAAGTTGCCCGAATGGGTGACAGGAAGGTCACGCTGCCCCCGTGCGCAACATCACTCTGGGAGTGTGTGGGGGCCCGGCGAGGGGGGCGTTCAGAAATTGCACAAAGGCTGGCTCCCTCATCAGTTTTGTCAAATCTGACACATGCTGTCATTAGCTTTTGTCACTCTGGTGTGGTGTCTCGTGTTTGAGCTTATGGTAGAGACACAGATGGGTCTCCCAAGGACAAACAAGTGTACTTATTTAAAGTAATGTACAAAGTTTAAACATGTCACAAAGTCCATCTGAGGAAAAGCTTGGGCATCCACTGAGTGTTTTTAAGTAGATAACATTATCAGCTCACAACACTGCCAAATAATGCATGATGAGTGAAGCTGGATGTCAGCTAAAATACAATAGACTGAATAAGTGAGTGGCATTTATTGCATTTTCCCAAATAGTTAGAACCACTGACTTTAATATTCCGTAAATGAGTGCTCTTTGTCTCAGAAACACATTAAAACTAAAGTAAGATAACACAAGGTTGCCAAAAAGAGAACACATTGGGTTACATTTTACACTTGATCGTTACACCACCACCCCTCCACTCTCTTACTACTGCCACTATTATTTAGTTTGTTTAAAAAAAAATATTTACTTAATTGCTCCATTTTAGCATAAAGTTTGGCCTCCTCTACCGAAAAATCCAAGGTCCACTACTGACCATGTGTCCCAAATTGTAAAAATTTAGATCAGATCTCTAATCCCTAAACCTAACCAGGGAAAATGGCAGGCTAGCTTGGGTAAAAGAACGAAAGTTGAGGCTCACAAAGATGTGTGCTGCTAAAGTTTCTGGGCTGCTTTCCTCATAAGCTATCCCTCAAGATTTTCTCCATTAAAAGCAATGCATTGTCCAGGATTGTAACATCTAGTGCTTTACTGAATCATTACATTGGTGTCATGCATTCATGAACTACCACTGAGCTATGAAAGCTACTTTCAAGACATTATGCAGTAATTACTGTTGATGTGTGGGGAAAATCCGTCAGCATGCTGTTCACTTGTAACTGTGTGAGTGTACCCTTACACAGGTGAAGTTATTCTGAGCAATTCTGTACTTTTGTTTTGAAGTTTGACTCTTGACACCTCTTCTTGTTCTAAGCGGGCTGTTGCCTTTATGTGAAACCTGCCTCATGTGGCAGCCTGTACTATAAACCTCAAGACTGATCAGTTTTGTATAGAGCTGAAATGACTGCTCATTGCTGAGCAGGTTTTGCTAACAATAATCTGTCTTTGAGTCATTTCTCTGCTAAAATGACTACAGCTGCATCTGATGCCACAGTTGCCAACTGCCACAGTTAAACTGTATTTAACTGGAGAAGCTGACCAGTGTTTACCTGTGCTGCATACCTTTTAGTTTAAAAATGACCATGGAAAAGGGTTGTTTGACATTGCTGCAAGAGTTAATTAACTCTTGCAAATTTAATTCAGTAATAAGTTTTGCGGCCTGTTACCTGATCCATGATAAATTAAACATGATAAATTGAATGTCAGTTCCTCTCGCACTCAGTTCCTTCTTCCATTGTACTTGGAGCTTGGTACCCAATCTCGGGTGGGAGTGATGATATCTACCCCCTGACCTGTCGTCCTGGCTCCACCTTGCCGTAGCATGTGTGTTGTATTTCGTCAACCTCTAGCTGTGAGAGCAGTCCCTTCTTCCGAATGTTGTTTCACCGTCAGTAGTGGGTATCGAAGATTCCATAGGTCCCTCATCCTATTTATGTAACCCGTCCGCTGGGGTTACTTGCGTAGTAGCATTCCAACAGCGCCCTATTTTCGTCTCTTGTCCTCTGATGGCTTCTCGTTCTAGTAGCCCACTTCTTATCAGGGAGCCCTGGTTCCTTAGTACCTGACGAGGACCTTGTTAATGCGGGCGACGTCCGAGCCAGTATGGCTTCATATTTATCTGTTTTGCTCATGTCTGCGATGGGCTTGGTTAGCATAGTGGGTCTAGCCTAGGACCCTTACTGGATACACACAACCCAGTTGGGAATCGAACTTGCGACTCCCGCTCTTACCACTACGCTATCCAGCTGCTTAATGGTAATAACAAGATCTGGGCTATCAACACCTAGGCCCTGCCTGTGATCAGGTACCCTGCTGGGATAATAAGCTGGCCAAAGGATGAGATGGAAGCCACAGACATCAAGACCAGGAAGCTCCTGACCATGCATCAAGGGTTTCACTCCAAGTCCAGCACCCTGAGGCTGTCTGCTAAGGGGAAGGAAGGAGGCCGGGGACTGGTGCGCGTCAGTACCACAGTCCAGGATGAGACCACAAACATCTATGACTACATGAGGAAGATGGCCCCAACCGACCACATGCTCAGTGAATACCTCAGGCAGCAGAAATCCAAGAAAGAGGAGGAACCATCATGGAAGGAAAAGCCCCTGCACGGTATGTACCACCGGCAGATAGAGGAAGTGGCTGACATCCAGAAGTCCTACCTGTGGCTGGACCAGGCTGGACTGAAAGACAGCACAGAGGCACTAATCACAGCAGCACAGGAACAAGCTCTAAGCACAAGATCCATAGAGGCTGTGTAATCCAGCACATAACAGCAGGATGCAAGATGCTAGCAGGCAGGGCATACATGGAACACCATAACGAAGTGGTGGGCATAGTATACAGAAACATCTGTGCAGAGTAGGGCTGTTCGATATAACGATGTATATCGGATGACGATATAAAAACGTCTATCGTTTCATTTTATGCTATCGTTTGTTTCGTGGTGTCGCAAAATAAACTGTTTACAGCAATATTTTTTCATCCTTTTGATGGTCACTGTAGTGGCTACATTAATTTCTCCTTTCTCTTATATTTAATATAACCACACTACTGACGGACAAGCACCTGTTTTATGCGTTGTGGTTAGCAACAACGACGGTAACACCATCGCGTGTCCGCTTGTTTATGTTTCACATAAACCTTTCCCAATAAAGCTCAAGATCCTGTTGAGACTTTTCAAAATAAACTGAATCACGTGAAAGAGCAGATTATTTACGGAGAGTAGTAGAAGTAGTAGTAGAGGTAAAAAAGAGCTGCCAGGTGCGAAAAAATAAACCTTAGACTCAAACGTTAGAACAGGCTTTTCCCCGCAGCACGCCGTGTAATAAATACTCACAAAGAAAACGGCGGCCTTTACAACTTATGTCTAAAAATGTATAGTTTCATGCATCAGTTAAAACACTCGACTCCAGGTACACTACGCGCAGCTGGAAACACTTCCCGCAAGTCGAGCTGCCCGAGATTCACATAATTTACAGAAAATGTTACATTTTTGTGATTTATATCGTTATCGGGACGATAGAATTCTTATATCGGGATATGAGATTTTGGTCATATCGCACAGCCCTAGTGCAGCCTGGAAGCTAGTGGAAATGGTGGATGGAAAAAAACAAAGGGGACACCCCTCCCCATATAATACAAATGATTATTATTAACTGAAATGACAAAAGTGGCACACTTATGGAAGAGTTTAGGGTAGAGTCACTCGTGCATCTAAGGGTTAAGAAAACCTCTTCAAAACATCTAGCCCATTTAAGAACACTGTCAAGTAGGTAGGTGTATGATTGTCATAGTCTACAATCAAGAGGATCTTTCATGAATTTAAAGAGGGTTTACAACAAGATGCAAAGCATTGATTACATTCAAGAACAAGAAGGCCAGATAAGGCTTGGCCAGAAAACATCTTAAAGAGCCTGCACAGTTCTGTAAAAGCAATCTTTCAACAGATGAAACCAAGATTGATTAGTACCGGAATGATGGGAAGAGTAAAATATAAACAAGGAAAGTGAAAAAGTTCATCGTGTGAAGAATGCCACATCATCTGTCAAATGTTGTGGAGGCAATAATATGGCATGGAAATCTATTGCTGGCAGTTTCTAATGATGACGTGACTGCTTATAAAAGCAGCAGGATGACTTCAAAAGTGTTCAGGACTGTACTCTCTGCTTAGATTCTGTCAAATGCTGCAAAACCGATTTGACAGTGCTTCACAGTGCAAATAGATTATGACCCAAAACATATGGAAAAGCAACTCAAGAATTTCTCAAGGCAAAGAAATAGGATATCCTTCGATGACAAAGTTAGAAACCTGATCTAAACTCATTAGAGCATGCCTTTCAGTTATTGATGACATAACTGAAGGCAGAAACCCACAAACAAATAGCAGGTACAGGATGCTGCAGTAAAGGCCTAACAGAGCATCTCAAGGGAGGAAATGGAGCATTTGGTGATGGCCGTGGGTTCTGAAACTTCAAGCAAGTATTAAAAACAACTCAAACTTCACTTTATATATCAGTGACGTTAGTCACTTTATAAATCACTTTGATCCTTTGTAAATGGGAAAGTACTTATAAAAATGGCTGCACTTCCTAAACACTTAATGCAACATTTCTCTCAAAGGCTTTAAATAAAACCTTTAAACAATCAAATCATTGATTTAAAATCTGCTGTGGGGGTGTAGAGAGGCAAAAATACAAAAATGTGTAATTGTCCAAAAACTTCTGGGCTGTGCATTGCATTTTATTTAGCATGCTCATTAGTATTTAATTTCATGATGAAAACAAAAGCAAGGTGATCACAGGCAGCATTGTTTTTCACATTTATAAAGAAAGGCACCAAGTCTTGATGCTTTTATTTGAAGAGGAACACCTTAAGGTTTCTCATAGGTTTCTGTTGGAATGTTTGGAAACCCGTGTTTTTATCTTTTGCTGTGCAAAGTTCTCTAGCTAGAAAATAAAATTTTAAAAACATGTTGAGGAGTCAATGAGATGGAATCTGTGCCAAAAGGCATTGGAGTAAATATGTAGTCATGTCCAAGAGTAACTGAGAGAGGCTGAGACCAGTGCTGTATATGAAAATTCAGTACTTCAGTGGTATCATTTGACGTTGGGGAAAAAAGTTAAATATTTGACCTGTAATTATGTTGCTGGATTCAATATTTGGTCTGTAATGCTTTCTCTGGAGGGTATTTCTTAAATTTCACTTATCTATTGAATCCCTTCTTTAGTTCTCAGTAAACCAGATCATCGTTTTCCTTCTTAGTTGAAAATAGTTATTGGTGAGTTGTGTTGAGTGTGCGCGCGCGCGCGCGCGCGCACACACACACACACACACACACACACACACACACACGCCACTTTGTTTGGTACACTTGCTTAACTGCTTGTTAATGCAAATATCTAAACTATCTAGTCTGCCAATAGCATGGCAGCAACATGCATTTAGGAAGGTAGATATGATAAATTCTGCTCTGGTTCAAACCAAACATCAAAATGAGGATGAAAGGTCATTTAAGTGTTTTTGAATGTGGCTTGGTTGTTGGTGCCAGATGGGTTGTCTGAGTATTTCAAAAACTGCTGAGCTGCTGGGATTTTTCCATACAAGCATCTTCAGTGTTTACAGAGAATGGTGCAAAAGAGAGAAAGCATCCAGTGAGTGGCAGTTCTCTGGGTGAAAATGCCTCGTTGATGTCGGAGGTCAGAATACAGTAGCCAGTCTGCTTCGAGTTGAGGGGAATTAAAAAGTAACACAACCCAAGGCATGCAGACGAGTGTCTTGGAATGTACAAAACACAACCTTGAACACACAAAGCCCTCAAATCATCAAAGACTTAAAGTTGTTGAAGTTGTCAGGGCACCCAGACAGAAATATGAATTAGCTGAGAATGGCAAATGACCAATAACTTATACACAGATAACTTTATTTTTTATTTTTTGCCTGTCCTGTATGACACTGTAGCAATCAGAATTATTGTCTGAAGGCCAAGAAAATGCCCAACAATTTACTTTCCCAAGTGGACCTTTTGCCAAACTGCTCCACTTGATTTTCATAGTTTATTCGATCTTTATTATTTATTTTTATTTTAAGTTATTACAGTTAGAAAGGCCAGGATGGGGATGGGAAAGAGAAATAAAAAGAACAGAGAAGTTGGGAAGAGAGTTAAGAGAAGGAGAGGGAAAGACAAATGGAGGAGGAGAGGGATAGAGAGAAAAGACACTAAAAGTTTGCTTCACTACCTGCTGAGAAAAAAAACAAGCAAAAAGAAAACAGCACAGAAGGGAAACTATAGCAACAACCAACATAAGCATAGGTATCTGTAAATAATAAATACTTAATCTTACTGAGCAGCACACAAGACCGACAATGCATGATATGTTTAGAGGCAGCAGCCAACCAAGCTAACCTGGAAAGAGCTGACGAGAGCTCTAGACGGGGGGGGGTCACCCAGCAGCCATGGTGCAGAAGCTACAGGGGGCTGCGGCAACGTGCCTGCAGGCTCGGCCATCAGACAGCTGTGCCAGAGTGGACCGAGCCCCGGGCCCAGAGGCTGAGCCAGGCCACGCCAAGCAGCCACTGGGAGTGAGCCTGTAGATACCTGAGCGCCCAGCCCCGGACACCAAGAACCACTAGTGCACTAACGGCTGAGGGCATCAGCCACTGGCAGGGAGTGTAGTGGGGGGGGAATAGGCCTCCACACCTGGGGGGTGCCCAGATGTTCCCAGAGAGGTGAAGTCTAAGACCTGTCCTGACACATAGTCATAGACATAGAGAAACTGGCACACACAGACACAAGCATGCATTTCCACCCTCATGCACACATATACGAATATTCAGCACTCGTCCAACGTGGAGACAAGCAGAAATGAACACTGTATGCACACCCTCACTCCCCAAACATACTCTATAACCCAGGTCCAGGTACCATCACCCCCAGAGGGGCAATTCGCCCCCAGACCCAGGAGATGTTGCCCTTTTCCCTGGGGTGGAGACAAGCAGACCGCCCCGGTCCTGCAACAGCAGTGAGGCCCAGCATCCCAGACCCCGATGGCGAACAGAGAACGGGGGTGTGAAGATCGCATAACTCTCTCCGCCCGCTCATATGTGGTGTTGCTGCGTGCTGTTCTAAAGTGCATTTAAAGCACAGGAAGGGCATGGTGCTTCCTGCCCGAAAGCAGCAGGTGTCAGCACGGCCCCTCCCGAGAACCCTCAATGTCTACATGTATTTAAAATTGAGAGGTGGGCACCGACACCAGAGGTGAGGTTGAATACACAGACTGTATTCAACCTGGACGCCGTATAGTGTGCCCACCCCCACGGCCCTGTATGTATCTGCTATGAGAATATTAGTAATGTGGATGTCTAGGTTGTGAAATAAAATTGAGGCACAGGTGGCCAGAAGGGGACAGAGGAGGAATGTCTCCCCTGCACCTCAGTGATGCACCTGTACACCAAGGCCCTGCATCTGTGGGGGTGTGATGGAGTGGGAAGAGGGAGGCAGTTGGGGGGGGCTCAGCTCAGATAACTTATTTTTGATTGACTAAACAGCACGCTGATGACGGGTGTGGTTGGCAGCATCATAATTTTGAATTATTGGATAGTCTGTCTGTCACATTTTCACAAGAATAGATAATGGTGGTTAAAGGTCAAAGTTACTGTGGTCTAGCATCCATTACATTAAAGTGTTTTTTAATGCTTTCCACATCTGCAATTCTTTTAGGGTCCGCTTGGGTCGCAGTGATGTAAATTTCGTCATCAGATATGAAGGACCACATAAGAAGGGGTGCACATAAGTGGTCCGCAGGTGCGCATACACTGTCAAAATAAAAAACGCGCACCAGGTAAGAAAGACATTTGTTTAGAACTCTTAAAGATGTCAAAGAAGCAAGCTCCTTTAAGCAATTACTTTGGTGTTCCTCCAGCTCCAAAGAAATGTCAGAAGGAGCCCGAACCGCAAAAGAAGCACCTATTCTCGGAAAAGTGGTTGCAGGAGGTGAGCTGGCTTCAAACAAATGATGAACGCACAGAGATTTGCTGCAGAATATGCCGTGAAAATCCCACTCTAGCGGACAAAAACAGTACCTTTTATATGTACGCAAACGCGCGTTGCAACTTCTTATCTGGTGCGCGTCTTTTATTTTGACAGCGCATGCGCACCTGCGGATCACTTACGTGCACCCCTGCACATAAGCATGTGCCTGCCATTTTTTTGCAACCATGCTGATTCGTCCGTGGAGATTTTGCATTAAAATGCATTAACTACACATGTGCCCAGGCTGTGGATTTCGAAGAATTAGAACCGGAATGCCTACACGGCTGTTGGGTCTTCAGTTGTCCATAACATAGTATAATCCAGGCTTAAGTGAATACAATACTGTGCAAAACTCTTGAGCCATGCTTCATGTCTTTATAGCTTGATGAGAAATGACTGCCACAATTTATTTAAAGTGGTGCAAAAATACATGAATATACAATACATAAAGCAAAAAGCTTTATACATAGCCTGAACTCTCTTAGACAGCTTTTTTTTGTAATTTCATTATGTAGTCTTTGGTAATAATTCTCCAGGCTTCTTGAGGGACGTTCAGCAGATGTTTACTCCCTTTTGTTCTCTGTCGAGCTGATCCCATAATATTTTGTTGTTGAGCTCCAGGCTCTGACTGGTAATGTTCCATTGTGTTTTTGTTTTAGCCAGGTTTGCTTTTTACATTACACCATTAAAACAGAAGTTTTTATGTCTGAATTGGAACCCAGCATAGAAATAGAAGTCAAAGAATGTGACACAAGCTTGTGTGCGTGTGTAAGCTTTTACTATCATGGGTTTGACATCATTGTTATGCAATACACAATGCAGAAAAACCATGCCATTGATTAAAAGATAAGCCTACGATTCCAATGGATTGGAGAATTTGAAACTTGCTCTCGCCTACAAATGTTCTCAATTCCCAGTACTAGTCAAAGATCAGTGTGACTTTCCAAAAGACATTTATGTCCATAGCTCACAAATCTTTAAAAGTAGGAAATAATAGTTTTTTTGTTTTGTTTTTTAAATAAAGGATGTATTCACAGGATTAAAGCAAAAGCATATTTTATCATTAGCATTAATTCATCCAACGGCCAGAAACAACAGAAAGGTGCTTAGATTTTTGTAAGAAGCGCAGACTTTAAAGCTAACATAAGAGGAGTCATGGGTAACTTAAAAAAAACTCATAAGAAGTTGTATAATCTTACATCTGTTGATAATTTTGATGAATCAATAATTTAAGATGCTAATCTCTCCACATACGCACTGTATCAAGAGGATTAGCATGCTACCCAAAGACCAGTGCAGCAGAATATAGTCTTACAGAGTCTGTGAAGGAAAAAATTGTAGACTTGTAGAGCTGGATTTCCCAAGAAAATGAAATTGTGCTAATACGTACTGTGGATTTTGTTACATTTGTGTCTGCAACCTGTCTGCATTCAGTGTTTGAATAACTCAGATTATTATGCAGTCAAGTGCTGGACTGAGATCGTGCCTCTGCAAGTGAAGGAAAATGTTCAGCAGTGGAAACTCTAGTTCAGCTTGGTGTTTCTGTGATACAAATGCTGTTACAGACCCAGCATGTCTGATATGTGAGGTGTGATGGTCCTCTGCCTCAGCTAGGCCTGCTGCATGTTTCCTGCTGTTTGCTCCTCTGTGTTGCCCTGTTGCAGGTTCCTGCTAGCTGGAGTTCATTTCCTCTGGAGCACTGAAGAACCAGCTGTCTCAGTCTTGCTGCCTCTCTTTACAGCCATGCCATTTGTTTGGTTCTCCTCAGCCTAATTATTTTAAGCTTTCCACTACACAACACCATATAACCTAATATTCAAATTTATCCAACTGCAAATACACTAACAACACCACAGGTCTCATAAAGTTAATTATGGTTTCTCTTTCAGTGAATACACTGGTCAATTTTGGCTAAAGCTGTATTTCTCCTGTTACTTGTTCTGGCTCATGAGTTGTGTCGAATCCTGGATGCAACCCATTGCAGTTGTTTTGGTTTGTGACATGTAGAATAGTAAAGTCCGTTATCTGCTTTGTGTGCTCGAGAATATAGTGTATTAGCATATTTTGTTAAGGCACCATTGGAGGTAAAATATTTAGAAGTTTATGTCAATTCTGGTGTGCCAGCTGTGGTATAACTGCTTTATTAGCTAAAATCTATCAGTGTGCATTGCCAGTACCTGCAGGCATTGATAATAGAAAACCAGTTCTAATATTTCCTAAGTGGCAACAATTTTTGATTGCCATCCCTAGGTGGTGGTGGATGGATTATCTACAACTACTTACAGGTGGTTTGGGCAAATGTGTGTGTGTTACCTACTTGGTTAAATCCTTGCATCCTCTTCCCACTTATTTTGCTTCCTTGTGGTATCAGGTTGCTGAGGATGTGGTGAAAGGGGTTGAAACAATGCTGGGTGTCGACCATTGTGATGGCCAAACCCGTGGCCACACTCTAAAGTCGGTAACTTTTGTATTTTCATTCTTCATTTGAACATAGTAATACATTTTAGTTGCCAATAACTTTATTGATTGGTTTGGATACATTTGTTCTATTTGTAAGCGCGCGCACATTTAGTTTACTTATGTATTCATACTACTTCGTTTCTTTGCTTTCTGACTAACCTTTGTCTTTTATTTCTTACCTGCCATCATCCCTGGGAGTTGCTGGACAAAAGATGGTAGCCAGGGTTTGAAACCATTAAATATGAAGGAAGATAATTGGACCACACCACCACTTCCTGCTGAAGGGGGGAATGTGTGTTTTCTTTACTTTAAAAACAAAGTATTTGTATTTAATTAAATATTTGAGTTTAGGGTTTAATGGTTTTTTTTGATTTTCTTCTTTAGTGTTTAGTTTATTAACAAACTAGATTGTACTGCATCGGTTGTGATTTATGATTGTGTTTTGTTTGTTACCCCTCATGTGTCACAATGGTCTGATCAGCCATTATATATACCCTTGTATGTCATTTCATGTGGAGGTCAATTATGTTTGTTTGTAGCAGTCATTTGGTTTGTTAAGTTTGCAGTCGTTGCCTGAGTTCAGTTTTGTTTCTTTGACCGCTTTTATGAGCTCAACATTTATTAGTCTTGTAAATATAATTTTTGGGGGTTAAATAAATGGAAACTATATTTTTCTAATAATTCCTGGGCTCCTCCTGTTTTTCAACTCGGTCCATCACAACCATCAACTTTTGTTTTTACAAACGGTTCATTGATTATTCGGCTAGTTTTTGGTTTGGTTTTGTTACACCTGTTGAAAAGTCAGAAGTAATGTTAGACTGGCATTGAAAACATTCCGTCTCCTATTGTATTTCATTTGAGATCAGTCTGTTATTATGACTCCATTCTTATGGAGAGGCGTGTGATGGCTTACTGCCTTGGCTGGGCCTGGTGTTTGTCCCTCAGTATTTCCTTGCAGGTTCCTCCTAGGTGGAGTTCATCAGTTCAATTGGGAGTACCTGACCAGTCTTACTGGAGCATTTAAGACCTGCCTTTCTTGCTCTCCATCCACCCAGTATCATGCTATTTGTTTGGGTTAAGCCTGGTAATCTTAGATTTTACATTACAGTATTTTTCCAACTGTTGACACACCTCATAAAGTTAATGATGTTTTATGCCTCTTTTAGTCAATACATTTCTAAATATTGGTTAAAGTTGTGTTGTGTGACACCTTGTGAGCCAGAGTATGACAGTGGTTAGAAATCCACTCTAACTACTGTCACTATCTGTCGTCTCTTTATGGTTACAGCTGTAACCATAAAGAATTTTCACATTGTATACCTGTGTTGACATCCTTCACAGACCTTTGTATATGCTTGTTCCCACTTGTTAAGTCTGAGATGATGCTGAAAATGAAATTGGCAGTTGAGGGAGGACGTGCCCACCTCCACTCTCCCAGCTCATATTTAAATACTAATTGTTACGAAACCTCTCTGGTGTATGCTACTTAGCCCTTCTGTCTACCTCCTCCACTTTTATATTTTTCTCTGCATGTGATTCAGTTACATTTCTAAGTGCACCATTATGTTGGACTGTAAGCGTTTAACTCGCATGCATGTTCTAGCAACCACCTTAAAGCTCACCTGTCAAAAGGCTATTTACACCTCTAAATGATGGTTTCAGAGTATGGTTAAGGTCACAGCTGGACTTTCTAATTATCTGTTTCTTGGTAAACATACAATAACAGATTTCAGGTCCACTGTAATTTCCGTTTAAGTGAATATTCAAAAATATCACTGCAGGAAAATCTGAAAATCTTTTTTTAAAGGGCTTGGTTTTCACCGGTTTTATGTGTGGGTGAAAGGGCAAAATGCATTAAAAAAAAGCTACATCTACAAAAGTACCCATGTAATCCTTGATGTAGCTTAAATATTTTTATTAAATATTTTTACACCTAAAGCTGAATTTAATATAGAGTCCAGAAGTTGGACAAAAACTAGAAATGTTATTTTATTTATTTTAGGTTAAAAAGCCAATGTAGAGATGATATGAAATGGTTGACTTAACATTACTTGCTGGTCAGTATTGGCAATAAAAGCCAATCAGTGTCATTAATTTTTTAACGATGTGCTGGTAATGAGCAGCAAGAGAATCTGATTGAGAAAGCAAGGAATGCTGCATGTTCATACAGCAGGGATGTCAGTCACAAGGTGGTCTCACCCTAGTGGAGACTATATACCCACTAGGGATGGCTATAAGTCAAGAGGGGGTAAAGTAGGTCATCTTCTAATCGGAAGGTTGATGGTTTGATCCCTGGTTGTTCCACTTTCCAGTCTGAATGTCTTAGAATTCTTCGGCCAGATCTTGAACCCTGAGTTGTTCTCTGATGTGTTCATCAAATTATGAATGTGTGTGAATTTAAGATAGAAAGCACTTAGGTATAGAAACAAATGCTTGTGTGAATGAGTGAGTGAGGCATGTTTTATGTAAGAGTTTTGAGTGAACTGTGATAGTGTTGGGATGGCGCCCTTTTGCCTTCAGGACTGCCTTATTTCTGTGTGGCATAGATTCAACAAGTTGCTGAAAATACCTCGCATCTCCTGTTCTCACCACATCCCAAAGGTGTTCTGCTGGATTGAGATCTGGTGACTAAGGAGGCCGTTTCAGTCTAGTGAATTCATTGTCATGTTTAAGAAACCAGTTTAGATTATTTCAGCTTTGTAACATGGGACATTATCCTGCTGGGACCAGTCATCCAAAGATAAATGCACTGTGATCATAAAGAGATGAGCATCGTTAGCAACAATGCTCAGGTAGGCTGAGATTTACATGATGCTCATTTGGTACTAAGGGCACTAAAGTGTTAAGAAAATATAAATATCCCCAGTACCATGCATGTCATCTAGTAATAAGGAATTTAGTGCTTTGATCCTTGAATGCTACAGTATGCAGAATACAGTAAGCACTTGGGTGAAGAAAAAAGTGCTTGTACAAATGTGTTTGAATGGGTGAATGAAGCAAGTTTTATGAAATTTGAGCTTTGGTTGCTCAAGTAGAGTTTAATAGCACAATATAAAAACCAGTCCAATTACATTTACCATTAAATTTTGGTCAGCCAGGGGGAATTATTGACTCAGTTTCCTGTTCTTGGCTGACAGGAGTGGCATTCAGTGTGGTCCAGTGTGGTATTCTGCTGCTTTAGCACACCTCAAGGTTTAATGTGTGATGTTTTCAGCATACCTTGGTTGTAACAAGTTGTTTTTGGGTTACCCTTCTGTTGGCTCAAAGTAGTCTGGCCATTCTCCTCTGACTTCTGGCATCAACAAGGTATTTCACCCAGTGAGCTGCCTATCACTCGATATTTTCTCTTTTTTTGTGTATGGGAAAATGCCAGTAAATCAGCAGTTTCTAAAAAATTCAAACCACTTATCTGATGCCAACAACCAATGCAATAAGTCACTTAAATCACCTTTCATCCTCATTCTGATTCTGGGTTTGAACTTAAGCAGGTCTTCTTGATCATGTCTGCATGCCTAAATGCATTGAATTGCTGCCATTGCAGATATTTCCATTAACAACCATTTAAACAGGTGCAGCTAACAAACTGATTGGTAAGTATAATTTACATAATGAACCGAATGTTGTATTCAATAAAACATGATCTAGTGATTGAGACCATAAACTCATCAGGAAAGTGTTTACTGAGGCCAAAGTTCATTTTCCTATCGACCTCTATACAACTAGACTCCCATTTTGCGGCCAGAGGAGTTGCCCACTGCTGGTTAATAACTGTTACATTTTTTACATTGCCACATACAGGATATTGCGGGTTTTTTTTGTTTTTGTTTTTGATAAATGCTATTTTTGGGGGAGTCTCACCAAAGAAATATGCAAAGTTACTAAATCTAGTGACGGTATTGTAAAGCTGGGAACATGAAGAAGCAATGCAAACCAGCCACCTTTTCTCCTTGATTTTATGGGCTTAGAACTTTATCACATTGCTAAAACTTGTGATGAAGCTTTAGCAAATCCTAACCAGTTACTACTCCTAACCAGTAGTGACTGGTTAGGAAGGTTTAAAAAAACTGTCATTAGAAATTTTCAGTTAAAGCCATTTCCAGAGTTTGATCTTTCTTTTAATTAAATTTGTAACATCCAGTGACCACAGGGTTCACAAAGCAAAGGAGAGAATGTGATACTGATGCTAAATGATGCTTTAAAATTAGACAAAGGCTATAAAAATATGTCTCTAGCTTGCAGTTTTCTATTATTCAATTCAATTTAATTCAATTTTATTTATATAGCGGAAAATCACAGCAACAGTCGCCGCAAGGCGCTTTATATTGTAAGGTAGACCCTCCAATAATACATACAGAGAAAAACCCAACAATCAAATGACCCCCTATGAGCAAGCACTTTGGCGACAGTATGAAGGAAAAACTCCTGTTTACAAGGAAGAAACCTCCAACAGAACCAGGGTCGGGGAGGGGCGGCCATCTGCTGCGACCGGTTGGGGTGAGAGAAGGAAAGACAGAAGACAGAGATTAATAACAAGTACAATTTAATGCAGAGAGGTCTATTAACACAGAGTGAGTGAAAAAGGTGACTGAAAAGGAAAAACTCAATGCATCATGGGAATCCCCCAGCAGCCTATGCCTATTGCAGCATAACTAAGGGAGGATTCAGGGTCACCTGATCCAACCCTAACTATATGCTTTAGCAAAAAGTAAAGTTTTAAGCCTAATCTTAAAAGTAGAGATAGTGTCTGTCTCCCGAATCAAAACTGGAAACTTTTCAGTTTCCATAGAAGAGGGGCCTGAAAACTGAAGGCTCTCCCTCTCATTCTACTTTTAAATACTCTAGGAACAACAAGTAAGACAGCAGTGCAAGAGCGAAGTGCTCTAATAGGGTGATATGGTACTACAAGGTCCTTAAGATAAGATGGGGCCTGATTATTTAAGACCTTGTATGTGAGGAGCAGGATTTTGAATTCAATTCTGGATTTAACAGGAAGCCAATGAAGGGAAGCCAAAACAGGAGAAATATGCTCTCTCTTTCTAGTCCCTGTCAGGACTCTTGCTGCAGCATTTTGGATTAGCTGAAGGCTTTTCATGGAGTTTTTAGGACTTCCTGATAATAATGAATTACAGTAGTCCAGCCTGGAAGTAATAAATGCATGAACTAGTTTTTCAGCGTCACTCTGAGACAGGATATTTCTAATTTTAGAGATGTTGCGCAAATGGAAGAACGCAGTCTTACATATTTGTTTAATATGTGCATTTAAGGACATGTCCTGGTCAAAAATGACTCCAAGGTTCCTCACAGTGTTACTGGAGGCCAAGGTAATGCCATCCAGAGTAAGAATCTGGTTAGATACCATATTTCTAAGCTTTTCAGGGCCGAGTACAATAACCTCAGTTTTATCTGAATTAAGAAGCAGAAAGTTAGCGGCCATCCAGGTCTTTATGTCTTTAAGACATTCCTGCAGTTTAACTAATTGGTGTGTGTTATCTGGCTTCATAGATAGATTGAGCTGGGTGTCATCAGCATAGCAGTGACAGTATATGCTATGTCTTCTGATGATACTGCCTAAGGTAAGCATGTATAATGTAAATAGAATTGGTCCTAGCACTGAACCCTGTGGAACACCATAACTAACCTCAGAGTGTGAAGAAGACTCTCCATTTACATGAACGAATTGGAGTCTATTAGATAGATATGTACTTTCCCCCCCTGCCCGCCCCACCCGAGTGCAGCACAGTCTCCCAACCGTGGTGCTTTGCTCTGTGTCATCCAGTGGGCATTTTCTTTGCAAGTAGTGTCACTTTGTCGGCATCTCTCCGATTTGTAGATCCACCACCGCTCTGTGATTAACCCCCGCCCTGCCCCTCCGTCTCCTCGAGTGAGGCTGGCCCAGGATGGGGGGGCAGCACGGTGTCACGGTGGTTAGCACTGTTGCCGCACAGCAAGAAGGTCCTGAGTTCAATTCCACCATCAGGCCGGGGTCTTTCTGTGTGGAGTTTGCATGTTCTCCCCGTGTTTGCGTGGGTTCCCTCCGGGTACTCCGGCTTCCTCCCACTGTCCAAAGACATGCAACTTGTGGGGATAGGTTAATTGGATAATCCAAATTGCCACTAGGTGTGAATGTGCGAATGAAAGTGAGTGCGAATGGTTGTCTGTCTCTGTGTGTTGGCCCTGCGACAGACTGGCGACCTGTCCAGGGTGTACCCCGCCTCTCGCCCTATGACAGCTGGGATAGGCTCCAGCGCCCCCCGCGACCCTGAAAAGGATAAGCGGAAGCGAATGGATGGATGGATGGATAGATAGATATGATACAAACTAGAGATGGACCGATCCGATATTACGTATCGGTCCGATACTGACCTAAATTACTGGATCGGATATCGGAGAAAAATAAAAAATGTAATCCGATCCATTAAATATCACAAAAGCAGCTCACAAAACTTGCAACACGCCGTAACTCACCTCAGAACGTTAGCACGTCGGAGCAGTATGCATCACGTGATAGAGCGGCTGTGGCATGCGGGACCTGTCGATGGTCTGGATAGCATTTGGAGCTTCGCTAGCAACCCGGCATTTCATCTCCGACAAAGTTATCCCCGAGAGAAGTAAAGCAAGTGTGTAAGTCCATCTCTGAATGTAAAGCATTCCTGCGTTAAGCTTAACAAACAATATATGGAGCGACTGCCTCTTCTTGCTGCTACTTCAATCATGAAACTGCTTAATGATCAGCTGATCGGCTTTTCTGTCGGGACTCCGTCTCTCTTCTTTGTTTTTGGCCCACTTTGCACCAGAAAGAGGAAACCAGCGGCTGAACAACAGCAGCACGTTTAAGCTTGATAAGCTGTTGTTAGAATTTATTTAATATTACTTTCTACACCAGGATCTTTTTCTACGTAGCTGACGCTGGTAACTGTGCAGGGGCGGATCTAGCAAAGTTTAGCCAGGGGGGCCGATAGGGCATGAACAGGGAAAAGGGGGCACAAAGACATACTTTTCTTTCTTATTCTCATTTAAAATGTCTGGCTGTTATTAAATAATTATCTGAATCTTACACCCAAAGTTTTAATCTGATGTAAAATGTATAGAAGTCCATTACTGTATATAGTAACTGTTAAGTCTAATATACCCTAGTAAGCTATAGTACTTTTTCCTTTGGGAAGGTACCATCTGTGCAGTCTGCAATTTTGTTGAAGAAAGATGTTGAATCTATTTAATATTTCTTGAAAAATAATTGATTTCTGTGCATTTTTTTTCACACTGCATCAAATTAAGGTTGATTACGTCGATTAAGCATCATGAGGTGGAGCGTGAGGGGTGGTTCCCTATTTTTTATTTATTTATTTTTGTTGTTGCTGGGAGTTGGAACCCTATTAGTTAGGTTGCTTAATATTTACGCTAAGTACTCTTTAAAATACCAGAATAGGGAGGATGGTGTAGGTTTAAGTTTATTAGATTGATCAGTATTTCGGAACTATGAAATATTTTTTTTTGCATACAGGTATAACAGAATAGCTTTAGTGTAGTTGTTGTTTTAAACTTGAGTATGAACTTATACAAAATGCAGCAAGATATTTAAAAAAAAACCAGTTTTGTTGATTAAAAAACACTATATCGGATTCATATCGGTATCGGCAGATATCCAAATTTATGATATTGGTATCGGTATCGGACATAAAAAAGTGGTATCGTGCCATCTCTAATACAAACCACTGCAGTGCAGTACCTGTAATACCTACAGCATGTTCTAATCGCTCTAATAGAATATTATGGTCGACAGTATCGAACGCTGCTCTGAGGTCTAGCAGGACAAGCACAGAGATGAGTCCACTGTCAGAGGCCATAAGAAGATCATTTGGAACCTTTACTAAAGCAGTTTCTGTGCTTTGATGAGCTCTGAAACCTAACTGAAACTCTTCAAATAAGCCATTCCTCTGCAGATGATCTGTTAGCTGTTTGACAACTTCAGTGATTTTTGAAATGAAAGGAAATTGAGTTTGCCAGAGATTAGCCTATAATTAGCTAAGACAGCTGGGTCTAGAGATGGCTTTTTGAGTAAAGGTTTAACTACAGCCAGCTTGAAGACCTGTGGTACATAGCCGATTATTAGAGATAAATTTAGAGCTGGGCGATATAAGATTTTTTTTCATATCACGATATGTTTTTTTCATTTCAGGCGATAACGATATCTATCACGATATCAGCCAAATAACTATATTTGTAAGATTTAAATGTACCGTTGCTCACAAGTAAAATGTGAAATAATCAGCAGCTTGTTTTGATTTAAATATTTATTTCCCATAATAAGTTCAACAGGGTAGATGTACTTAAGGAACATGAGACTTTTTCAGATAAATAAAGGCAAATATTGCAAACTACACAAAAGGCAGCCGCTAAAGCGTTTAAGTTTCAAAATAGAACAAACGAAACAGACTAAATTGTCAATTCCACTTAGAAACAAAATATTAATTCTAAAAATAAATCTTAGTTTGTTTACAGAAGAACAGACAAAACTGACTAACTTTTGTCAATATCAAATAAACTGAGAACTAAAAGGAAATTCTCGATCTCTCCTTGTTGTATAGCTGAGCTTTTCAAACAGTTTTAACAGTTACTTTAGTCTGACAAAAGCCGAATGACGAATTAGCGCTTCCAGTCAGAGACTGAGGCTACGTCCACACGTACACGGGTATTTTTGAAAACGGAGATTTTCCGTTTAAAAAAAAAATCCCATCCACACATAAAGGGAGAAATGAAGGAAAACGCTGCTATGAACATGCCAAAGCAGCAGGTGGAGCTAGATTCCTAACCGTGCAGAAATGTTGGCCAATCAGAAGTCTAGAAGCCTCGGTGGGAAAAAGTAAACAAAGCTGGGGCATAGAAGCAGAACCGAGTCGTATGTGTGGAGGGACAGTAACTGTGTGTATATGTAAGCATTTAAACACTGCAGAGAGTAGAATTAACAGTATTGTAGAAATTCATTTCACTGAAACAATAACTTGGCACACAGTGTGACGTCAAAAAATGCGCACACCTTTGACGCTGCGTTTTCTCCGTTTTTCTAGTCCACACGTAAATGCAAAAACTGAGTTTTCAAAAATATCCTCCCTGGCCGGAGTTTTTAAAAATCTTCGTTTTCAGTAACCAAAAACGCCGTTTACGTGTGGACGAAAGGTGCAATCGCATAGAAAAATCTGCGTTTTCAAAAATACCCGGGTACGTGTGGACGTAGCGCATGCACCAGTTTATTGTATTTCCAGACTTGCTTTCGGCACAATTTACAGTGCACGCTACTGTTTTTTGTCAGACTTGAAATAGCCGAAATACCTTCACACTACGGAACTTCTATGGCTCTTCCGTTCGACAATCTCTCCGGCATTGGAACCATCATCTGTTTTCTCTTCGGTCACGCTCGGTTGATTTTTCTAGTCGGCACACTCATTTCCTCCATTACCCGGGCGGTACGGTGGCTGGCTGCTTCCCAAACAAATACACATGTGCGGCTTGGCACTTGTGCTGTACGTAACAAGTCACGTGACGTGACGCTGCGGCTGTGATTGGTTCAGCTCTGCGCTACGTAATTTGGATTGGCTGTTCTTTTTTTTTTTTTTTTTTTAAGAGGACAAGAGCGGCGAGGTCTATCGCGATAGTTTAATTTTTCTATCGAGAAAAAGTTATATCGCGATACATATCGTTATCGTTCTATCGCCCAGCTCTAGATAAATTGATCATATTTAAGATTGAAGCATTAATTAATGGCATGACTTCTTTGAGCAGTTTTGTGGGAATGGGGTCTAAAAGACACATTGATGGTTTGGAGGAAGTAATTATTGAAGTTAACTCATGTAATTTGGCATGTAATTTGGAAAGGGGAGCTAAGGAGAACTGTGGATATAAAAACAAGATCTGGAGGGCAAAGACAGTTCAGATAAAGCTTCATGTCTGCTTGGAGGAAACTCCTTCCAACCTTTCTAATATTCTAATATTCCCCATAGTTGTGCATCTATTTACCTTGTATGCATTTAAAGCCATTTTCAGAATCTGAACTGTAGAGAGTGTATCTGTTCCTTTCCTTTTTAGAAATCAAGAAAATATAAAATTTGACAAATGTGCCTCGTTTTTGGACTATGTTTACGGCTTGTGGCTATGGTTTGAATATATTTCACAACATATGGTGCAATGGCAACACAAGATGTGCATATGTATTGTACATAATCAGGTCATATCAAACTTTCAATGCCATAATAGTGTTTATGGGATTGAAAAGCTTTTAGAAAGCTAAATGTATTCTACTAAATAGGACACTACAGTGAATTGTTTTTTGATCTCTGGCTTTTTGTTTCAGTGTGTAAAAGTTCTTGGGCAACATACCGAACCCTAAAATTGGGGTTTCGGGTTAAGCACTATGGGTGATTAGTAAGATGAGAAAAAACACACATACAGTCTATTTGTAGTGGTCAGAAGTTTGGGCTTTTAATGATACCTTTGAACGTTTTTTCCAGCGTCCAACATACATCTTGAATTACTTTAAAAAACAAGAACTTGGAACACAAGTTGGAATTTATTTTTATTCCACACAGGGTCTAAATGATACACATGGGCTCAAATGTGTATATATACACCTCATCTAATAATTTTGATTCATTGTCCTGTTGGAGCTCCCAGTGTCCAAGTTTGAACCCCCGTTTTAGCATGAAGTTGAAGAATTTCTAACTAGTCTTCCTCCTTTATTATTCCATCTGTCAAGGCTCTGTGTGCGGGCAGGCGGAGAGGAGGATCCAAACGCAGGACTCGAACATAGATTTGAGAATCAAAACCACAGCTTTATTGCTGGCCAGAAAACAAAACATAAACCAAACATGAAAACACAAGCTGGAACACACAGGCACGGTCTGAGGGTGAACAGACGTTAACGACGCGACACTGACATAAAGACACACTGGGTTTAAATACACTGAGGGAGTCATCAAGGAATTAGAGACAGAAGGGGGACACAGCTGGGAGAAATAAGACCTAACGAGACAGGGAGAGCGAAGCCGGAATACTGACATCAGACAGGAACAAGAACCTTCAAAGTAAAACAGGAAACAAAACACACTTTACTAAGACACAGACTAGACAGAGACAGACTAGACGCTGACCAAAGTCTACTAAATAATAATCATAATCACAACAGTATCAGATCATAATATAAAAAAAAAACACCAAGATAACAGAAACACCAAGTACCAGAGAAACATAAAGGAAAATCCATGATGCAAAAGTACCAAAACATAATGAACTCAAAATACTGGGTCCAACGGACCCAGAACCGTGACACCATCCACTTGGGAAATGTATCAGTACCACTGACACCAAAATAGCCTGAACATGATGCTACCACTACCGTTCTTAACAGTTGTTACAGTGTTCTTAGCTCTAAAAGCGTCAACTTTAGCAGTTCAAAAATAACGTTTGAGCCATTTGGCCACAATGACACTCTTTATCTTTTTCGTCCATCAAATTTTCACCCAGAAGGCATTTGTCATATTCATGTGGGCAGCTGCAAATTGCAGTCAGTGATTCTTTCTTGGTTGGCAAACTCACTTTACTGTGAACAGTGATGGTGGTGTTCCTGCAGTTTCCAGTTTATGGCAGGCTTGACAGTTGGTAGTTCCTGGGTTGTTCTTGAGCATCATAACCAATTTCCTCTTATCTGAGGGTGAGAGTTTGGGCTTTTTTTCCAGACTTTGGCAAAGTGGTAACACATCCGAATAACTTTTACTTAAGTTCAGTTGTTTGAATCACTGATCCGCTTTCTAATTGATCAGAGTATTTGTCAGTCTGGAGAACGCTGTCAAACAACACATAAGATAATGTTTGTGCTGATAAAGAGAAACTAGGAGTTGCAGTTAATGTTAAGGTAATATTTATTTATATAACAGGCTTAAAACTATAGAGTTCACTAAATTGTTTTACATTGAAAATATATAAGTATCCATTAAAACAGAGCAGAATCCACAAAATTAAAATAAAATAAAAGCAGAACATGCAATGCAATCTTCTAAAATTATGTCACACTGCAGCCAAGGAGAATAACTGGCTTTTTAATAAAGCTTAATTGCCTGTAACGTCTAGCACTGCTGATGAGAGGTTAGATTTGTAGGTTTGCTGCTGCTGCTGCAAAAGCACAGTCATCTCTGTTTTTTTAATCTAGTTTTAAGAGCTTGTGTAAAAGCAACTGGTTAGTTGAGAGAGCTCTTAAAGGTGAATGAATGTGAGCAGCTCAGATAGATACAAAGGGGCCAGTCCATTTAAAAGTTTTAAAAGTGAGCAATAAAATCTTAAATTCAATTCTAAAAAAGACAGGGAGGCAATGAAGCATGAAAGGACTGGGTAATATGTTCATTCTTTTCACCCCTCATCCGTAAAAGGCTGATGGGGTGCTGTTGTTACCCTGCAGGGCAGGCGGACAGGAGTGTGGACCACCCAACTTTGTGAACATGCTAACTCAAGGAAAATGATACACTTATGGTATCTATTAAAACCCCCGGAGCGTCACGATTCCTGGAATATTACTTCTGAATCCTTTGTCTTTCTGTGATGAATATCAATACGAAAAATTGAGTTTTGGAATCAGTTTTATTCCTGCTATTTTTTGTTTTAGCTCCAAGCTTATTTCATTTTTACCCCATGGCCATAAAAGGCTGATCAGGTATTGTCACTCTGCTGGGTGGGCGGGTCTAACTTTCCTTAAGACTTTGGAAATTGATCCTCATCCAGGACTTAATGTAACAAAGGCGGGTTAAGCAGAGGCTCTCATGGATCTCAGCTGTTCAATCGTTTAATCAATCTTCATCACTAACAAGACGTTCCTAGTCCTTGGCCTTGTCAAGTTAAGACATTGTAGGACTTTTAGCACCACTTACTAAAAGACTGCACATGTGCATGATGTGTGTTTATGCATGCAAGACAAAAGGGAGAAGAACGGTAGTGCACAGACCTTTGGAGATGGGCGGTCATTATAAACATAGCAGACAACGGATTTTGAAAGCTACAAAGGTTGTTTGAATTCCTTGAGTGTCTGAGTTTTCCTCTAACACAGGTCAAAAATCAGAAGTGAGTCTATGTACAAGAGTGAGAGAGAGATGGACAGAGAGAACAGAAAACTATCTCAAGTGTTGGTTTGAAATTCAACAATGACCTGTAAACAAACTCGGTAAGCGTCAGCAAGAAAAGCGGTTATGATCATGGTGAAATAGAAGGACAAATTAGTTTTTCGTTTTGTTTTTTCATTCTTTTAAAACCAGTCCGTGGTTTGCGTGGTGAGTGGATATCTGTAACTATAAACTACTAGAACAAAGCCCCATTATCCTTTGGTAACTGGATGCTGGCAAGGCAAGAAAACATTCATTTGCTCATGGCGAAAAAAAAACCATGTAGTGCTATTAGGGGTGGGCGATATAAACGATATATGATAGAAACGATATAAACGATAGAGCGATATAGTCAAAATTTCTATCGCGATAGTGCATGTTGATGATGTCATCAAGCTGCGCCTGTTTTGGTCGAAAGCATCGCAGCGGCTACAACCATTATCATCTGCAGATTATGGCGGGCGATAGTCATAGCAAAGAGATGAAGCACTTTTGAAATATGGGGAAAGCCAAAAACTGCCGTTCCTCCACTTCCGTAACATTGATTCATTAATGTTGAATTCTCTCGCAGCTGCTCTATTCCCATGTTGTTGCAGTATATTAATAACTAACCTTGTATTGTGGATGAATAATCTCAGTTGTTCTCCTGACTGAAGTTTGGCCCATGTATAGCATCCTGCTATGTGATTGCATTTGTCCCTGACCACCAGAATCCCTCACGTTAACTTTTATTGAGTGGAAAAAAAGTTAGCTGTGTCGCTAGCAATCACATTCACGTAGCACAACATTATATACCAGGTAGTCCAACTTCAGTAACCCTGCAAACGCCACTGCTGTTTAGTTTTCTGTCTTCATTTATGTTGGTAGCAGAGCTGTACGTTTTAATTAGTTTCAAAAGTCTCTCAGTCAGAACATGGTATGAAATGTTTAGGTGTAAACTAGCGAGCTAACTTCCTGTTAACTTCTAACTCCGTTAAATTTAATAAATTCTGTTTTCATGGATGCATGGATGTACAACTTAATTGTTACACCCGATAAAGCAGCAACGCTGATGATTTAATTAAAGATGAAAGAATTTAGACTGTTTTTAATTCTGTGTTCGTTTGACTTTGGGACCTGAAGCGGACGGAGTTTTGGACCCAGATTACTCCGCGAAGCTCCTCACTGCGGCAGCCGTAATGCTCTTACAATCCAGCAAGCAGTGCGGCTTACCAAAGTTGTACTAAAACATTTTTTAACAGATTTCTGCACGCCAAAATCGTGCAGAATTTAGACTGTTTTTAATTCTGTGTTCGTTTGACTTTGGGACCTGAAGCGGACGGAGTTTTGGACCCAGAATCCCTCACGTTAACTTTTATTGAGTGGAAAAAAAGTTAGCTGTGTCGCTAGCAATCACATTCACGTAGCACAACATTATATACCAGGTAGTCCAACTTCAGTAACCCTGCAAACGCCACTGCTGTTTAGTTTTCTGTCTTCATTTATGTTGGTAGCAGAGCTGTACGTTTTAATTAGTTTCAAAAGTCTCTCAGTCAGAACATGGTATGAAATGTTTAGGTGTAAACTAGCGAGCTAACTTCCTGTTAACTTCTAACTCCGTTAAATTTAATAAATTCTGTTTTCATGGATGCATGGATGTACAACTTAATTGTTACACCCGATAAAGCAGCAACGCTGATGATTTAATTAAAGATGAAAGAATTTAGACTGTTTTTAATTCTGTGTTCGTTTGACTTTGGGACCTGAAGCGGACGGAGTTTTGGACCCAGATTACTCCGCGAAGCTCCTCACTACGGCAGCCGTAATGCTCTTACAATCCAGCAAGCAGTGCGGCTTACCAAAGTTGTACTAAAACATTTTTTAACAGATTTCTGCACGCCAAAATCGGTTCGAGGTCAGTAAGCACAACCAGAATTCATACATAAGGCACACTCTCGATTTTTGAGAAAATTAAAGGATTTTAAGTGTGCCTTATAGTGTGGAAAATACGTTATACAGAAGAAAAGAATATATCGCAATATATATCGTTACCGCACATGCTTCAAATTATATCGCGATATGAATTTTAGGCCATATCGCCCAGCCCTAAGTGCTATCAGGAAACTGACTGATGTCTATGTTGATCAGATGATACCATGAATCATCAGTTACCATCACCTCTGGACACAAACGCTTGTGTTGGACTGCCAGCCTCCTTGCTGATTGTTGTAGAACATTCAGGATCTTTACCTGTTTTGCCTTTGCGGTTGGCAGCAAGCTTATTTCGTCTGTACACCTGTGCAATATATGTTAGGGCGTGCTCACACTAGGCACGGTTGCCTCATTCGAAGTTTGAGCATGAATGTCCCTCCTCACTGCCTGCCGTGCTTACACTGTCCTTAACAATCTGAGCCTGAGTACGCATCAGTTTGTCTCAGCATCTCAGCTCTTCTCATTCTCTTTCACACACATGCATGCCTTCCTGTAGAGGAAAAGCAGGACTTTTTTATGGCATTCTCTAGGACAGTGTTGGCACACTGTCCATGGGCATATTTGTCATTTACTTGAATTGATAAATAATCAAACTGAACTGAGCATTTTTTTTTATCCGAGACATCAGTCGCACTAGTCAAAAGAATTGGATTGAGCACCTCCTTTGAGTTTTATTATTATGCTTTTATACATCTCTTTAATATAGCATAGTGTAAACATTGCTACTTAGCCATGGAACTCCAATTATTTTTATGATAGCTCCCAAACCTATAATTAAAATGTAATTACACATAATGCAGTTAAAAACTGTTTAAACTCCTGCTTAGACTACTTGTCCGCTAAGAAGCTTTGCTCCGAGGCAACCCCAATTTCTGCTTTTCCTAAATGAGATCAGTGTCATATGTTTCAACTGAAGTTGCTGTGGAAATGATGCCTTCAGGGGATGTTGTTTACACTGTAGGTTGTTGGTGTAGCTTAGATGTCCATTTCAGTGGGATGATTTGTTTGGATGTGCTCAGCCTTCCTGTCTTAGCAGGTTGAGTTCAGTGTTTGGTAAAACCATTGAATTTGGAAATAAAATCTTTATCTAGATTAACTCTGAAACATTTTTGTAGTGATTTGTTAAATGTGTTTACTGGACTGCTCTCAATTATTTCATTTTAAATAAAAAAACTAAAGATTTCCAATTCTCCAATGGTGGTTGCAGTACCTTAAATTTCTCAATCATTCCTTTTATGCTGATATTGCTGAACATAATATACACTAGTCACAAATTAATTTTATGTTGTTGTCATATGAATCTTGTCTCTTGAACTTAGCTGAGCTTAGCTGAAATTGTGTTTTTATCTTGTTAGACTTCTTCTTTTTTTGTCTATCCCACTTCCCAGATTGTGACATTTCGTTATTTCTTTCCAATTAAAAAGAGCATGAGGTAGAGATTTATTCATCATCTGTTTGTTTAGACTTTTATTTTTTTTACTATGGGCACAAGTCTCTTTGAAAATGACCAGGAAATTATAGTGTTGACACAAGTTTATCAATAAAATGGTGCCATTCCAAGAAAAATTAGACAACCTAATGTAGACGCAGTTTTATAGCAAGAGCATTGTTTCAACATTGCACATTCATGCCACACATGAAGTCATTCTCTGCAGCAGATGCTTCAGCATCAAGAGTTTTTAAACCTCTCCTTTCTGTGTATGCAAGTGCACACCATGTTCAGGTTTTATCCTTCTTTCTCCTCTCAGCATGTATCTCTCTGCTTGGTTGCTAACTCTGACATTATCTTAGACTGTAAGCAACCTAATCATCTGTTCGTTTCGCTGCCACCCCTGCAGCTCACCCATCAAAGGCTGTTTACTTCTGTGCACGGCACATCTGAGAACATGATGAGCAGTTATTACCACAGCTATACTGAAGCCTCTGATAAAACCTCCTAGCCGATTAACACGGGTCTCATGACTCAAAACCTGTTTCTTCAGAAGAAGTCACATGGATATTTATTTTATATATTCATTTTGTTTTATTGTTTTTTTTTTCTTGTCATTTGCAGTAAAAGACATAAAAGGTAGATTCAAAAATACTCTCACATCTGGCAGTGATTATTATGAAATCTCATCAACCTTTTGATGCTTCACATAATTGAGCCTTCCGTGTAACAACAGTGGAGCTTCTGTTTATTTGTATGTTTTAAAAAATGCCATCGGTGACAGATTTTACTGGGATATTTCAGTTTGCCGTGTATGTATGACTTGTTTTTGGTGTGATGTGGATATTATGGGTGTTTTGTATTCTCTGTGATGTGATAATGTGCATGTGGGTGTTTGCGATGGACCGAGGGATCAGACAGAGAGTGATGCCCTTATTTTTGTCTGGCGGTGACATTTTGCTGCTATTGTATGTTTTGTACTTAGTAGCTTTTATTTAAAGATATTGTGTGTTTTCAAAGTGAAACCCAGTAGAAGTTACATAAATGTAACAAAATACATAAATGTAATTTAACATAACATTTATTTACATACATTTATATAAATATAATGTTGCATAAATTAAATAAATGTTCTATTTTTTCTTTCATGTGAAAGCCTCTTTTGACTTGTAATTTCACCTTCAGTCTAATCAACACCTTTGCGAATCAAGTTGAATGCAGTCAAATTGAAGTGCAAATTAATGAGTCGTTTCATTGTTGAAGTGATTAGTCACACATTGTGTATACCACAATCATGATTCCACACTAAGAACACCATGGACTTTATATTGTTTATGTAACAATAACTTACTTGTATCCATGGTTTTGATTAAAAAAGAATGACAACCATTGACTATAGGCATTTTTTAAATTAAATCTGAGATATTTGCTTGTATGAGTGTCAGAAAGAAATTAAGTGATGTGTGTGTTTGCTTTGTACCAGTTGAATTTCTATTTTGTTACTCTGAATTTATTCAGTTTGCAACAATGACTTCAGAAGCACTCCCATTTTAGACCCCTGCCAAGAACAATTATACACACCTCGGTATTTTTCTCAAATAACTGATTTCCAATTAAATGTAAAAGTTTCTTCTTTTGCCTGTGTGCCACCTGTCCTCATCTCTTCTCTATAGAATTATAAAATACTGGCTCGTCTGGTGTTTGCCTCCAAAAAGCCCATTTTTAAGGTTTCATCATGAAAACAGCCTGCAGCTCATCTTGGCTTCACCCTGGTTCTTATCTTTCTTATACAGGGAGTTAGCTCTTATCTTGAACTTGACACATGTCACACAATGTTTCTCCTTTTTTTTTTCTTTTTTTAACGATCTGGCACTCCTTGGCAATGTTTCAGAATATAAGGAATCATCTTCTGGAAAACATACTAAATATGGTCAGGCAATTCAGTGTACCCATTTAGCTTTTGATTTTAGTTATGTGCAAATCTGGTAAATGACACAGAATCAGACCTCTGAAGGTGCATCATCATCAAGTTTATCCAAAGGTGCGGCACACACTTTCACAAATCCTTCTTTTTCATCTTTTTCAAGATAAATCAAATTTACCGGGTACAGATTGCTATCTGAATGTAGACAATAAATATATATATGCATTTTTAATTTAAGTAAAACAGTTCTGCTTTTTGTTATTTTCATGATAAACCAGGTTTTAGCCCAATAATCAAGCATTACCAGAGGCCTGTACTGTGAAACAGGAATTTATTTAACCCTTATTTAACCAGGAAGTCAACTCTTAACTTTAGTCTTAGATGGGTTTGAACCCTCTTAAGAGCGCTGATTTATTGGTTAGCAGGTAACTTCAGAGTTAACACGAAGTTTTCAGTGCTACATAGGTGGTTTTTGCTTGGGTACATGGTAAATTATGCTGAGGACCAAACCTTAATATATGGAGCAGGTTATGTTCAAGTGATCAACAGGTATGAAATCAGTCTGCTGAATAATTAGTTATCTGAAAATAACACAACATTGCTAGAAGATCCCTTCTGAATCCTTTGTGTTTCCTTCATGAATATCAGTAAGAAAAAAAGATGGTTTTGGAATCAATTTTATTCCTGCTATTTTTAGTTTTGGCTGAAAGCAATATTAAATTTTTAATTTTTACTTAACTTTAAAGCTGATTAGGTGTTGTCGTAACCACAACCGGTGGGTGGGTGTTCAGGCAGTGTGGACACCTACGTTTGTGAATGCAAGAATGAGGCAATTTAGGATTTTTGAAAATGAAACCATAGGCACAATTGCGAAAAATCTCAGATAAAATTGAATCTCAGTGATCTCAAACCAAAGGTTAAAGATTAGAGGTCAAGTTTTATGAAAATCTTGTGAATGCAATAAATTAAGAAGTCACTTCAGATTTTCAAATCGATATCATATGTGTAAATGTGTCTTAAAAGTTTGAATCCCAGTTACCTCAAGGTCAAAGGCCAGGTTTTCTGAAAATGTTGTGATCATAATAAATTGAAAAAGGAGTCACCTAAAGTTTTCAATATGATAACTACGGTCGAATCTACTAAGACACAGACACTGCATGCTCTTTGTTATTCATTTAAGTTGTGGTCCCACAGAAGGATATTCATTTAGGTGCCAAAAAAGAAGCTGCTATACTAAGTCTGTGAAGAAGATAGTCCAGAGTGACAAGTTGCTACCATGCGAGCATGCAGTAACCTTCATTCCTTCAGTCAGATCAAGTCTCCACTTGTCACATCCAGTTTCAAGACTATGAAGTGATGATGGCTAAAATACTCATGTTCAGGCTTCAGGACAGAATGTGTGACACCATGGTGCCAACAACCATTTTTATTTTTTTTTCGTTTTTTTATGTACTGTCTATCATCCGTCTTCTAGCTTTAGCTGTGTTGCTTTTAAGTTGGGCTGCTGCATAACTCAAATGGGTTCCCAGAAGAAGCTGGGAGGTGGTGCTGTGGTATTATCTGAACTGTGAACTCGGAGAATCTTTAACACCCCTATGCCATTGTGACTAAATATTGGAAATAAAAACGGGGTTAGAGACTCAAACACAAATGCATTAAGTGTTTTGTGATAATTTTTGTCATTAGAATATTGTCTAATAATCTGTTCTTCTATGTTGTACTGTTTGTTTTTGTTTTTTTAAAGGTGGAGCAGATCGTGGATAAGAGGCGGAATAAGAAGGGTAAGTGGGAGTATCTAATTAGGTGGAAAGGCTATGGAAGTAAAGAGGACACCTGGGAGCCAGAACACCATCTACTACACTGTGAAGAATTTATTGATCAGTTCAATAGCTCAAGACTGCACTCACACAAACGGCCCAAAGTTTCCAAAAACCGTGGAGAGCCCTTCATTCCTAGCCACCTTTCTGCAACAGATGACTCAAGAGCTAGATCTGAAGCTCGAAAAAAGAAAAGGACTAGTGGCTCAACTGTGGGGGTGAGAGTAGGGACTGTTCTAGGGATTGGAAGTGGAGGATCAGGAACCACTCAAAAGCAGAAAAAAGTGGGTGTAGGACCTGGAAAACATGCTTTAGGGGACAGAATGAGCAAAGCGATGACATTTAAAGCTCCTCCACCAGGCGGACCTCCGTTTGTCCCGTCATTGAGGGTTCCTCATAATGGACTACAGAACGGAGAGATGGACTCTCTCATGTACAGGACTGCAGCAAGGTCACAGCGACTGCCCTCAGACAGGGTGGATGGAGAACTAGGACATATGGAAGCCAGCGGACAGCAGTTTACTACTGAACTAGGTAAGTTGTTAAGAAAAAGCAGATAGTATGGTAAACTGAGATGAGGTGATGCTGGATTTTTGAGGCACATATTGTTATAGAAATATGATTGTTGTTCTTATGCATGCCCGCTCAAACCCGTGCTCCTAAATCTTGTTTTTAAAACTTAATATTGGTACAGTAAGTATTTCATATATATATATATATATATATATATATATATTATAGAAAAAAGGTTTTGCTCATAAATATAGATTTATTGCTGTGTGATTACATCTTTCAACAACTTAATGCATTCTCATGAACTTCGAATTAATCTATTAAAGATGCGTAGGAGTGGGTGCTGGTTCCTGTAAGCCACCATATTGCCCTGCCATCTGGAATACAGTGGCCAAGATGAACACTGCTGTTCTGCCTAATCACGTTTTATTCATGTGTCTAAAGACTGGCTGCATGCCTCTACGTTACATTTAATGTAAAGATCATATTTTACTCTTTAAAACAATTTATGAGTATTTAACATTTTTGCATCTTTCTCAGTCTGTAATTTTCCTCCTCCTCTTCATCTGTATCCTCCACCACTTCTCTCATTTCCACCCCATCCTATTCCTCTTTACATCAACTCTCATCTCCTGAACTGAAGTCAGGGTTGTAACACACAAAAAATGTGCATAAACATTTTTTTTTATTTATTCCCCAAATTGTCGCCATTAGTTTTTGTCAGCAGATTAGACTTGCTACTGTCCTGTGCACAGCTGACAACAAGCCAACCAAACAGCAACAACAGCTTGTTAACCTTATGCTAGATACTATGAGGCTTGAGTGTCCTAAAAATCACACTTTCTCCCTGATAAACAGTTTGATTACATTCTCGCATCATATCACAATTAATTCAGTTAGTTTCCCTGGCAAAAACAGCAGCCCTCACCAACAGAGGAGTTCAAGAGATCCTCAACACCTCACCTCAGTATCACTGTCATTGGATAGAAGTGAGAGTCACTGACTCGTTGACTCAGTTCACAAAGTTTTAAAACCTTCTCCAGAGTAAATAAACGTGGAGTTATTTGTCCTACAGTGTCCACTGTACCTGGATTTATGCACTTGAATTGGAAGTGGTAAGAAAACAGAATTCAGTTGACTGTAGTCTCAAATCTGCTGACATCTGGTGGTGAGATTTTACTTACTACCTCTTTAAGGAAGTGTGGCGTACAATAATTCCACCAAAAGTAAATAAAGTTCAAATAAATAATTAAAAGCCCAGAATTACCAGGATAATCACACCCATGATAAGTGTACATAAATTTCTGACAACGACTGTAAATGTAAAATGAATCCAGATTTGACCATAGCTTTTTTGTATTATCCCAACACCATGTCCTGTAGTGGCTTGTATATAGATAAGGATGATTTATTATATTTTTCCACCTCACCCATAACACTTACTACACCATGACAATAACCAGTAACCTGTAGTAGAAGTAATAGTGGCAGTAGTAGAAGCTATTTATTTATATATTTTAATGTTACCACAGTACCTCAGTCGCTCTTGTATCATACAAATGGCCTCACATACCTACTGTGGTTCTTTCGTGCTGATAACACCTTTGAATTTCACTCCTGGGTCACAGTCCAGTGCCTCAACCACTATAGTTAATCATTAATTATGTTTTTAAAAAGTCATCTTGATCTGTTTTAGCAGAAAATGAGAGAAAAAAGCTGAATAACTAAGCATACTAGTACATAGTTGTAGGTTGAGTGTTTCCATTTTGCCTTTAGTTCAGAGGATGTTTTAAATTTTCTGATATAAAGATACTAGCTTTATGGCCACTTGCGTCATTTGCTTGTTTAACTGTGAGTATCTACTGGCTTTACAGTCATGAAACATGCTATGTAAGGCTTTATATTGTCTTTTCATTCAGTGGCACTATAGCAACATGAACAAGATGACTGTAAATAAATATGCCAAAAACATGTAAACCATATTTACCCCATATAGAACTGATCATCTGGTTTGATTTTGTTTAAATTACTTCATAAATAAAGACAATTACACAATTCTGAGGTCAAATGTAAACAATTTTCACTTTTCTTTTTAATCAGCTTAAGTCAAACTAAGCCCTCTTCTTGCTTTTTGTGGATACAATTTTTCTGATAAGCCTAAATTTCCAGTTGCAAACTGAATTTCTATTGCTTTTGGATATGATGACATCACTGTCATGGTATGATCCACAACATATCAATTCAATTTCTCAGTTGTTCATTAATTTCAAAGCATCCTAATTTAACAAGTGATTGTGATACTTTATAAAAGTCTGTTGTTTATTTATGAGGATGGTAGGGCTGCAGCACTAACCCATCCTAATGGCCATCACTCTGGGAGCTATTATAGTTACTAATCTCATAAGCCTCAAAAGACTGCCCTGCTCACCTCATCCAAAATCCTGTGCTCCACCCATTAACCCGTTGAAGTCAAACGGGTCCCTGTAAAGATGTCACTATTTTGCAGATCATTTCTGAAATTGTTAGTTCTAGACTGGATCAGTTCTTATGTGGGATCCAAACTATCCAAACAACTAATCACAGTCAAGTGTCCCTCCAGTTGCTTCACTCAAGCTGTATTATTTTATATCCATTGTTCACATCTTATGATATCTGTTTAGGTTCTCAGCCATCCACGTCATGGTAGTCTTGAGACCTTGTCTTTGAGTGTTGGACCTCTTTTTACCGAAAGAAATCCGGTTACCTTCTTTTCAAGTGCTCAACACTAGTGGATGATTGCAGAATTGGTTAGGAGAAAACTTTTTCAGTATCTAGCCAAGTCAAGACCAGGTACATAGACCTGCTCGAGAACCAGAGGAATTGGAACCAGAGGAATGTACTATAATGCAAGATTAATAGGTTAGAGCTCAGGTTAAAGTCAGTGTTCTGAAGTGTCTTTTTACCTGCCTTTTTACCTGCCTAGATCACTGTAATAACTTACAGATTCTCTGCCAGGGAAATATAATTTTTGCAAGTGGTAATGCTGTACTTTACTAAAACCACTGAATAAAGCGCAAACTGTCCATCATATTGTTACAGGAATACCTGTGTATTGATTTGCTGATGCATAAAATGTATAAATGTTACCAGTAGATTAAAGTATCGCTTGCACTGCTGGAATTGCAGCGATTAGAACACAGAACTCTCATGAAGAGTACCTATTCAAGCAGTAAAATTAATTTCACTTTTTTATCTGCCAACAAATTAAAGTGATTCCCATTTTCCTTTATTAGATATTAGACAGGAGATGTGAATGTTTAAATGTTTCAGTTTAAAGTTTCGGAGCTCTAATGTGCAGCTGTCACCTTAGAACAGCGGCACTCTGCAATAAAAATAATTAACTTGAACGAAAATGTAGTGTTAACCTCTTTATTTGTGTAAGTGTTGCATTTCACTGTTCTGTTTTGGGGTTTGTTTGTTTTTTTATGTTCTTGTGAAGATATGACCTGAGTCACACCGTGCCACTTGGTGAAGAGTGCTGTAAAAATAAAATAGGGGAGACATGATGGAATTAATGAGCTGATATCCAGCCTCCCCTAGCACTGTCCTCTGAACCCACTGCTCCACCCCTCCCTTGCAGCTGAGCCTGCCACTGTTCTTTATAGAGTTTTAATTACCATTTTATCACCATCCTTATCATCTGTCCGTGACTGGAGTAGGTGGCACTCATAGGGATCACTTTTGTGGGAAAGAAGTCATATGACCTGTGAAATGCCCTTTTTTTTTTAGCTTTGAAGTGAACATGCATAAAGCATAAGGCAGGAAGCTGGCCTTAGTGGAGAAAGCTGACAACCACCAATGTAATATCTGTTATTTCTAACTGGGGTTTTAAGTCAGGCCAGCTAATGCAAAGAAAGCCTGGCTGTGTAAGTGTGCAGTAAACCCCTCAGGCCACTAGTGTTTATTGATAATATTACCTCTGATGGAAGTAGTCACATAATGCATGGGGCTGTACTCTGCTTGAATTCAGCCATATGCTGCAAAACTCTTTGGCCCTTCACAGTGCAAATGGATAATGAAGCATACTACCAAAGCAACCCAGGAGTTTCTCAAGGTAAAGAAAATGGATAGTCTTCAGTGGCCAAGTTAGTCACCTGATCTCAGTGTAGTAGAGCAGCCTTTCTGTTACTGAAGGCAAAATTGAATACAGAAATACAAATAAACAAGCAGATTTTACATACAAGTAAAAATATAAGTAAAATATTTTAAAAAGTCATAATATTTAAAATGATGTTAGCTTGTTGAATTACTTCCAAGTCTCTGAAAATGAAGACATAAGTATCAAAATGGTTGTAAGCACTTAACAATGTATGTAATAATTTAGTTTTGAATAATAGATGAAAGCCTGCGCTTCAATCACAGCTTTTTTGTTCATTTAAGTTCTGCTGTGGTGGTGCACAAAGTCAAAATCACAAAAAAAAGTCATTGTCCAAACATTAATGGACCCAATTAAGGTGGTGACACAATTTCAGAATTGGCACCCAAAAAAACCCCACAGTACCTACAAATTAGTTTTGTTTTCAAGCTTGCTGTAAAAAATAAATCAAATTAGCTTTTTAAATGAAGTCACTATTAGTCAAGTTTCAGATTGTGTTAATTAAAGAAAACAAATTCCCAATGTATGATGATTATTTAAAAGTGCATTCTTATATTTTCAGGCAAGAAATACTTTACTTTTATCTTCAGTCAACATGAACTTTATTGTTTAAGGACCAGAGTTTTGTCTCCATATTTTCATCAGTCATAAATTTGGCTGGAAAAGCATCACACCATTTGCTCTAGTAAAAAGACTCTTGTGTACCTGAGTAATTTCTGATTTATTCTGGTTATTTTTTACCACAGCATCACTAGATGTTCTTAGATGAGGAACATGTGCTTTGTCTGACTCATTTTTCTTTCTGCCTTTAATCATTTATCTTGTAAAAGTCTACAGCTGAGAATGTGGTACTCGACCCTCTTGGACATTTCTTTTTCTTTCTCAGTGCAGATGAATCAGTGATTTCTGTGCATTAGATATTACACTGCTCCTGTACGTTAATGCTCCTTTGTGTGACAAGACCTGAAAATTACACTGATTGCTTTTAAAATGTGAACATGAGATTGCATGTAAATATAACTGTGGGCAATTTCCAAGGTTGAAATGTTAATGCAATCAAGTTGAAATTCACTGAATCACACCAAGAGAGTTGTGATATTGTGCAGAGAGAATACCCTTAGATGACACATGTATATGTAAAAGTAGGTGTAATTGTCCACATCGCATAATAACACTGGGAACGACTAAGAAATTCAAATTTAATTAAAATCATTGCTAGTATAAAATTATTCAGGCTAAAAACCCCCAAAACAAAACGCATTACTGAAAAAATAATCTTTTTTTTGAGTTCAGATAATGTAGTATTTTCTAGACTTCTGTATATGGACTATGTATCTTTTTTTCTTTTCCTTCAGCTTTCAGCTCCAAGTATTAATAAATAATATTATAGTATAAATAAATGTAGTAAAACTAAAAGGATGAATTTTTTTATTAGGAACTTGTAGGCTTGATAGGCTAAACACAACATTTATTTGATAGTTGGAGTAATTTTGCAGGCTTTGTTTAACACTGTGACATGAAAAAGACTCAGGCCACACTGTGGCAGCAAAGATAATTTGCTGTAAGGAAGGGTTGGGTGTTCTCCAGATTTCAAATACACTGATCGGGCACAACATTGTGGCTGCTGACAGGTGAAGTGAATAACACTCATTATCTCTTCATCATGGTAGCTGTTAGTGGGTGAGATATATCAGGGAGCTAGTGAATATTTTCTCCTCAAAGTTGATGTGTTCGAAACAAGAAAAATGGGCAAGTGTAAGCATTTGTGCGAGCCCGAGAAGGGCCAAATTGTGATTGTTAGACTAACTGGATCAGAGATTCTCTAAAACTGGGGTTATGGGGTTTTCCCAGTCTGCAGTGGTCAAAATGCAAGAAAAGTGATCCAAGAACGAAACTGTGGTGAACCAATGATAGGGTCATGGGTGGCCAAGGCTCACTCACACATGGGGAGCAAAGGCTGGCACATGTGATCCAATCCAAAAGATGAACTACTGTATCTTAATGCTTGCTCAATCATCCAGGTAAGGAAATCCCAAAAAGTTGATTATATTCATCTGAATGAATGTTTTCAGTGGAAGAAACATTTCGTCACTCATCCAAGTCACTTCTTCAGTCTCAGCGGACGCTTTTAAAAGGTCCGCAGTCTAACCAAACTAATATTTATCGAATAATTTCTCTGTGCGAAGTGCAAATCAAAGTCCCTTTTTTTTAATGCTCTTTCTTAAAAAATATATTTCACCCTTAAACTTGGATTTGGAAGCACTTTGTAATTGCAATAGCAATAATTGCAATAGCCAACTGTAATAGATTTTTTCTTTTCTTTCAGTTGCTGTCAATTATTTTAAAACGTTCTAGAAGACAGACTGACCTGTTCTGTCACTTCTTGTATGAATCAGGCTCACCTTTAGCCAATGGGAAGATGCACCTACACAGCTCAGTGAAGCGGAAGCTGGCTGAGGAGAAAGGCTACGTTTTTGACAAGCGTCTCAGGTACAACGTGCGACAGAACGAGAGCAATTGTCGATTTCGAGACATTGTGGTCAGGAAGGAAGAGGGCTTCACGCATGTCCTGCTCTCCAGCCAAACAACAGATAACAATGGTCTGACGCCAGAGGTGAGAACAAAAAAAACACACGAGTGCTGTGCCCATGTTACATTTTTCATTTGATTAGTGCATGTCGGTTTATTTATATTTACATAATTTATATTTTGTGCTTCGCTGACACGTATTAATTGGTGTTGATTGTATCCTAGTTGCCATGGAGTTCTGTTTGGGGGGAAAAAAAGAAACCATGAAAGTTTGCCCAGTAACTGTTGTAGAGATGCCCTGGAGCTATGCAGTAGTTCCCTAACTGCTCAAGGGGAGTTTTTCAGGAGACGGTTTTAGAAAACTGTGGTTTTATTTGACAGCTGCCAGGTGTGAAAATGCTAGCTGCATAAATCTAACACAGGGCACTGCTGAAAAGGGGGCACAGTTTCCTCAAAGCTGCCTCCTAACAAACAAGGCTTCAACAAGTTTAGCAATTAGGGGTACATATAATGCAGTGTTTTGCCATCTGTTGTTACTGCAGCAAAATGCCAGTTGAACTAGTGAGGAAATTATGCTGCAAGATCATTGAGGAAGTCTTTATGTAATTATTCTTAGAGAGAGAACTGGATACCCTAGAGATAATCGCCAATGATTTCTTCATAGCTGTTTGCTATTTAGGAATATCACTCCCATTGCTTCTACAGGCTATGGTCTCCAGGAGGCATGGGCATCATTAACATAAACATTATTCATAGTATGTAAATGGGACAACTGGAATATTGTTTTGAGAATATAGTTTGGCTGTCATTAATTTCCCGACTTCTAAAATAGGAGTACCCTTAACTAGTTAATGAGAAATCTAAACCAATGTTTGTTCTTTTTTATTTGCAGTGCATTCTCAAAAAATATATTATTTAAAATGTAAATTTGTGAGTACAAAAATAAACTTTTAAAATGAATTCTGCCTTTTCAGTCTCTCCATTACTTGATAAGATTAAGGTATAAAATGACAAAAAGTTTTTGGTTGATTTCTTAATAGATTATTCAGGGCCTTACTGTTTTGAGAAACACTTCTGATTATGTGTAATGATATACCAGCTGAGTCTTCTCTACAGGCATTTAGGGGGCATAATCTGTACCAAGCTGTGTCCTCCCACTTTTGATGAGTTTTCTTACGCTCTTGTCAGTAATTTGGTGATCACCTGCTAACTCCATGTCAGTCAAACTACCTTAAAAAAATCATAATCTAGCAGTGAAACAAACTGTAGATGTTGAACTTTATAGCCATATCAACAGACGGTGTCTAAATCTGTAATTTAAATCGCTGATCAGAACCTGTAACCTATATTTGTATATTCAGGTTTTTTTGTGCATAAAGGTTTTATTTATTGTTTTTCTTAATGACCCTATGAAGTGAGAACAGAAATATTTGAACTCGGTGTAGAATTTGCTTCAAGTTGCATCTATTTGTGGTCGTTCTTTTTGCTTAATCAGACATGGTTATTATCAGTATATCCAGGTGTAGTGCTTCAGTGGATTAAAGTGTTAGGTTACCCTAGTTGCACACTTTCCACAGCCCATGTGTATGTCCACATGGGTAGAAGTGACTTGAGGGTGAATCAAAGGATGATTAAGGGTAAATGCAAGGCTGTCCGATTTACTGAGAGAGCACAGATTTGTCAGCACATGCCACACTACTGGGGTAACAACTTTGCATTTGCCCTCCAAGTAGACTCTAAATAGACTGGAAGACGGTATTAGTCCAAACATAGCTGACTTTGTGTGCATCAACAAGGCAGATACAACATAGACTCATTCGTCTAAAATATATCACTATAGTTTTACTCAGGCTTTGCTCAACGGAGGCATAAAACTCAAACTTAAAAAACTGGGTGAAGAGCTTGAGAAAGGCTGGAGCATGTGCATCTGCAGTACTTGATGTCATTTAATGGCTCTCTTCTATGCAGCTTTGTGAACTGTGATGATTCACTCGTTGATCTGGCTGCCTGCAGGATTCTTCCAGCCCATGATTGGTTGCTCACTTCCACACTCCAATCAACAACAAGCTGGTCTATTTAAATTTCCTATGAGTGATTTCAGTAACTTGCTCTCCCCAGATGCATACCAGCAGCTGAATTTTGATTTCTGTTTCAGTTTTAATTTAAAGGATTTAATGGAGATACTATTTAAACTGTTTAGTAATTCAAGCAATTTCCATACCATTTTACTGTTTATAGAGTAGGTGTATACTTTTGCTTGAAGCTGAAATATAATTATTATCCCGGATGACCCCCCCAAATTAAGTTCCTCAAAAGCCTAAGGGATGAGGGGAGTAACAACAGGGGAAAAGAAACTGAGAAAAGAAAAAGAGTAGCCCATGAAAATGTGGTTTTCATTTAAAAGAATAGAGCTGAAAGAGAGAGCTACACAGGTATACACACCAAACAAACGACAACCACAAACTAAAATACACTGAAAAGAGATTGTTAACAAACAAGTTAATAGAGAAAAAAATTGCTTTCGACAGACATTAGGTACTCAGTAAAAGCTCCAAAGAACCACTAATCTGACAGTCAAATCTCCGGCCAAAGACACTACTACAACTCACCACTCTCAGGGCTGGCCCACACACTGAGACCAAACCGCTTAACACCAGCGTTTACAGTGTTGAGTGGCTAATTGCTGAGTTCCTCCAAGGGAAATGGATGACAGCTGAGTTCAGGGAGAAACAGGACACATCCACATGCACGCCAACCCCAATATGTACTAATATACCCACTGACATTAAAAAAAAAAAAAAAAAATCAGGGTTATTAATGTGGGCAACACAGATGTGTAATTAGCAGTGCTGCCATACAGGAAGAAGGTCCTGGGTTCAAATCCAGATTCGGGTCTTTCTGTCTTGTATTAGCATGTCCAAAAACATGTGTGGGTTAGGTTAACTGGCCATTCTAAATTAGCCATAGTATGAATGAACAGAATAGTGACTAGTGTCCAGGTTGTGACCGTTTCTTGCTCCATGACAGCTGCAGTGGCCTCCAGCTCCTCCTACCATACCTGACCCTGATCTGTATCTGCATCTCTGTTTTGTATTAATAACACGTTAGTACGCTAAAAACATTCAGCTGTTCTTTTTTTGTGCATCATTTGCACAGTTGTGGATAAACACTTTTTCTCTACCTCCTGTCATTTATATTTTGAGAGTAATTCATTCTGGTCTGTAACCATACAGAAAAACATTTATTTATTTTAAATTTCATCTGTGTAAAATTGAACCTCGTTAATAAATGAATGAGGTTCAATCTGTCAATGTTAACAGGTCTTTTTTTAGAGGTCTATTAAAATATTATGGCATTAGCCACAAATTACATGCAAGCCAAAATCATCTGCCTTCGGCTCATAACCCTAGCAAACAGGATTTTCATCTTCTCAGATTGTAGGATGTGTCTCACATCTTCCACAGAGGGTGGTTCTGGCTTTGATACAGCATCATAAGCACGGCAGTCTGTACTTCACAAGCACCGAAGTGGCCTAAACTATGTGTGCACATGTGTGTGTACTTTCATCTGTGACACTAAGCTCGTAAGCTGTGGGCTCATCAAACAGCTCAGATAGCTCCTTATATGTCTCTCAGTCTTTGAAGCCACAGGAACAAGAGAGTCTACGGATGTGCTTACTGAGAAAATCTTGAAAAATATCCCAGTTCCTTTTTCTTCTAAACACTCAGTGCTGGCTGTAAGTGAGAAAGTCCCCCTATCTATTAACTGGTACACTTTCTATCACCTTTCTGGCCTAAAGTATTGTAGCTTTCTATTATAATCCCATTGTTTTTCAACCAACTGGGTTTTCTTTCCCCATTTCATCAATAAATAAAAGAGAAGTAAGAAATTAAAAAGTGAGAAATATCCTTAACATTTTCTTTGAAATGGCTAGTTCTTGCATCCACAAGAAAAACAAATTTCTGTTCTGATAAATTTAAAATATTCTTACAGAAAAAAGTGCTGATGCTGATCAGTTTTCTATGTTATTTGCCCTTTTCTAGTTTTATTATACATTAACATATAACAAGCTGTTCAAGAAACATGTAGCAGCCGAACAACTTTTTTTGGACCTCCTCAACAGTTCTTCAAATATTGAGGAACACCTTCTCAAATTAAAACCAAGACTCAGCACTTTAACACAACATTTTCTTCTAAACTAAATGTCCTGAAGATTAAAGCACAGAGCATCTCATTAATTGTCTCAATGATAAACATGCCTAAATGCAGACTGCAGCAGATTTATCTACTAACGTCTTCAAGTTCTCCGACTCCTCATGAATGTCACTTTGATCGCCCTCCTCTTTCTCTGTTTGATCGAGTGGAACTAGCATCTGTTCATTTCTCCTTCATGTATCTGAGCAAGTGTTTCATTCACCTCCTAAAATAATGACATTTGTAATTTCTCACTTTCTGTCATGCTCGTTTACACACACACACACACACACACACACACACACACACACACACACACACACACACACACACACACACGGTTTCCATCATTGTAGAGGATATTACATTGACTTGCATTAATTTCCTGGAGACTTATCCTTACCTTAATCAAAACGTGCTTGCCTAACCCTTACATTTACTATTAAATTTCATTATGAGAACATGCTTTTTGTGCCCAACCACGTCACTGTGTAAACGGACTTGTGTCCCCACAACATGAGTAATTCAAATACGGAGACAACACAGCACACACGGTTAAAACTGGGGTCAGATTATGTGCTTGGTGAGACATAGAGAATTAAGTTCACTTTTGAGGTTGAATGGTTAATATGGGTCAGGAGTGATAATCTGATTAAAATGCAACAACACAGTGTGCAGACTGACTGCAGAAAGTGACATGGTGGTGTGGGTGTGGGGCTGGGGTTTGTCGGGTTGACTGTCTGACAATGTCGGCAAACTCTCTTGTTTATCAGATGAGACAAAGGCCAAACTCTTAATACTGAATTTTGCATATATTGTTTTAACTGGCAGCATGAAACGTGTCTCTTTACAGACTACTAAAATGTACTGGGCCCAGTTGTTGACATACCATACTGCAAGGAGGTTATATTCAAGTAAAGTCTGACCAATGTTTTCTTAAAATACTCTTTTTTTTTTTTTTAATTCTTATTATAACATTTAGAAGTTTACAGACACAGCTTTTCTTCCTTTGTAACGCATGCAGCCATAAGGAGTGGGAATTGTTAACATACAGTTAAACCAGTTGTTGCTGATGGGCAGGGTGTCAAGGAAACAAGCTGCATAGTGCTAGTTGTCACATTAACATCTTACCCACAACAACCCCTGCTCACAGAGTAACATCAAGTAACTAGAAACCATTTCACCGCTAAGCTGACCTTCTACACAGAAACTAAGCTTATTGGAGCAAAAGTCTAAAAGCTTGTTTTGATTTATTTTTTGCCCTTTAAATTTAAGTAGAGAATGTAAATTGTATAGTATTTATGCAATATATATATATATATATATATATATATATATATATATATATATATATATATATATATATTTAGCATGTTTAAACTGAATATCTCAAGCTTGTTCCTTCAAAGTGAAATTTTGTTAGATGCTGTGATGTGCTACACAGTTTTCAGTCTCTGTTAACTGCAAGGATACAGAAGGAAGTCTTGTAGTCCCAGTGCTGGTCTTTTTTTCTTTTCTCTGCTCTGGGCATTGCAATAAAAAATAATGATGTACCTAGTGGATCTTCAGTTTTACTCTGAGGATTCAGAACCTATATTTAAGCTATTTCCTTCCCAACCAGTCCTCTTTTGTTGGTTAAGAATGTAATACACATTTGTTCTTCTTTCTCTTCAGATCATGAAGGAAGTTTGTCGAGCTTTGGGTAATGCCGCTGCGGATGACAGTAAATTACTACTGCTCAGTTCAGTGGGGACTGTTTTCTGCAGTGGCCTGGAGCCATCGTATCTGATAGGGCGTCTGTCCACTGACCGCAGAAAAGAGAGCAGCCGCATCGCAGATGCTGTACGGTAAGAAGAAATCACTCCACTACAGGCAGCAACTCTTTTGTGTGTTACCATTAGTCTTGATAGAGTCACTGCTGATCATTCTGTGACCCCTTTAGGGACTTTGTGTTGGCATTCATCCACTTCAAGAAACCCATTGTGGTGGCAATAAACGGCCCTGCTCTGGGCTTGGGAGCATCCATCCTGCCACTGTGCGATGTGGTGTGGGCCAGTGAAAGGGCCTGGTTCCAAACTCCATGTGCAGCCCTGCACCTCACTCCTTCTGGATGCTCCTCTTACACCTTCCCTCAAATACTGGGCGTCGCTCTTGTGGGTCCCATCAAAATCTATTTTTTAGCAAAATTCCACGTAATGTTATGTGGTTCCACCGATAGCATTTTTTCTCCTTCATTCCAGGCCAATGAGATGCTCTTCTGTGGAAGAAAACTCACAGCACAAGAAGCATGCAGTCGAGGGCTCGTGTCGCAGGTCTTCTGGCCAACCACATTCAACCAAGAGGTGATGCTGCGTGTGAAGGAAATGGCATCTTGTAGCGCAGTGGTAAGTCTTGTTGATCTACACAATGCAGAAGGCAAAGGTGTCTCTTAAGGATGGAGATGAAATAGCTCTTTCCCCTTTTTCTGTGTGTTTTAAAGGTCTTAGAAGAGTCTAAATGCCTGGTGAGGAGCATCCTCATGTCCGTCCTGGAGGAAGTGAATGAGAAGGAATGTCAGATGTTGAAGCAGCTATGGTGCTCAACTAAAGGACTAGAGGCACTCTTCAGTTACCTGCAGAACAAGACAAGTGAAAAGTAACCATCCCACCACAGAAATTATAGATGATCAGTGTGGGTATGAAGCTACCTAAAAAAACAAAAAAGGGGGATCAGGTTGGCAGTGCTGTGGTGTCAAACTCATTATGGGCCTTTTATTTCCATCTATCAGCAGGAGAATTCTTTCTGATTTCTTTCTGTGTATATCTGTTAAAAATTAAATTCAGTCATGATCACTTTTCTAAAAGAGGTTTTTGTTTTGTCCCTAAGTTTTCCCAGATTTCCACGCTCTGTGTTAATGAGGCAAAGGGCCAAATATGCATTGCGTAAGCGCAGGGAGGTACAGAGTGCATCTGTACATATGTGAGACTTATTCAACAAGATGGATGAAATAATAAATGTATTTCTGACTGCACATGACAAAGTGATGATAATATATAGAAGAATAATATATATTTATTACAAGCGTGTAAAAGAGTTGCTTTGTGTACATAGGATGCATTTTTCCAGGATTTTTCTTTTAGTTTCTTACTGTTTTGAATTGAAGTGTAAACCAAAGTTTGCATGAGGACACAGTTGCTTGCTCCTTATCATGCACATTCTCTCCTATTTGTATTGACTGTGTGTAGTCATGAAGTAGTGTGGAATTCTTTTTCCTCATAATTATATTTTCTTACATAAACATCTTTATTAAAAAGAGCATTTCTGTTTGCTTACATTATTAAAATAACCTGGTAGATGAAATTAAATTCTTCCATTTAAATAAAATAAAAAGTATTTCAGGTGGGGGGTTTTTTGTTTTGTTTTTTAAATAAAGCTATTTAGTCGTTTCCCTCTTTAACATTATAGGCAAGAATACTGTCTTTAATTTTTACAAATAATCACACGAAGGCCAGGATTTCTCTTCTCTTGCTGGAATAATGCACCGATAATTTTTACTAATCTGTGAATGCTAGCACTAAATAGAAATGCTGAAAGTAACTGACTGCAATTCTCACAGGGGAAAATTGGTGATGAATCCGATCAAACTGTGCGCTACATATAGGAGCCTTTATTGAGTAATTGTCATTATATAAAATGTATGAACATTCTTTTAAAAAAACAACAACAAAAAACCCCAGATGATGTGTTTTTTTTCCTTAGCTGTGCGTTTTTAGAGCACAGAAGAGATGAAAATATCTGGATTCTCAAGCATCTTCAGCTGTCGTTGAACAATAATGTCGAAATTGAACATTTTTGTTGCTGGAATCCACTTCCTGTCCTAACCTGCATGTGATCATTCAAAGTTTCAAGAAGTTTTATATTCTGTATGATATTTAGGGATCTATTTTGTTTTACCAAAATGTAAATGTGTCTAGCTCTGTGTACATTTTTTTAAAAGGTGTCCATTTTGCAGTTAAATATGATAATATATATATATATATATATATATATATATATATATATAATGTAGACTGTTTTCTGTAACTAATTGCATGTAATATACTGTAAATGTGCTGCTTGTCTGAATTCCTTGTATTTCAGGGTATGTTTTGTACCACCATTATAAGTACTGTTAGAAATGTTGCGTTTTATTTTTGTATTTATTTGAAATAACTGTTGTGCCGTGCCATGTGGTTTACTTTGCACCAGAGGCACCCCGGCTTCTTTTTCGTGACCCTGCAGAAAAGTGAATTAGCAAAATAGGCCCAGAAAAAAGAAAATGTCTACATAAATACGTCCTTCATGACCAAAATGTTAACACTATTGCCACTTGAAGATATGATTTATAAATAGAGGTGTTGTACATGATCAGTGAGAGACATGGGCTCATTTAATTTAATTTACATTGTGCTTTAAAACCTTTGTGAGTATGAGCTGAGGTCTGTGGTGTAAACAGATTGTTGACATTTGTATAAGATTTAATGCAATGTGAGATTGTTAAATGATTTTGTGGTCATTGATTGCTGGGATAATAAGGTTGGAAGCTTTTTTTTGTTTTGTTTTTGTCAACCAAAAATTGACAAAAACAAACAATGCCAGACTTCCACCTGAGCGCATTAAATCTAAAACCTTTACAGTCACACCAAATGATTTTACACTTACCGTCTAAAGGAAATGTGATTCATGTAACAAAATCTAAATTGCTGTATACTCAGGTTTCTGTACAAAACAATTTATTGTGGTCATTAGATCCATGAAAGGAGACCCTGTCTTTACTTCTATTGTACTAATCTGATGATAGATTATTTATATTGTGTCATTTGCTTCATAAGAAGAGGTATAATATGGCTTCTGTACAGCATCAATGAACACAAGTCACTCAGGTCTGCTGAGCGCTGCTCACGCTGAAGATTCATGGACTTTAATTTATTTATTTTGTAAAATATCAAATGTCTTTGAGTGTCAACTTGGACAGAAGCATTTCTTTGGTTTGAAACTTTATTTAGGGCTATGGGAGTTTATAATGGATTTGAGCCCCAAATCGCCAGCTCAGCATGTGTTTGAAGTGTGCTTGATGAAAATATTTGAAGTATATCAGTTATAACTTGCTCCATTATTTATTACAAATTGCAGGTTTATATTTTATTTTACTTTTTAAATACACATACCTACATGTGTATTTTTTCCCTACACTGTCTGAAAGCACACCTTGGGTTGCCTTATAATTTAAATGTTTGTCAAGGAGTTATTGATACATTGTGATGAGTAGAATGAGCTGCTTCAAATAAAGAAACAATTCTTTGACAACATGTTTTTACATTTGCACAAACACAAGGCTTCTGCGTATGGTTTGCACAGCTAGCCTAACCTTACCTAACACTCAGAGAAAACCTCACACTTCTGATGTGGTTTTAATTACCAAAAAAAAAAAAAAAAAAAAAAAGAGAAAAGGCTCATGTCGATCATTTTGTTAGCAAAATGCATATAAATGCTACATGTGTTACATGCTGCGAAACTGATACTGTGTCCCGCGGTGTTGTGGCACCATGTTAAAGCAAGAACAGGTTCTTACATTAATTCAGAGTTTTACTTTATTCAAAAAGAATCAATATGATTCCCAATTCAAAGAAATCTTCAACAATAGATACTGTTATACGTTAACAGAGTAATCATTGCTGTGGTTTTGTGCCAACAGACACATCAGTGATGGAGCAGTAGTCCGCTGCAAGAGATGGGGTGGGGGAATAATAATCCCCAAACTCAATCTTCAATCTCAAGTACTAGATGTTTTTTTTATGTTGACCTCTTGACATTGTTGTCAACACTTCAAGTTTTAGTCTACGTAGCTGATACAAAATACCCATGTAAGCTTAATTGAGCTTACTTGCTGTTCAATAAAACTTTAAAAATACCAGTAATATAAGCATCAATATGGCAAGATTACCATTTTGTTCTTGGAGACGCACACCATTAAATGAAATCACCCACACTGCTTATAAAGAAATAGCTCTTCATCTGTCCTGACATGAAATGTCAGCTGAAGAAGCCTGGTACAGAGTGTCAAGCTTCATTCAGTGTGCCAAAATCTCAGTAGGTTTAACTTGCTGTGCCAGTGGCACAATTGCAGTAAAATGTCCCTTAGAGACGGTCTTTAGGTCCTTCTTTCAGCCTCTTCTTCATCTCTATCGCATGCTGCTTGCTGAGCTCCCGCTTTTCCAGTCTCTGTTGAATAGTAAGGAGACAGAAATGAATGTAAGAGAGAAAAAAAATCTTTTAATAGGATTGATTGTTGTCCTATCCATAAGTGGAAAAAAATTTAAAAAGCTGACAGACCTCTTTCTTCAGACACTGACGCATGGCACGGTCCACATCGTTACATGTGCCAAAGAACTTCAGAATATTGTGCTGATCGTAAAAGCAAACAAGGTTTTACACAATTTTATATCTATGCATGTGAATCATAGAGAAATAGTCACATTTGGAGATTGACTTACCTCGTTGTGGCACTGTCTCAGTTGACTTATTAGTTCATTACACTCATCTGTGTGAAGGTGAGGTGACAGGTCAGGGTGCATTTTGAGTTAAGGGCTTACTGAAGAACTGCAGAGACACTGAAAGGCAACAAGCAAGAGATGAACTGAGGATATACTCTCATCTATAAACAACGTAAAATACTCAGCCCAAGGGGGGCACCTTGGAAGTAATATGATTTAAGGCTAGTATACAATAACATATAGCAAGAAAGCAAAATATTGCCACATCTGGAACTGCTGATGCCCAACCAATAACAACTAATGAATCAATAATTAAATTCGTTAGTTTAACTGTTTGAATGAATTATTCCAAAGACTGCTTCAACTGCACTTTAAATACCGTATATCAGGGGTATCAAACATAAGGCATGGGGGCCAGAAGCATTCTGGGAAGCACTCCAATCTGCCCCACTGGATGGCAATGGAAAACAAGGAGTGCATAAACATCCTGTCAAGATCAAAGTGGGTTGTATGTGCCCCATGATGTAAAATTAGTTTGACATCCCTGTAGTACGTCAGCAGCATTTCCTCTAAAGGATACTAACACCTCCCCATCCCTCTCCATCCTGATGTGTCATAGTGATGACCGAGATTGTTTTTTCCAGTGGACACTTACCTGCAGACACAGAGGCAGAGACAAGAGCATTGTGTCAAATGTACACCGTCTACATTTACTTTGGCATTATGTTAGCTAGACTAGACTTTGAACTGGGGATCTGTACTGCGTATGTAGTAATTTATAATAAACTTCATGTCAACACTGGATTATCAGCTGAATTACACTTACCACTGCAAAGGCTTTATCATCTGAGAAGTTTCCAGTGGGTAAAAAAGGCACTGCTTGCTAACTACTAGCTCCAAGCTAACTTCACAGAAGATGAATCTATACAACCATTGAACAACTGCAGAAGCTTTATGGTCTGCTGCAAGTCACTAACGCCTTAATGAACTGGACTAAATGAGCTGTAGTAGTACTATCGCCGGTTTAACCTACAAGAAATTACAATCTAAAGGACGTGCCTGCCTGTTACAGGACGTGAAGCTTTCGTAACTGTTTCGCCTCAACGATTTGAGTGACAAGAGTCGAGGGCGAATCGTAGCCTATATTCTTCTTTGGCCTCACCAATGGCGTGCGTACTTTCCACAAAAGGCGGGACAAATGATGACGGGAGTTTGCTGGAAATACAAGAAGGCTCCTCTCCAGGCACCTCCGTTTTTGTGAATGGGTACGGTACTATTTGGTCACCTGTGCTACACATTTTTTTTCCGCCATTACTTACTATTTCTGTAATGCATGGAACCTTGTTTCCGTCACTAAGTTTTTTTTGTTTTTGATTTTTTTTCTTAAGTCAGATGTTCATGTCATTATTTAACATGAATTAATTAATAAATCGAAATGTCAACGATGCTTAATTATCTACTTACGGTTCTTTTGTTGTTGTTTTTTGCTTGTTTGTGTGTGTGACGTGTGTGTGTGTGTGTGGGGGGGGGGGGTATTTTGTGTGGTTTGTGTTTACGTAATTTGAACAATCTGAGTGATGGGTTTTACCGTTTTTCCTCTGACAATATTTCCTCTTTTTATTTATTTAGTTATTTATTTTTGGTTGTTATTTTGTCCTTTTCATTTCGGAAGGTGCATGCATAAATGGGGAAAATTCACAACTAAATGGACTAAACTAAAAATGAATAAATAGTGTTCATGCTCTGAGTAAACTACTCATTGGTCAAACCTAGCCTAACCTAACTAACCCCTGACCCTAATTTAGTTCGTAAGTCAAAATTTCCAAACCGTGACCTGAACTTTTGACTTGGAGATGACAAATTTTCTTCTATTTTTTTTTTTCAACAGTTTCTATAGCAGCAGTGTGAACTTTATGAACTTTTTGTATGTCATAATTAATTTCACTCAATGGCGGTCACTAATTTCTTTCAACATTTAACTCTTTATGTAAGGGTCTTATTAAGGTCATTATTATATACAGATTCGTATAAGCATGGTTGGTCACGTCAGTAGCAGCGGTACTTAAAATTAATATATAACTCCAAGACAGCAGAGGGCGCTAAAGGAAATACGTGAGTCCGTTTTGCAAATATCTGATTGGTGGATTCATGTGCTTTTATTCTGGGCGGTTTGTTTGGAATCGATCGACTGTGGTGTGCGTTGTCGTGAAAGCTGAACAGATCGACAGTTTTACTCAAATTCAAGCTGTCTGTCTATTTCGGTCACTGTTGAAGGAAGCATGGACAACACTGTTAAACGTTTACTGGAGCGACTCGTAAGACGGATACCGAGTCGAATGCTGAAAACAACGCTGGATAAGTGGAGCCGTTTGACGGCGACGCAGCGGCAGTCCATAGATTACACAGAATCAAAATGGGCGTTAACAGAAAAACTACTTGCCATTTGCGAGGTATTTGGCTGGTTTTAGGCAATATAATTTGTTGTTATTTCTATGTGTTCATTGTACACTGTAAAAAATGTTCACATTGAAACTACTATTAAATATTATGGTGTTTGCTCTATTAGTGTTTAACATAAGTGTTGTGTTTCACAGGAAAATGAATTGACAGTTAAACACATAGCTGAGCTGGAAATGATACGTAAGTCGAGCGAAGTTACTGTATTATATTATTACTATTATATATTATGTTATCATTTTGGCTTTTTGCTATATCAGTGGTAAGGACAGATTTACAGTTCACTAACAGTGCTTGTGTCGCCCTGGTTTCATACAGATGTCATCGAGAATCCCAACCTGGGCATGTGGCATGCCTTCCAGCTCATGGACCCTCAAGGTATGTTGAAACAGTAACCTGCTCTGTGTCGTCAAGGGCTGAAAGCCTATAAGTTTTGAACCTTCGTTGAATATCGAAGCTCTTGGGGTTTTCAGGGAATGTTCTGTCTTCCTCCCCTCACCCCAAACGGTCGCGGTAGATGGCTGCCCCTCCGTGAGCCTGGTTCTGACGGAGGTTTCTTCCTGTTAAACGGGAGTTTTTTCTTTCCCACTGTCACCAAAGCGATTGGTCATAGAGCGTCATATGATTGTTGGAGTTTTCTCTCTTTTATTATTGTAGGGTCTACCTTACAATATAAAGCACCTTGAGGCAACTGTTTTTGTGATTTGGTGCTGTATAAATACAATTGAATTGAATGGAGGTTTTCTTTATTAAATTGCTGATGGCTTTAAGTGCCTTAATAATATTTTAATTTCTTGCTGTCTTTATAAATATCTTGATTTTTTTTTTTTTTTTTTTTTTTAGATGATGCTCACTCTGTAGAGCTGACACAGTTCAAGGAACAATTTAAATCCCACCTCAGTGAGCTAATAAGACACGTAAGCTATTCCATCTAATTTACACCCAAAAATCCTATTTTTAAATCGTTTTATCAGCAAATTACATTTCACATGCTTCTGTTAACCTCCTGCATTATCAGTCTGTTTTCACTTTATATTTGAAGGTTTCTATCAAGATAAAGAAGCACACAGATGAAGCTGTGTGGATTCGAATTGCATGGGGAGACACCTTTTCTCGCCCAAACCACCTGAAACCCACATATGTCGTTCACTATCTTCAAACCCCTTACGTCTTTCTAAGCAGCCTAACTTCAAAACAAAAGCCTCTGTTGTCACAGGTAAGGATGACTTCTGTGGTTAATACGTCACATTGTTTATCCAGTTTCCTTGTTTGTTTCCATCCTACTTTAAGAGACTTGTTTGTTTTGCAGGCTTTGGTTCTGTCCACCCGATATCAAGCTATTAAGGATGCTAACCTCAGTGGACGGAAGCTCACTGCCATCAGAGATCTGCTTATGAAGCAGTATCTGCAAGTATGCCTGATTTATTTATTTATTTTTTTAGAATTATTTACTAGTTAAGACTGACTTTATTTTTATTGTTTTCATTTCTTAGATTTTGTGGGCTGCATGCAGTGTTTTCACCTTTTTAAATTACTGCTTTAGAGAGAAAAATGACCTTTTTTTCTTTTAAATCCACCTAGGTGTTTCCCACCAAGTTTCCCAGCCCTCTGGCAGAAAGGAATCGTGTTGTCTCAAGTATGTTTTAAAACTTTTTGATTTTCTTTAAGCTGTTTTCTCTATGCATTTCTGTCATATGGTGAAACATGTACTTACATTTTTAATGCTGGTTTTATGTATGTCTTTATTTATATGTACAGACCTTCACATAGAAAAAGAGCAAGCTGGGTCTGCAGCAAACAGACATCAAATGGCTTGTGAGGCATTTGGTGATGGGCTATTACCTCAACTACAGTCTGCAGTTTACAAGGTAGCCGGACAACACCGACTAAGTAAAATAAGTTGATTATCTAAGTTGTTTCACTGCTTCACAGATACAGATGTTAACCCAGATGCTGCCATGTTCCTTGTTAATGTTTCATCAGCTGGAAACAAAATTCAGAGATCACACCAATAAGACCATGACAGAGCGGGACGAGCCATTCAGATGTGTTGTTAAATTTGCAAGCACCAATCTCCTCGAGTCACTCAGACACTCTGCATCCTCAGGTACACAGAAAGTGTTAAAAACAGTCATAAGAATAACTATCATCGTCTTTTGTAAGGAAGTAAGTTATGTTACTATAACCTGGTATGTCACAAAGTCATGTAGAATACTAACTGCATCTCTGCAAGTGTCCACAAGAGGGCACCAAAGTCCTGGAAGAAATAGCCATATAGTAATGCTGTTACATTAAGCTACTTCACAATATTCATGATACTTTGGGAAGAGGAAACTTTTCTAAGGAAGTTTGCTTTTATGTTTAATTGTTATGTCCCTGAATCCTCCTCACTTTGCAACTCTTTCCCACATTTTCCGGTGTGGGTGGAGACAATCAAAAAATACTGATAGTGACAGGTAATAGACAAATTCTCAGGTATGACGCAGGTTAAAACCTGATCCTCATTGTTGTCTTTCTGTTTTCTCTAATGGTTATTTAAACATTGTTTTTCTACTTTACAGGAGTTGCTTCCACCCCTGTGACACCCCTTCTCTCATCTGTTCCCTTAAAGGGAAAAAATTATTTTGTTATCACAGACAATGGCCCTGGACCTTCATCACAGAAATGACCATCAGACACTTGATTTAACTTGTAGCATGCGCAGTCCATTAGTCCATTCATTTTACTTCATACTTTAATGATGTCTTTGTTAATAAAACTCTCAGTCTGTTTCAATAAGAAATTTTTATTCTTGTATTTTTATATCTTCAGCTGTAGGTATACTAGTTGCTGGCAACTCTGTCACTTTATTGTTTGTCAGCATTGCATATAAAAGCAGAATTTTAAATATTCCTGAGGTTTTGTCATTTGTTTTCTGGTATTGATACAAATGTGTAATTTTACCACACATTAATACAAAGTGTTTTTCTGCGTAGCAATCAGATGCACGTTATTTCAAAGTGCATTTTTACTCTGTGTCTGTATACAAAACATTTAGACAAAAGCTTTAGTCTCAAGTTTATTGTAAACAATCCTTTCAAGCTTATTTAAAGCATCATTGGTCAAAGCAATTCTTTAGTCCTGTTAAAACGTGTCCATTTAAAAAAAAAAAAAAAGGGGGGGGGGGGCTTGTAAATATGTGATTTACACAAGTGAAAGGTGTAGTGGCAATTCCTTTACTTTTAAAAGATCAAACGTCCCACAACTTAAAGTCCACAAGCCACTGCTGCATTGAGGTAATATTTCGTACGCAGGCAAATGAAGTCCATTGTCCAAACATTTTAGTTGAGAGTTTTGGTTTATTTATCCATCTTGGCAAGCAATAACAAGATCCTTCCTGCTGCTTCTCCTGCTCTGGTAAAAAACCATAAGCCCACCCCAATGCATGCTGGTCCTATACCAGTCTCTTTATTTATAGAAACAAAATGGCCCTACAGCTCTTACTAACTAATTTAACAAAATAACAACAAACAAACAAATCATTTAAAACAAAATATTAACCGACAAATAAACCCCAAAATATAAGTAAACTAACAACAAACTTTAACTTTCAAAAAAATAAAGAACAAATAAAGAACAAATAGCTCCAACAAAAGGTGTGTATTAGTTAAATAGATCTGTCTTTACCAACCATAGTAGCCTCTTCATATGTTAACTAATAAACTTAGACTGGGGGAGTTTGGGAGATATGTGAAATTTGAAAGATACTGGACCCCATCTGATGTAAACAGAGGTTTACATCAGATAGGGTCTGATGTGATGACAAACCCAGACACTGAATCTAAACGTTTTGAGAGGACAAAGTGAAAGCTCTGATTTGATCAACGGTATTCTTTCGAGTGTTTTGTAGTCGAGGCGAGTAATGAGTCGGAAGATTTGCAGAACATGTCTCCAAACATTAGTGACATACAAACAGAGAGCACAAGTCCCGCCAAAGGACTTTGCTGTTCTATGATGTTTTTATTACAATATGATTATGTGTGCAGTTTTTCCAGATTATGTGTGTTTATCTCATCCTGATGACATCAGCGGTTTCTATGTATTATGCTGATGTCAGCACTGTTAATATGGAAATATATAGTATAGTATATTAATCTTTTTGTGTCACTGTGAAGTCATGTGACCCTAACCCTATGAATATATGTATTAAAATCATAGGTTTTATCAACATGAGTGGAGCAGAATTGGCTGAAATCTTTGGCTTATGTCTCCAAAGGTCTATCATATTGTTGTGAAGTTTGCAGGTGATGCACATTTTTTTTTTTTTTTTTTTTTTACTGATTTTCACATTTAGTGCAATCTTAACCCGATTTTCACCTAAATTAATTACATAATTTCTCCTTTTGTGGGAGAATGAAATGGGATCATTCATCAAAAATAGTTGCAGGAATAAAATATAGAAAAAAAATGAAATATTCAGTTTTCAATTAGGTGGGTCGCATTCATTAAAAAAATCCAAAACAAAACAAAAAATCTAGAACTTGTCATTAGTGATGCTGAACCGGGTTAGAGTCCGCGCTATACGCACTCGAAGTCTAATTATTCGTCCATCCGTATATGTTAAAAATCACATTATTCTGCAAAACGGAAATGCGAATGTTATCTAGGATGTGACGTAAGCCCGAACAGGAGAGTGGAAAGGTGGCAATGCAGCCTTACAGGCAGCGTTGAGGGACGGAATGATCCTTTTCATACAATGCTGCTGCTGGGGCTCTCTGCCAAACACGGAATGCACTGTCAACACAGAAACATGGCTGCCTCTTCAACGGGCAAGGCGAGTAACAGTGATAACGCTAATGCCGGCAGTCTAAACTGTAACGAAGAACCTCTGCCGCAGTCTCGGGAAATGATAAAACCCACCATCGTGGAGCTGACCAAAGAAGTGAGGACGAACATCCTATGCACCGTGGAAGGATGTGGCAAGATTCTCCCCAACACACCTGCGTTGAACATGCATCTGGTTAAGTCGCACAGAATAAAGGTAACTAATTTCTAAATCAGGTTATTCCGATGTGAACTCAACTGCGATGCTAACTTGGCTAATTCGGTTGAGAGAAAACTATCATTAAAAAAAAAAAACGCAAGTCATCCATAACTTCGAATTAGCTAGCACGTATGGTCGTAGTAATGTGTTGCCAATAACGCTGGGACAACATAGTCGAGCTTTGGTAAAAGTTAACTAAGTTTCTTCTTGACTGTTATTTAATTGATGACTGTTTACTATTAGCGAGTTAGCTATACTGCACCTAGCCGCTTATGTTATCAATTATTGCATTTGTCAAGAGAAATTCGGTGCTTATTGCATTAATAATATACAGATATACCCCTTTAATATTAAATATTAGTTTTTAGCGAGTTGTTAATCTAGGGCAGGGAATTTGGGAGTATCTAAATTGGCTGTGTGTGTGCAAAGCTAGAAATCTATTTGTCGTTGTATGGTTACGGTCTCTCAGGAATACGACCGCACAAACAACGTGCTGTCTATCACGAACACAATACTTAGACCTTGGTCTAAATGTTTAAACCGCCTCAGCTGTACTAACTCCTAGTTCCTCTGTCCTCACTGGACTGGGCACTTCGTGGGACGCAATAATTCACTGTCTCCCAATGAATGAAGTTCTTTGCTGGGAAAGACTGCCTTTGTCCTGCAATAGACTAAGCTCTTTGTTTAAAATAGGTGAATGTTAGAATTTGAATTAGCTCCTAGAAGTAATCCATGCTGGCCCAGCAAGGAGAGCGTTTAAAGGCCTAAAGAAACCACAAGTTTTACTATTTAAATCTGAGTTGCAGTCAGGAGTAGTTTAAAGTTTAAAGTTAAGCAATCAGTTTCTAAATGTAATTCAGTTTTTACACCAAAACCTTAAAAGCTGCCGTAAAGCTGGGTGAACTGTGTTTGGTCCATGTTCGTTGCAGTCCATGAATAAAGAGTTATATTGGTCACTGTGTTGGGTTTTCATGGTGCATTCACACTTTCCTCAGAGAGTGCCTGTAAGAGGCACAAAGGAAAGAAAAGAAAGCGAGCAACAAGAAGGCAGCACAGCTTGCCTGTGTTACTTTTAATCCACAGCTATGTGAAACTTCTGTCAGCAGCCGTAATGATATTATGGTTGACATAATGATAAAGTGCATAAAATGCCACAGTTGCTCACTCAGTGCTTCTGCATAGTTGATGGAGCTAGAGTTGGGCTATATCTGTTTATATTTAACAGCACCATAACGTCACTGCATCGCTCCACAGCTGTTTCATCACTGTTTATATTGTTTCCCTATGAAGACTTAAAAATAAAAAAAATTATATATATGTCAATGGAAAATTGTATTTAGTAGTCAGTATAATCTTTTAGTGATATAAGTTTGCTTATGGTAGGATGCTGTTTGTAGTTATTTGTATTAGGAAATGTTTAACCATGTATACTTAGAGGCATATAATCAATTGTGTAGTGACAAGATGTGTGATCTCTAGCAGGCTGCAGGCTTGGTTCACCCCCCACATCCTGGGAGCGTGGGAGAGGTCGCACCTTGTTTTATTGTTTTAACGTAGCTATGTCTGTTTCAGTCTAAGTGCTTTAACTGCTGGACTTCCTCACCGTGCCATCTAGGGTGGGGGAGACTACCCTCTTTATGACCAAGGATGTACCTTTTGTATTTGTATGTTATATGACCCTTTTGATCAGCAGTGACACACACACGCACACGCTCAAGAGTATAAATAAAGACCAGGGCAGTTCTCTCGCTGGAGTCTCTTAGAGTGGAGGCTGCCCTTGCTAGCAAGAACTTCTGTGTGTTTCTCTTCTCTGAGTCTTTACTGAAGAAGTGTTTTTGAACATTTTCCCTAACTATATATATATATATATATATGACTGTGTGCAGTCAGGTCAGTCCATTAAACTCATGAGACTATTCCCATTCTAATCCAGAATTAGCTTGCCTTTCAAACCATATCACTTCCCTTAGCAGAAAGAACAGTTTAGAGACTATTACTTTGATTTACCACTGTATTGGCTAGTCTGTTGGAGAGAAGATTTGACTTTATAATTGATATAAGCTAGCCATAGGACAGACAGTAAATCTGCTTGTTTTCTCTTCTGAGCTACAGCCAATCACAGAGTCGTGACATGACTCAGGCTTACGACCATATGATGCCATTTCAGAGAAGCACAAAATTTGGATTTGCTGTCTACAAAATTTGGCTTTTTAGTTATATTCTTATCACGAAGCAGACAGTGTTTGTTAGCTTTATCTTTTCCACAGCACAAGCACATGAATCTCTTCAATACTATAAATCAGAGACAATTGTATGTACAACAGTCATCCCATGGTGCTTATAGTAAGGTAAAGACCCGACAATATTGGGGGGAAATCAACCTTTATATCATTAGCAATTATATTGTAATTTGAGTTTCTTAAATATAAACACAGCATGGGAATGTGTGTTTAAGTCTTACATTCACATATTTCTGATCCAAGTATCTGTAATGCATATATCTGTATTTTGTCCTCTGTTAATACTTTGTTGTCATTATCACCCCCAGGATGGTATTGTCAATCCCACGGTCAGAAAGGACATGAAGGGCTCTCAGAAGCTTTACTGCTGTCCTATTGAGGGTTGTCCCAGAGGCCCTAACAGACCTTTCTCCCAGTTCTCCCTGGTTAAGCAAGTAAGCATTTCCTCTGTGAAATGTAATCAGTTATTGTTCTATTTTTAAGAACCACTTGTGCAACTTAAAAAATAACCTTGCATTTTTAATGTAAGCAGTGTTAAATAATTTACTGCATGATTAAGTTGTATACAGTGTCCTGTAGTCTGAACTGAAAGCCTCTGATACAATAGGTTGAGGAAAAAAGAACTGCCTAATGTGAAACACATGTATCAATATGAAATACCATCTTAGCATTTCTACTCTGATTCTTGTAGCACCGCAAAACACAGGGAAAAGCTGCCTTTCTTTCCTAGTTTTGCCTAAATTATACTGTGACCTTTAACTGGGTGAATCACTAGAAAGAAGTAAATGGACATGTGCTTTCCTTTTCAAATTCCATTTGGACATTTTTATTTTAAAGCTATTTTCTGCTTTTGATTCATTTCATTTCAGCACTTCATGAAGATGCATGCAGAAAAGAAACATAAGTGCTCCAAGTGCAACAATGGCTACAGTACAGAGTGGGACTTAAAGAGGCACATAGAAGACTGTGGAAAGACCTACCACTGTACATGTGGCTGCCCCTATGCTAGCAGGGCTGCTCTACTCTCACATATCTACAGGACGGGTCATGAAATTCCAACAGAGCACAGGCATGTACAGGGATAACCCCAACACTTTCATTCATATACTGTATTTTGTTCTCTCCATGCATTTATGATTGTTATCATTTTATCTAATTTATTTATTATTTTGCAGAATTCCCCCAGTAAAAAAGAGAAAGATGGAAAAATTGTTAAGTGGTTCTGAAAAGGTTAAGATCAATGATTCAACCTTCCAGATCATCCCTGCTGCCACAGAGCAGACAGACACTTCTCTCCCTCCTGATACAACCATTACTATCCCAGACTCCCGGAGGAGCCTGCAAAAGTTGCTTTTACCAAAACCCAAGATGGCTTTGGTTAGTGTTCCTGTGATGCAGGTGGCTCATTTGCCTGTACTCCTTCCATCTACAGAAAGTGGGGCTCTGAGGTCTGTAGTGCTTGCTGTAGATAGCCAAGGTTCTGTTAGTGCCCTTCAGCTCCTTCCACAAGCCACAGGAGCAGTGGTACCCCAACTTGATGCTAAAAGTTTGGGTTTCAAGGATAGCATGCCTACTTCCCGCTCTAGCCAGGGGCCTATTAGCACAGGAGTGCAAGTCAATCTGGATCCAGTAGGTGCAGAGGATCCAACCATCAGCATGGCAGCACAGCGAGGAAGGAGCACTTCCACCAACATTCAGACAGACAAATCGTACTTGTCAAAAATGCCCACAGGAGTAGGGGTTGGGGAGGGACTAGGCTTGTGCTCTGTGGGCGAGTCCTCTGTGTCTTCTTGCTCCCAAACAGACATCAGTGTCAGTGCCCAAGTCCTTTTGCCAGTCAGTGTTGAAACCCAAACATTCTTCTCCCGAGCCAAACCCACATCGTCTATTGGAGCTCAAACAGACAGCCAGTGCCTGAGCCAAATTCCCTGCGCATCCTCTTCTGTGCTTCCGTACAAAACCAGGCAGACACAGACATACTTTGCCATGCCACAATCGGAGGAGAAGGCTCAGAACCAGGCTGTCATGTGCTCAGACCTATTTGGCAATGACTCCCTCAGTGTGTCAACCCAAACAACTTTGGACATAGATGACACCCTTTGTGCTGCAGGAAGCACTATATATGAGGACTCAAAATCAGAAGGTGGTATGTGTTTTGGGGTGCAGACGCATGAGCTGAGTGCAAACAACATGGCAGACAACCAGACCCAAACAATGACCTTGTTAAATGACCTGGAAAATATCCTGTCTGACAGTATGTCAGGCCATCAGGTGCTCACAGAGGCTTCTGCAGGCTGTGGGTCAAGTCTCAGCTCTGTTCAAGAGCAACATAACGGCATCGACTTTGATTTTGAAGAATTCCTCAATGCTGTGCACATCCAGACACAGACCGAGGAGAGTGAGCTGGGAGGACTGGGTGGTGACACGCCAATGGAGTCTCTAGACATTCAGACACAGACAGACTTCCTACTGATGGATGATCTGGACCAAAGTGAGGGACCAAGCCGAACCCAAGCCAGCGACTTGGAGCTATTTGATACTCAAACTCAGACTGACCTCAATTTTCTGCTGAATGCCGGAAGCCACATGCCCCTGAGCAGCATCTTGCGACATTCAAGCTTTTCTATGAGCACAGAGTCATCAGACACAGAAACACAAACAGATCTCCCTTCATTTGCCACGAGTTTCTCTGCTCAGACTCCTGTCACTCAAGGAGAGAATGCAAGACTGCTGAACAGCACAGAGACACAGACTGTGACCAGCCAAGCAGAAGGCCTAGGAAACCTGTTCCTGACCAGCAACGAAACCCAAACTGTCATGGATGACTTCCTGTCAGCGGACTTGGCGTGGAACATGGAGTCCCATTTCAGCTCTGTGGAAACCCAGACATGTGAAGAACTTTGTGCTCTGTTTCAGCATTCTGAGAAACCCAACAGCTGAAGCTTCCCATGCCTTTGCAATAAAGGTTTCTGATATCTGCCTCTTCCTATAAGAGGAAATGGTTTATGCTGTCCTCTGGCAAATCAAACCATAGTCTTAGCAGCAAGAAGTCTGCAGATATGTTCTCAACCATTCCACTGGGGGCATAATGTCCAGAGCCCTTCCTGGTGTCTATCCTGACAGCATTGCTGCACTTTATTAGCTCAGTGGGCATGACCCATGAGCTCCCGTGACAGTTTACATATTTATTTGCACATAAGGTAACATTGTACGTGTCTTGTCTAAAATGCAAGCTTACTTGTATATTTCAGTGCGTAGCCACTGTGACTGGTCACTGTTTGGTCTTAAGAAGTTGTAAAAACATTTAACATTACATAAAGTTTATCTCTGCACTTAAAAGGGATGACATACATACCTATATATGGCTGTCATGAAAGGCTTGTAAAATTGCTACCTTGTATGACAGCTTTCAAATATAGATGTACTGCTGTAAAACAATCTCATCTCAGCTGTACAGTATACAATATTGTACGTTTAGTTTACATACGTATGCAATGCGCATGAAGCCTTTAAGCAGCACAACATAAAATATTGATTCTGCACATGTGCATCTGAATGCTGCATCTTCAATGTTACCTTGTCAGTGGCAACAAGACTGTAAACTCTGACATTGCAGGCAGCTGAAAACATGACAAGTGAGATTTTTTTTTTTTCAAAGTAAAGGCTTTGCATTGCTCAAAGCAGAAGATGTGTTGTTGAAATATAACCTGGCACAAAGTAAAAAACAATGTTTGTCCCGTGTTGCGCACCTTGCATTAAAATGTGGTTGTGAAGTCTGATGTTTTGTAAACACTTTTTGTGTCAAGGCCTCTAGTTAAGACTTAAGTCAGTAAGCAGGCTAGGCTGTCATCGTCTTTAACTTATTCATTAGCTGGATGTAAGTGTATACATTAGCAGTACACTGCTGAAGTGATCCAGTAATGTTACCGTACACAAAAACAGTGGATTAGAGCTAGGATTAGCACAGATTAACACAGTGTTTTGTTTTGTTCTTTTAACTTAAAGGACTTACACTTTAGACCCAATTTCCCACACTAATTTTTTTCAAATCACTAAATGTAACTTTTTTTCCACCCCCACTTTTCTTTTTTGTTATATTGTGACCTCAGTTACCTCATAGGCACCACATAGACTGTTCTACATGAGACCACAGAGCTATAGGCCTTGTTTATTTTCCATTTTTGTTGTGTTGGTGCCTTAACCCAAGTATTAACTTGAGTTCTGTTACAGATAATTTGCTGCTTCAAAGTCATGTTTATACTAGAATACCATGATGAATAAACAATGAAAAATATCTGAATCCTTTCAGTCTTTGTTTTGCATGTTTTATCTGTTTAGTTTTGATGTTTTTATTGTGATTGCATGCAATGTGAGAATGCCTCTGCTCCATGTTTATGGAAAGATTTATGCTGTGTCACATGAAAATATTCCTTTGCAGCATTTGATTGAAAATAATTACTTTGATTCCATTACATCTTAAATGAATAGTGTTTAATGTCATTACACTTTATGGATGTTTATTAAAACTGAAGAATGTACACAATAATGACTCTGTGCCCAGACATATTATGCTTTTTTTTTTTTTTTTCTCCCACTATTCCCAGTTGGTTTATGGATTATTTCTCTATTTTAGGAAGGTTCACGCCTATAAAGTCTGAGCATGTTTTGTTTTAAAGCAGTAATTCCAACTTTTAATTCCTAAATTCTAATACAATAGAGCTGTTTCCTTGCAGGTTTAGTGGAATGGGGGAAAATGCCTATATTTGAATGGGTAGAAGCTATGTCACTTTCTGGTGTCTGTTACAGTGCTTTACTTTCTCTTTGTAGGGAGTGCATGCAGATATTTTTCCAGCACAAAATATTTGTTTTTGCAGAATTTATTTGATTTTTCTGTTGCCTAAATGTGTCGACTTAATGGCTGCCTTTAATTATTGTTCAAGATACATTATAGATGTTGTTAATAAACTGCTGGCAAGTGTTGATTGTGTTCATTTTTATTTTTTTCCCAAAACAAAAATAGGAAAGTAGTTGCTGAAAGATGGACAAACATGATCAATATTTGTTTTTTTTTTTGTTTTTTTTTAAAAAGGTTATAAGTGGGTCATATATGTTTTATTCATGTGATCTTGAGTTCAGTATTACAATTGCACACATTATGTCATCATCTCTTAAGATTTGGTTGTGCGAAACAAATTTTGCACCATTAGTTTTTTCTAAAACAAAAAACCTTTATAATATTGTACCTTTTTTCTTCTTCTGATGCAGTTACAACCTGCCCAGTATAAACCTACTAAATCCAGGCCTGTGCATTTATTTTACATCTGTGTAGGTAGGGAAAAGAATTAGAGCAATACAGATAAATGTAATAAGGTAACAAAATTGCCACAGCTTAAACAGTATTATAACAACTGACTGAAAACAGGTCATGAGTCATGTTGACCCTGGAAACCAACATGACCCTTGGCATTTTCAGAAAGAACCTTGGCTCCACCCATAATCCATAACCATTACCAATCCCTTGTTTACTAATATAAAAGTTAAACTGTATTAAGCAGATGCAGTAGTTTGGCCACAGTTTATATTATGAGAAACAAGCTGCGGTGCAATGTTAAAGTTCTGACCAAGTTGTAGTCTGCTTAAATTCAAAAATATTAGCGACCACCAGTGCCACTATTATGCCAGGCCGAATTTCTTCTTCCAGCTAACTGTATTTTAATGGTATGTGATGAGTGAGGCTGACAGACAGGATGCCCTTTATAATGAAAGATGTTGCCTTTACTGCATACTTAAATATTCAAGTGACAGATTTTTATTTCACATGCCTCGTTCAGCTTAAAAGTGAAGTGAGGCAGAGAAGAGGCAGCTCGGGTGCATTTGTGAGAGACTTTAGTCCTCAGTGCATTGAGTCAGGTTTGGAAGACATTGTATTTAATACCTCTTGGTATCAAAACATTGTGTGGGTTTTGCCAAAATGACTGGTACTTGGAGGTCAGCACTGCAGAGAAAGTGGAAATATCTGAATTACTAGCAGTGTCCACTCTAGTTCCCCTTGTTCCACGCTGCTTGTCTAAAAGGAAACCGTTTTTCTCTGAGGTTTGTTTCTCTGGAGTCTTCTTGTCTCTACAGAGATGACCACTGGCCTTGGCAATCAGGTGAGGTGGGTTAATAGGTGGTAGAAATGTGAAGTTTTTAATGGGAACCACTCTGTTATTGGGACGATGACTATGTTTCCAAGGCTTAGCAGGCTTGTTCTCTGGCACAGAATATTTTGAAGACAGATGGTGAAGCTGAGAAAGTGTCTCTTTATCCATCCCTCTCTCGTATATCTTTTCTTCCAGTAAGAGATGTGTCGGATTTCTCTGCATGGCTTTAAGGAAAGGACATTCTGCAGCATCTGTCTGTTGAGCTGCCATAGCAGTTTGACTCCAAGATCCTGTGTGCTGATTTACTGACACAAACTTCTTAAAATTATCCAGGCCTGCATGAGACTCACAGTGCTGCTCTGTAATGCTGGCTGAGCTGTCTCCATTAGAAGGCACTGGGTCATCAGATGAAGGAGTTCCATTGTCAGCCTCCTTATGCTCTGGTTTCTTGTATGTGTTTGAAGTCAAAAGTATGCAGCTCAGGGGAACAACTCTGGCCCAACCACAAACCTGTTGCAAAACCAAGTTTTTTTTGTTAAGTTCGGATATGTTTAAAGCTAAAAATCACAAAGTAAAAATACTTATTGAACCAAGTAAGAAACATGCAAATAGAAGGAAAGCAGTAAAAGCACAGATGTGATTAATAATACGTGAATGAAGATTTAGTCCGATTCTGTCCATCATTATAAAATGTGACCATATTTTTTGCATTTTGCATATTTGTCATACTTAGATGCTTCAGATAATCAATACTAATATCAGAAAGGGTCATTAATTGTTAAGTGATGATTTTTTTTAAAGAAAAATAGGTATCCAAATCACCCTCACTCTATGTGAAAAAGTAATTGACTCCTAAACCTATTAACTGACTGTGCCACCCTTGGCATCAGGAAATGAGTCTTTCACATCGCTGTGAAGGAATTTTGATCCAGTCGTATTTACAGAATTGTTTTAATTCAGCCACACTGAAACGTTTTCAGGGATCAATGGTCATGTCAACATATCCCAATCTCATTTAAGACTCACTAGGCCACTATGAAACCTTCATTTTGTTTTTGTTTTTTTAAAACATTCTGAGGGGGACTTGCTGGTGTGTTTCAGCTCGTCGTACCCAGATCGTCACATTACCACCACCATGTTTAACTGCTAATATGATGTTCTTTTTATAAAACTCTGTGTTAGATTTACATCAGATGTAATGGAATGCGAACTTTCCACTCTACAAAATATTTTCCCAAAACTTCTGGGAATCATTGACATGTTTTCTGGCAAATTTGAGGAGAGCCTTTATATTCTTTTTGTTCAGGAGTGATTTTCTACTTGGACCTCTCTCATGGATGTCTTTTTCCCCCCACTCTCTTTGTTGTTGTTGAATCATGAACTCTGATCTTAACCTTGGCAAGTGAGGCCTGCAGTTCTTTAGATGTTGTTCTGAGTTCTTTTATGACCTTCTACATGAGTCATCGACGGGCTGTGGAAGTAAATTTGGTAGTCCGTCACTAGTGGGAAGATTCAGTACTGTTCCAAGTTTTCTCCATTTATGGAAACTGGCTCTCACTGTCTTTCACTGCACTCCCAAAGCCTTAGAAATGATTTTGCAACTCTTTCCAGACTGGCTTTGATAGATTTCATAGATAGATGACTTTGATAGATTGGAGCAGATAGAAATGGATAGCCCTTTTCCCTTAATGAATTAATAATTGTTTAAAAATTGCATTTTCTATTTACTAGGGTTATCATTGACTAATATTACAATTTGATTATCTGAAACACATAAGTGTAAAAAAACACACAAAAAAATAAGAATTAGGGAAGGCGCCTAAATACTTGTTCAATTTATCACTGAGTCCAAACTGTGACATAGAAGACACTTACTTAAAAACAAAATTGCAACTACATATAGGTAACAAATTAAGAGAGGTACAGTAACAGGATATTGGATCACTTACAGCATCCTCCCAACCAGAGTAACAATGGAACTCATTTAGCTCCTTCTCATTCAAGAAGTTCTCCTCGCTGGTATCTAAAAGGCTTTCAACAAGTCTCCTTTCTGCTATTTCGTGCTCGCCAGCTGCGTTCTCCGGTGCTGACAGCTCCCCGTCTGCTCTGTCCACAGCTGTACGATCCCTTTCTTGCGAGGTCATGATGTAGTTAGGTCCTTTGACTCATGGTGAGATCTCGAAAGGGTCATAGAAAACAGAATTCCCTTAATTACTTAAAAATGCATCTTGAGTAGCACTTTTAGTGTAAATATGATCAACTTAACAAACCTACCGCTGATTTTGCTTACCAAAATAAAGCAAACTGGATTATTAAACGAGGAAATTAAGAAATACATGAATAATATTTGTTGCTACTCACAAACAACTTCTGCTGTGTGCTATCTGTCGTGGTGGCGACTTTTTTATTTCCCGATTGAGAGTTTTGTAGGACAAAAGCGGAAGAAACGGTGAATGCCTTTAGAGACCAACTGCAACGCCGTCGTCATGGTGACACTTAAAAGCCCGTACCGTCAAGAGAAAGGGGGAGGGGTTCCTGCGCTCCTGCTGCATTCTACTACCGACACATTACTGTCCTATATCTGTATTAAGAATAAAAAAAATCAACACAATAGCTTCTTTTTTTTTACACGGGAACGCTTGATAATCTAGTTATGCACACAATATCTGGATGTACCAGACTGAAGACAAAAGCACATAACTGTTTTTGATGCACCTAAATTATTTATTTCATGCGGTTTGTTTTCAATGTCACAGCGTTCAAACGGGGAAGTAAACCAGCTGAAAACTTGTGAAGAAGGAAACCATTTTGGTCAGTTAAACGCGCATCTCTGCACGTAAATGTAGATGAGACGTCAACCTCTGCCCCGGGAAGAGATCAGCTGTGAGAGAACACGCATGAATTTCCCCACATTCAAGTGGAAACGAGGAGATATTTGATGTGAAGAGGAAGGAATTTGGTTTTTTTTTTGTTGTTGTTTTTTGAGCAAACAGCTCTCCATATTTATTTTATGATGGATTTTTGGTTTTTAGTTTTTTAAAGAAGCATCTGCAAGAGGAGAGTCGCGCTAATTGCGGAAAGCAACAACACTTTGGTTTATTGGTCCAAGGCTGCAGAGTGTCAGCTTCTGACGCAGGCAGAGCACCTATCCTCGAGTTGCACACTAACACCTGACGGCTCCTTGCATCGCCGGTTTTTCTCCATAACGACTACTCCGGCTCTGCAGTTCAGGGACTCCAACGTTTTATGGAAGCGGAGTCTGCGCACCCTGTCGCGGTCATGCTCCCCCCAAAGAACTGCATGCCGAGGAACTACAGCTGCATAGCTGGACTATTCGGGAGTCTTGCAGCGGCAAATCCGAGGCTTGAAGATGGGGAGGATTTTGACATGGTGAACGCCACTTGTGAGCCTATCGAGAGCGCAGTGGTGAATGAGAGGCCAAGGGGCAGGGAGATTTCCCTGAAGCCCCCACAGAGCCCTAATCTGCGTCGGAGGTGCACGTCTTTGCCTACACCTACAGAGAGAGCAAAGTTAGAGATCGCCCGCAGCAGAAGCCCAACCATTACGAAAAAAGTCCGCTTCGCGGACTCCCTGGGCCTGGAGCTCATTTCAGTGAAGCATTTCGACGACACAGATGTTCCCGAGGTGCCTGAGCGCATAATGGCAAAATTACCCAAGGGACCCCTTCACCTTCATCACTTGGAAACAAAATTCCCCCGGGCTCCTGCGCAGTCTGTGTTCATGGAATTGCAGTTCACCAACCCAGGCACATTACCCGGCTTCGAGCAGAAAGTTAGGGAGGTAAATGTCCTGTTGGAGACCGTGGAGGCAGACGAATTCAGCCTCTCCGGCTTCGTGCGCGTGTTGAATCTGGCTTTCGAAAAGAGCGTCTCTTTGCGCTATTCCCTAAACAACTGGATAACCTTTATGGACAGTTTGGCGTCCTATGTTCCTAACTCGAGCGACGGTGACACCGACAAGTTCTGTTTCAAGATAGTTATGCCCACATACCCAGACAACGGAGGAACATTGCAATTTGCAATTAAGTACTGTGTCGGCGGGCAAGAGTTTTGGGACAATAATAACGGCAACAACTACAAAGTCCGTCGTCACCGGTTCAAGATGTCTCCACCTCGGGAATGGGAAAACGGATGGATTCATTTTATCTGAGCTTTGACGTATGCAGTGACACGCTTGCGCCATTTGAGCGCAATTTATCCCCGGGTACCTTATAAGCCTGTAAAACAAAAGATTCAAATTATTATTATTCCGTCATTGTCAGCTGTATACATTCCGTGACAGAGAAAATATTTTACCACGATATTTCAAACAGTGACCCTGTGGTGGCGACGCACCGGGGGTTGAAATGGCCTGCTGTTTAAGCCTGATAGGCTTCCTGGTGTGGGATGCTGTTCGATATGTTGCCTTGATGTCAGATGTCAGGGCTCTGTACAGCTTGGTGCCCTTTGGGAGGGCATGTTCTCGTTATGTAATATAAAAACACGCGCCACGGAGAACGTGCCGGGTAATGCCAATTTCAGGCATCACTACTCATTTCAAGATGCTGTAACTGTCAGTTTGCATGTGTGCAAACATCGACTCAAAAGCAAAAAGAAAGCATTTTAGCTGATGGTAGCATACGCCCCTGGTCATCACCTGCAGACTGGGGTAAACATGTCTTATCCCCCCCGCCCCCCCTAAAAGATGGAGATATAAGGTGGTTATTTAATTTAGATATTCAACTTATTATTTCCTACTATCACGCCATTTAAATGCCTTATTCTAAGCCATGATGTAGGGAGTTGTTGATTTGTGTTGTACAGTATTATCTTCATTGGGCTTGAATGGAGTTAAATGCATTAGATGTTTAACGTCATTAAATTTACAATGTAAAACAATCCAGGGACATCATACTTAACCATACAAAAATCTGCCTCTTAGCAATACATTTGTAGCCTATTCAACATAAATTATTTTACGTTTTGCATATTTAAATTATGAAGAATAAGCTGGTTTGACAAATCAAAGACAATGAAGTAATGTTAAATATCTCTCTCTCTCTCTCTGTATATATATATATATATATATATATATATATATATATATATATATATATATATATATATATATGGAATTTAAGAATTCTTTATAAATATAACTATAAAGAACAGGTTTTTCAGGACTCCTATTCTTTATTCTTTACAATAATTTCTTGTTTTATCTGAATGAAATCCTCCAGCATAGCTTTTATCACAAGGAAAATGTCTGAAGTAGCTGTTTGAAAGGTTAAGTTTACCTCTGATTACCTGTGGACCTTTTTTGTTTCTTCTCTTCTTCAGGTTGACTGCTAAAGAACAGATCTTATTTTCACAACAATTATTTTTTAACTAATATATTTAAAGAAAAGCGTCTTATTGTACATGTACAGCCTTGAAACAAAAATATCTAAGATTCTTGACAACACTGCTTAACTATATTTTTCACAGAGCAGGTCTGTCTATAGTCCAAGTAGCTATCACACAGGTGGCTGTGTTTAAATATCTTTAGCTGCTTTAAATGTACACGATAGTCATCTGTGCAAGAATAGTGCTGCTCCTCACACTTCTTATACTTTATGTGAACGGATTGACTGTCTTTCGTTCTCAAATTGCAAACTGTCTGCTCGCTTTCATCATACAGTACACCTTTATAAATGTTATTGTCATTTCTGGACAAACGTGTGTCTCACATCTAAGGTCTTTTTACTTAGATCAGAGGCGAGCAGCCTTCCAAACTCTCTCGCCTTCACTGTGGCTGACGAAGCTTGTCTGTTGTTCAAATCATTTTAGTTAAATGCCAATATCCACCGCGCTTTTAAAAATCTGTACAATAATATCAAAGCGAGCATGTGTAAAGTTTAGCCTTTAGCTGCTAGAGGAACAACAGACATGTTGCTTTTAATTCCAGTGCTCAGACTGTAATCTGAACATCACTTTGGCCTTTGTTTACATCATCATGGCCTCAGAGGGAAGTTCTCCGTTTAATGAGGCCATCGCACCTGGATGTTGACAGAGACTATTCCTATAACCACTTAGTTTTTGGAGCACTTCCACTGTGAATCCATCAGTATTGTTTGTCTCCAAAGATGACATAATTTATGTCAGGGCTACGGTGCTCTACTTGATCATATTAGATCAGTTTTGATGAGATGAGCGATGATAGTTCCAATCATGCAACTTAACTTTAGCACGTACAGAGCTGAATTTCTCTCATTGGTTTATTTAAATACATTGTGAATATCTAATGTCCTGTCATAGCAGAATTTAGTGTATTATGCTGTTACACCAGTGGGTATTTGCATATTGTCTGCTTTGGTCTGTGTAAACTTTGTTCCAGCATCCATGCAATGCAATACCAGAAAGCATTAATTATCCAGGCTGAGGTGACTGATGTGGGCTTAGAGAGATGCATCAATAGCCAACTGATCACTGCCAACATAGACTGTGATTTTTGAATTTAATGTTTGGCTCATATGTGGCGGTATTTGCTTACTAGATAGCAATAAAGTGTTGGGGTTGCTTGACACAAGAGACTGTGTGAATATAATTGTCTTGTCTGTTATCTATTACATTTGAACCTGTTGGTTTCGCGTCGCAAAAACTGTGAAAACTGTGGCAATCCCACAGCCCTGTTAATGCAACTGTCGAACTAGTTTTGCAATATAAAAATGTCATTTGTAGACGACAAATCTGGATGCTATTTTTATTCTGGCATCTCCAACACTGCTGTTGCTATTGGTGCATCTCTACTACAAAGAAGATGGGTCTGTGGTCTTAGATTTTCACCATAATCAATTCATAACTCACTGATATATAAGTATGTATGTAAATGTGTTAATGTTTCATATTGAATGTCTTCCTGCTATGTTGTGTGTACTTTGAATCATTTTAAAGGCAGACTTGATGAATTAGAATGGTACAGGCTTGTTGTCCTTTGGTGCTGTAAAGTTTTATCAAAATAATGTGTTTTAAAAAAAAAACCTGTTAAAGCAAACAATTTTTTCTCCAGGAACATTTGAGTAAATGCTATTGTTAGAATTAGGAATGTCACAAATTGATATTTTCTCCCGAAATGTTAAAGATCATCCCGAATATATGCATCAAAATGTAAAAGAAAAACAAAACGTGAAAATAAGGACTATATTGGACACTGTGTACACAAATATAGGTGTACTCTCATCTTACTAAACTATGAGTTCACTTAGAGATGTGTAAGAGAAGTTTAAGCTGGAGAGTGTAAGTGACTATAAAATATGTAAACTCTGACGGTGAAGAAGGAGGCGACATGAGATATTTTAGTGTTTGATAACTTTTAATATGAGCGACTTATGATTGTAGTTGACTAAGAGAGTGCAGTCTAATCCAGCAAGAGGAAGGAAATGTGATGTTGTAAAGCTTTTCTTGTCAATAGTTACCGAACAAAATGTTTGCCATCGTTTGTCGTATTTTTGCTTTTGCTCACCATCGAAAGCCTAACTCACCTCTGTCGATGACCATTTTACAACATTTCTTCCTTGATCTGCTGTCTTGTCAGTGATATTTTTGATTTCTGTGCAACCAGTTTTTGCTGTAACATCTACACCCCGAGGTATTTTCTGCAATGGAACGTAACCATGTGCGCATGTGTAGCTGAAACATACCTTCATTTCACGTTCGGGTTTTAATGTAACTCATTTTGTTTAAGGTTAATAAAGGCATTTTCGATGGAAACCAAGTGTTCTGCGAGTTCCTGTAGCTCACATCCACCCGGCATGATCTCTGATATCTGCGATTTAGAGTACTGTGCCGTCAGTGTTAGGGCAGCTGCAGAGGTGTGCATGTGTGCAATCCCAAAGTGTCCGTTTTGTCGGTCGACTGAACATCTAATTTTCAAGGAGTTGCTGTTGCTCCCCATTCATAAAGGAGCACACTGCAGCGGGCTGCAGCCATCGCCATTGCATACCAGGCTGAGGACATGTCCTCTGAATTGATTGCTGCTGACACCCTACCCTTATTCTGTTTACGACAGGGAGGGGGTTGCAGCTCGAAGCAGGAAAAGGTACAGCCAGACCTGAAGAAATGCTTTATAAACTGATAATAAAATCATCCCACCTTAATCCTGTTTCAATGTTATTTATTTTAAATAATCATACTACCATAGGACAGTAAAATCAGAGAGCTGGTGTATTTATTTTAGCACTAATACAAAAGGTCAAGAGGGCTAAGTTAAACCTTTGTGTGTGACTATGTATAGACATACTACACATGAGCTTTGTTTTGGGAGATTGGTGTCAGATTAAGAACAAGATCCTGCTTAATCTTTGTGTTAATCTCCTAGTGATGACTGATCTGCATTGGCCAACAGTCAAAGGAAGTTGAGCCAAACTTTGCTTACTTAAAGAAGTGCTGAAGGCTTCCTGACATTTTGGAAGTGTTCTGCTTATCAGAGTAATACTTTCAGCCACCAATCAGTGGGAATCCATATGGCCAGTCAGTGAAAACCTGCTGTGAGACTCCAATTTAATTCTGTTAATAGGCATACTCAGCAGCTTGCTCCAATAGGTGGGAAATAAGAGTGCAGATGAAATGAGATTCAGATATTCAGAAGCAGTAAGCGGTGAACTGGGAAATTAACGCATTCACCGTTTGATGTGATTGCAGCGCGGCACATTTATCTTGTCTGCATTTTATTTAACTCCTTGAAAGATACATTAGATACATCATATGTCATCAGTCATGTAATAACAGATTTCTTTTGGCATGAATGTGAAGACAGTAAAATGCAGGAAAAAACAAACAAACAATAACACCAGCATGCGTGGATCTGTGTAATTACCAGGCAGTGGTAATCAGTTCTGGTCTTCATGCTGTGTACAAAGTGCTGCTTCTATAATGGCTGCATTCCTGTGATGACGTTCTGATGAGCTTCTGATAACGTTCTCCCTAAGGCCTTTTGGATTATTTTAGACTGTAACCACGGGCCCAGTTCTGCTTTTATTCCACCTGTGCAGCTTTCACCTGTTCCAAAGTTTGTCCTTTGGCTCTAATAACAGAGTTCACCAATGCTCACAAAGTGGTTTCCCGGGTCCAGTTTAAATAATTTATGTTAGGAATTCAGAGAAATGCTCTGATGACTCAGCAGCAGCCAAGGCTGCAGTGTAGCCATAAACGTGTCTTAGTGATCCCTGGACCTGAATAATTAATTTGAAAAATGAGCCTTGGAAACATCTGTGGAAAATTCATTATGTTGTTTTGAAATCTCCTGCCTACTTTATTTTCCTGACATTTCTTGTCTCTTTTGCCTAGTAACACTGTTTTGGATTTATGGGGTTTTTTATGTTGCCAGTTTTCGTAGTTTATTTGCTTAATTTGTTTATGAGTGCATGTTGAGTTTGCTGTAGAGAATTTGCTATATTAAATCTCTTCTTTTCTGTAAAGTGATATTCATATATTTATTCTTCTGTCTCCTATCTCTGTATTTTTTTTTCAAGCACATCTGCCAGGTCAAAACATTTTGCAGATAAAATGCACACACACACACACACACACACACACACACACACACACACACACACACACACACACACACACATATATATATATATATATATATATATATATATATATATATATATATGTACATAGACAGCACACACACAAGTGTGCACTAGATTTCACTCTTGCTAAGTAGGATTGGAGCTCACCCCTGTGGAGACAATGGTTTTCCACCCTCCCTATAGCTGGTACAATTGAGGTGTGAGAAGTATGTCACATACACACTACTTATCTCCTTTGGTAGATGACAATCTTTTTTAATTGGTCTGAGGTTGTTTAATCTGTCCTGATTGGTTTAGTGTGGTTGTGGTTGGACCACAAAGGTTCTAGGAAAAATGTAATGTGGTGATGCAGGAAAAATGGGCTGGTTGTACGATTCAATATCATTTTGAAATTAAGGTGATAAGCTGGCCTTACAGGATAAAATATTCCTCAACTAGCTTGCAAATAAATGAGCTGGATAACAACAATAAGTAGAGATCAACTACTTGCACTGTAGTTGTTATGGCTGGCTTTCCCTGCTAAATGAAGCTACTATAGATTAAAAGTTAAGTTTACATGTTACTTCGTGTTTTGATGTTGCCACTCCAAATGCCTGCAGGTTGTGTCAGATGTTTAAATTTTAAGAGATGTATGGATTGACTTTGCTGCAAAAGCTGTTATGTAAATGTAATATGAAATGTCTGACACTGTAAACTGAAATGAATTATATGTGTGCTCAAAGTGACTTCAAAAAGCTGTTTAGCCAGCCCTCTCAATGGCTGTTTCATGTCCTGCTGGTTTCCTCCAAACCTTTGGCTGGCTGCTACGCCTTAAATAATAAAACCAACATTTTTTCTCTTATGAGTGTAGCTGGAGTTGTTGCTCCGAGGAATATTACTCTGAATAAAACAAAAGGTAGCGCATTATTCCCTCCATCAATAAAATATTTTATTCTCCTTTGTTTTCCTTTCACTGCATACTGTTATTATTATTATTTTTATGCATCACTACACTAATGTAATGTTTTTGCATATACAGTTCTTCTCATACCACACATTTGTTCACGTATGGGGTAATCTTGATCTTTTGTTTTCGCTCTCTCCTGCTCCTTTACTGTGTTTCTTCATTTTTACCTTCTTCGCTGTCTTTCTGGGCTCTGTATTTAAATAGTGCAATGAGTATTCAGACTACTGCAGACAGAGTAAATTTCTTGCACTGGCACCAGGGGAGAACTGTGGGCCAAAGGAACACTCATAAATAATCCACAGATCCAAAATACTTCCTCCTTCTTAGGAGCACATCTGAGTAAACAGAGTGCACCACACTAACAAGCAGGTGGAAACAACCACTTGCTTGGCCCTTATGTAAAAGTATACTTTGAAGTACCAGCGCTGCTGCATTGAAGAGCCATGTGTTGAGAGGAGATAATGACTGGGACACCATCAATTTTTCAACTGACAGGTCTGCCACAGGCACTTTTAAAGTGTCTTCCTATCATTTCTTATTAAGGACACAGGAAGCATTTTCTCTTCAGCCGTTGCTGGCAACGAATTCAAGTTTGCAGTGATCTATGGAGGATTTGAAGCTGAATGACACTGAGTCATTGTGCACTTGCCATAATAGCAATAACATACATACATTACTACTGTGTTATATAACACTGAAAATATTATTTATTCAACAAGAGGTATTTCTTTGTGAAATTTGTATAGCTTCCTTGCGCCTGTGTGGGTTTCCACCATGGATTGTAGATTCTTTCCACCTTCCAAATGTCAAGGGTCAGTTGGTCATATGCAGTTGTATGCACAGTACTTTATTCTATGCAGCTGGTGAATAGAATAAAGTACAAATATATAAAAAAGTGAAAATGCCTTGTAGCACTTGAAAAGTACCACATATAGTACTAAATAAATGCCAATCCATTGTATTCCCTATCAAGTATTGATTAAAAAACAGTGCATTTATCTCTATTTAGTCCCACAATTTTGTTGTACATGTACAATCACAGTAAAAGGCTATTCTATTCTTCTATTCTATAAGTATGTGGACACTGCAATAAAAATACACTGTCAGGTGTTACAGATGTTTACTGGTCACATGAGGATGTTGCTGAACATCTCTTCCAATCCTATTTAATATGAATGTCCTCTGTGACTTGCTATAGGATTTTAAAAGCCAGCTGCATGTTGTTCTTTTGTTATTTTTTCTATATATCACCAGAGCATTAGTCATTAGTTATGGATAAGGCCTGGTATTCCAATTTCTCCCAAAGGTGCCGGATTGGGGTTGAGATCAGACTGCCACACCAAACAGTAGTGATCCCCTATAATTAAGAGGCTAAACCATAAAAAAGACTAGACCAATACACACAAATCCAATTAGGCTCATGGTGGTAAGATGATTGCCTTTGGCAGGCTAGCTTGAGTAAGGGAAATGTAGGGGGGGCGATATTGATTATAGGCTGACAGAACCGATCTGAAGAATAAATGAACAGAGTTGAGCCATTGGGCTGAGTGAGATGCGTCATGAATGAAGGAACAAGATTTGAGTGAAACAGTCTTGAATGAACTTGCTAGTCAAGCTGATTTGGCAGGCATCCAGGAGATGCTGAGACAGTAAAACCATTTAATTTGCCGTAAAAGCATAGAACATGTTACTCTTTCTGAATTCAAGTGAACTGGGTAGAAAGAAAGATTGAATATACTTAGAAACATATGGAGAAGGTCACCCTTAACAATGCTCAACAGAGCTAAAAAAAGAAAAGAAAAAAAAGATGCCTATTGTGTGCCTCCGGTGTGTTTGTAACAGGAGCCAAAGACGTCAGCCTGAGTTTAGCTGTGTGTTGCTGTACATGCCCAGTGGGGTGACTTTAGCAGCCCATCATCTCTCCCTCCTCACCAATGCCAACCTTGTAGAGATGCCACAGGCACTTTGTCACGGGGAATGATGTCACTGACTGCCACCCCCACCCTAATTTCCAAATAGAAACCCAGTCTGCTTATTAGAAGCAGGACTGGGCGTGTGAGTGATTCAGCAAAACGTGACTGCTGTCCGTACAAATATTTGTTGGCTTGTTTGCGGGCATCTCTTCATGCAGATGGGTCCTTCAGAGTTGAGATTTATTAAGCATGAAGGAGCAGCCATGCGCGAACAGGAAAATACAGTGAGTTTGTGCATGCATACATAGCTCATTACTGTGCTTATATTTAGGTTGCCCTTTCTCTGTATGTCCATTCCAATGGTAACCTGAATCATATCATTTTCACCCTAGTGGCTAGATCTCTGCAAGCCCTGTTGCCTTTGGGTGCAGTACACATACAACAGGTCTCATGAAATAATTATGTTGGTGCACTCTCTTACACCTCTCTGTGTGTCTGGCTTCCATCCCAAAGCTCTCTCTTATGTCTCTTTGAGTCTACAGGCACTGGCAGGTCACATGGTGCAAATGTGTGACTGGATGTGCTGTAGTCTTCTTTTGCCTCTGGTCCTTAGCATTTACTACTGATACAAACGCTCACTCCACTCACTTATATGTGAAGTGTGGGTGTAAGTTTAGTATCATTGTAGTTTAACCACGTTGCTAGTTTAATCTTTGTATCACTTCTACCTGTTTCTGCACCTTTAAATGCATTTCTTGCATTTACTGCATTTGACACTGAAGTTCATTTTAATGCATCATGTAAACACTGTAGAATAATACAGTTGATGAAAATAGAATTATTACATTATAAGCCTGCTTGTACATGTGAAAGATGATTTTTTTTAGAAGCACGTGCACACGTGTAGAAGAAAATATTCCTGTGTGGTGAACCAAAACATGCTCTTCTGCATGTGTGCACTGATACTGCATATGGTGACTTTTTCTGAGGACTGATAAACATCCTCTGCTGCCATCTGCAGTGCAAAAGTGTTAAAACAAATGCGTTCGTAATTAGTGTCTCAGGGTCTTCAGGGTCATTCAGTTTAGGAATACATGATACTTACCCATGCAGTGTTTTTTGATGCAGATCATAATCTGCTTCCTTCTAAAGGCTTCAGTATTGATGACTTAAATGACTTATGAGTATTAATGGTCTAACAATGCTGTGGCTATTGCAAAAAACCACAGCACAACCTGCTAGTCTTACACACTGTCAGATCTTTTTGTGTTTGGTGTAAATCCTCCCTGCCAGTCTTTTCAGGTGAGCTACAGGTTAGAAGATTAAAGAGAACAAAGCCCAGAATATGAAGCTGCTGGCAGCTCAGGTGACTGTCCCTGTCTCTGGGTCTCTGGAGCCCATTCATCAGAAACAGCATCAGTGCCTCCATCTGTCTGAACGACTGTATTCTTTCCCCCTCTCACACTCCACTCCACACCATCTGTTTTTTTTCCCTGTGCTATTTTCATGTTATTGTGACTGTCTGTGTGCATGTGCGTTGTCTGAGCCTGACCATTATCACCACAAAGTGTGAAGCCTGATCGCATTCAGGCTGTCATAGCTGTGTTTCGACTAATACAGCTCTTCTCATCAGAGAAGCATGCTGAGATTTTCTAATTAACATAGCCATACCAACATGCTGAAGTGTGCCCCTCAGCGCAATGGTGCTCTGTTATTTATTTATCTGTCACTTCATATACACCCCTCTGTCTTTTGCTTTCACCCCTCCAAAGACTCCATAGTTGCCATGGTGACTTGCTACCTCATCAAAGACGAGATCCCACTCTGATGAAAAACATTCATACGTGTGTTAACAGGTGTGTTGCTGTCCCTTTTCCCTGTAGAGTACAAATACTGATTTAAACAATGACGTTCGCAGCTAATTCACTGCGGCAGCTGTCAAATGCAGCTGACATTTTGTGCCACGAGGAAGAGGTTTTGGCAGGAGATGAGGGGAGGGTTTAGGGTTTTGGCGGTGCCATGTGAGAGAGGATAGAGCAGGGCTCTTAAGTATCCCCTGCTCTGTGTTGTTTCAGCTGGATAACCTCAGGGGCATAAGGGAGGGATCCAGAAGAAGAGGGTATAACAGCACAACATACTGCAGACAGATAGAAAGACAGGCAGGCAGGCAGGCAAATGAACAATGCTACATCCCTTATGACACAGAAAATCCCACAGAGCAAGCCATTAATTGCTGTAGGCTTAAAATAAAAATGCATGTCCTTCATTCAAAGCAGACAATAATAGACTCAAACACAAAAGCCATTGTGACCTTATTAGATTATTACACTCTAAACCAGAGGTGAAACCTCTTGTGACAGGAGCAGAAGATAACTGTATAGTTTTCATTATGTGATTCAGCTGAAAGATGCATTTGTTTTAATTCCCACTGCAGTGGGATTCTCCAGAAGCACATTTCACCTCGATGATAAAAATGCACACATAGATCCTGATAGACTAACAAGGTGTGTCATGTGTGTGTTTGTGTGTGCTGGTTTGGGAAACAATTCTCAAAGGTCTTTATGAAGGCGATTTAGAGATGTGATATATTTGCATGTATACATGGATACATGTAAAAACCCTGGTGGGTTTGACTTAGTATCTGCCATAGACAGTATAAAATATGGTCACAGCTACTGTGACAACACCCATTATTTTTTTGAAATCCTGTTTTGAAGACTTGAGATAAACTTTTTTACCATCACCATCTAGGTGTTTTGAAATCAAATGTGCTGAATGAAAGGGGAAGATGACTTGCAATTGCATGCATATGGTTAATAATTCATCATTAGCGCGTGGGAATACCCTGGATAATCACCTTTTCTGAAACATAGAATAAAGAAATTTGAAAATTGGACTTAATATTTTATATGAAATGAGCTGAAATGAGCTGAAATGAGCGACTGAGCCTATAAACTCATCGGGGAAGTCTTTCAAGTCAGAGGATCATTGGTGGCCACCATGAATGCTGGTTTAGCACACTTTCATATTACTTTCTTTTATACAGTCTATAGTATTGGTACAGAGCTGACACCAACAGGAGGTAGCTGTTCAGATTCACTGGTCACCAATTGGCCATCCATCAATCCATCCATCAATCCATCCATCAATCCATCCAGACTTCCCTCTACCTCTTCCTGCTCTTCTGACAGGCCACCAAGGTATTACTATCCCAGTTAAAGACATACTATCCAGCCTGTCCTAGGCCTACCACATGGCCTACAAGGAGGTGAGATGAGATGTTTCAGCATGCCACAAACACCTCACCTGGTAAGAGGCATCCTACTCAGAAGCTCAAATCACCTCAGATTTTAATTAATCATGAATTCATTCATCAAAGAACGTAAAAGAAGTCATAGAATAATTTTGTGATTTAACATTTGACACCATAACCCATACAGACAGCTGTACCTTATCATAAAAGGGTGCATTTACTTGCAGTAATACTACTATTAGGGTAAATTGATTTTTTTGTATTTTCTCTCTCTCCATATATAAAAGCTTACGACACAAGGGCAATGATCTGCTGGATGTGGGTAACTGCATACTCATTAACATTTAGATAAGAAAAGCACAATATTTGCGTCTGTGGTTTCATTGTTTATATTGTAATGACATGCAATAAATTTTTTACACGGTTGGTTGAAGTATTCTGTGGCAGTGGTTATAGTTATGTGTATCATAGGTCTCTAGGAAATGACTGTTACTCTAATGGGCTAAAAAATGATGGAAACTGCACATGCTTGTTTTTTTCTGTCACTATATCCTTTGTACATAAATATAAATCTAGATTATTCAAAAATCTATGGTTTTAGCAAGCAGTAAGATATATATATATATATATATATATATATATATATATATATATATATATATGTAAGTAACATCTGCACCATTCTCTTCTGTCATAAGTCAAAATGTCATCTATACTGTATCTGCAATCACAAAATTCAATAAAAGGTTTGTGACTAATGCCTGTAAACATGTCCAGTCATCTGAGTTATGTGAATAACTGCCCAATCTTAAAACTTTCAATCATCACATATTACACAGGTTGTGCACAACAGTTAATATAGGAAATATACCTGTGTATGTCAACATACGGTGCTTTACAAATGTATTAGTCCACTTGTCAAGAAAACTATTCAAAACTGTCATAAAATATCATTTTTAAGAAAGAGCATGCACGGACTAGTGGATCAACCATTACAATTCTTTTGAATTATTTTGGTAATTACCAGTAATTTAGAGCAGCTGTGGGTGGTGGTCTAACTTATTTGTTTGGCACTGTATGCCTGTTTATCCATTTATCCAATGTTTCAGTTTCCACTTTATCTGACAAATAATTTTAAATTTAAATTTTTACTTGTATTTTGTAAAAGTGATTTTATTCATAATAATGTTTAAATTATAATATTTTGGTAACCAGCTTTCCATATCTGGTCACACGCAGAAGTTAACTTCCATACTTATAATAGGAGCTACAATACATTTCATATACTAACATGACTTTATTTCGATATTCAAAGCCAGAGCAATTGTTTGGCTAATATTAAATGTGATTTGAAAGGTGTATATATTTAAATGAAGAAAAAAGAAACGTGTCCACTGCAATTTTTGTAGTTAGTGCTTTTGGTCTCACGATGGCAGCAGAGTGGCAGGATTGAGCTTTTCCAGAGCAGTGGGAGACTTAACAAGGATATAAACTGTAACCTCAGCCTGTGAGCCTTTGAGGAGTCTGGTAAAAGTGATGCATAAAAATGCTCTTATTGGCTCCCTCCCTCCTCCCTCCCCCTTTCTCTCTCGCTCTCTCTGTGTTTTGCGGAGGGATTCTAGGGGCTGCTGCCTATTAAAGGGAGTCTGTGAGAGAGATGTGTTGAAGCGAGGCCAGCTCAGCTCTCGATCTGAAGAATGTGTTGGCATATACAAGGGGCGCCACTCAAATGGAACTTTAATTCATTTACACGAAAACCAGAACAATCGTAAAAACAGACCTCACTGCCGAGAGCTAACAGCTTAGGTAATCAGCGCTGGAACATAACTTCCTTTAACCTGAGAATTCAACTTTTTTATTAGTGGATTTATTTATTTGTTTTCTTTCAGTATGTTGTGTACAATGGATGGCAGGATAGCATGCGAGTGTGTGCGCGTAAGTGCCTGCACGCATGGCTGTGTATGTGTGTCAGATGGTAGAGGTGGGCTATGAATGAGCCTTTGATGTTGCCTGCCAAGTTTCCCCTGTGGACAGCAGCTGTTATGATAAACACGCTGTCTAGTAGCAACAGATCCTCCCAAGATGGTTGCCTACCCCTCCCCTCCAGTCTCCTCTCCTACTTTTCCTCTATTTTCTCTCAGGGCTGTGCTTAATGGAAGGGAAATTAAAACAATAGCCCTGCCAGTCTGCAGGCCAGCAACAGATCAGCCAACCTGACAGTGAGTTAGAGACGCACAAACTGCGAGAGAAGAGCTGTAATGTGCTAGACGCAGGCTAGACAGTTTTTCTGTTTTGTTTGTTTCTTGATGTTGTCTCCAGTGGGAGACTGAAAAATAAGGGGCATCGATTTTTCATGGCCGTCATTAAATAAATGTTCTGTTGATTGAATTATTTTGTGTTAGCAAAGTTAGATAAAGACAAAAATGAGTTGCAAGATTCCCTGAAAATTATTACATATCCATTAGTACTAGTTTATGCCCACGCTTTACTCGCTATTACCAATAGAAGTAATGTACAGATCTCCAAAATGTTTATTTATATATATATGAACTGATTTTAAGATCTTTAAGTCTTTTATTTAGCGGAATTTACACTCTTAAAACAGTCTAAAAATGACACCCAGACCAATACTGGTCACTGGAATATAGCTCAAAAAATGCCGATTTCACTTGTCTGTTAGCAAATCCAACGGGCGGCACTTCCCTAAACATGACAAAAGCTGTGTTTCTACACACAAATTGTGCCTGAACTTTCTGTACTTCTCTTCCCTTTTGTGTATTTTTGTTTAAGGGGAAACTAAAATCTTGGTTCAGTTATGAGCGTGCTCATTTGTTAATAACAACCTGAAAAGAGTGGTTTAAAATGCCGTTTTTAACATAACCCCTTTAAGATGCTGTTCCACACCTTGTTTGCACAGTGGATTGAGCATGTATTATTTTTTTGCCTGTTACTTAAAACCCTGATAAAAAAAATTTATAAAAGAAACAGTCACAATTGCTGGACAAATAAATAATTTAAAAGTTCATTTTTTCCTCCTGGCTCAACAGGTTCAGAGTTCCGGTGGTCCAGGTACACCCACGCAAGGAATGCAAAGAAATTAGTCAGCTCTGTCTCTGACTAATTCTCAGCACCCCAGGTTTGCTCATAGAAGTGCTGTCAGGTCTTGTAAAATGATATCATTCAGCTTTTGGTTTCCATGATCTTTGGTTCTCCATGTTGATTGAAGGTTTGAGGAATGGTTAGATAACACACACACACACACACACACACACACACACACACACACACACACACACACACACACACACACACACACACACACACACACAGACATATGCCTGCACCCAGGCACTGTGGTCACGACAGCCCAAACCACAGGCACCCATGTGGAACGAGTCAGTGAACAGACCTTTATTCCCACTCTGAAATGCTCTATGAGTAAGCTAACAGAGGCAAACCCTCTTAAACTCTGTCTGCAACTTATCTTTACTTGCTGGTGAAGTCAGATGTGCATTGCCAGCTCTCACTCCAAAAGTAATTCAATATAGTGAATGTGGGAAGTTGCTTTTGTCCGGTCACATGCTGACCTTCTTACGTGAGAGTGTCATTTATCTGCTCCGTGATCTCAAAGGGAATTCTCTCAAGTTAACTTCTTGCCGAGTGAGGGGCATACAGACCTTTTGGCCCTTCGGTGCCTGTGTGACACAGTGATTGGGTTACTGAGTGTGTAAACAGGTACTTCCCCACCTATTCACTTGCACAGCAAGAGTGTGCAGAGGTATACAAAGATCCTTTTAAAATGTTTGCTTTGCTGGAAGCACAAACCTCAAAAGTCGTATATGTATGCGTGCCTGTATTTGCAGTATGTATGAACTGCATGCATATAGGTGTGTGTGTGCACATTTGGATGTGTGATCATATATGTTCATTAAAAAAAGGGGAAAAAAAGAAAAAAACATGATGTTTTTTTAGTCTGAGTAAAGTTAAAGAGGACTCCACTGAGAAATATCCACTGACATTTTTCCCCCATGAAAAACAACTCATCCTCAAATGCACTTTATACTTGAGTGCACATGTTTAACTATAGTGGCTGATCCAGTGAAAAACTACCATTGTGCTGAGAATCTAACTTAGACAGTCTAAATGTAGCTCAGTAGTAACCTACAACTCCATCTCTCTGCATAGCCATTGCATTTCTCCTCTGTCTACCACCAACACACACCATGGTGTGCAAACACTAAAGCCCCCCTCAGGCGTCTGCCAGTGAGCTGATCCATCCAGGGATGTTAGGCCTAATGAGAAAAGGAGGGAAAAAGTGCAGTAGAAGGAGGAAGTAGATGACAGATGTTGGTCCAGAGCAGAATAGGTAGGGAAGGGAGAAGATGTAGGTTTCCGATCACAGTGATGGATGAGGCGGGGGATACTAGTTGATGGCTACCACCTCCCCTTTAAATCTCATTGGAAATTGAACCACAGCAGGAAAAATGTGGCTGGAAGATGGTTGGTGTAAAGAGACATTAGAATTCTGGAGGGAGATGTAAATGGTGAATGGCTGATATACATGCGTGTGCGTGAATCCAGGCATGTTGTGAAATCTCCCCATCAGGTTTGATTTTGGCGTTGTCCTCTATGAAAAGTCCTGTCATGATTAGCACCAATATGCGTGCAAAATCCTGTACAGTGATAACTCACCGAGGCAGTTTTCCACAATGAAAATATCAGACAAAAGGCTGGAGGGATTGCGCTGGTCAGAGATCAGTAAAACTCAGACGAGAAGAAACCACAGTACTGTCACGATCTGAGTCCAGCAATTTAAGAATGGATAAGTGTAGATTTTGAACTGCTGGGAAATGCAACAATGTATGACAGGCTTTGCCACAGCTTGGATATTATGTTACCAGAGGCTATGTATCAGAGAGCTGGAGAGAGAAAATACCCAATGATTAAATATATGTGAACATTTATGTGTGGGATATAAGGAACGGTTTAGAAGAAGTGACAAACACAAACCTGGTCACTATTATCACCTAATGACTTGGAAAGCCTTGGAAAGGCTGAATCTAACTGAAGGGTGATGGAAGTTGGAGAAAAAGGGACAAAGGGTGGAAAGTGAAGAGAGAAGATGGAATCGCTGGAGTTTAGAGAAGTGGAAAAATGAGGGGGAAAGAGAGAGGAGAGGTTTACCCTGCAGGGCTGTGTGGCTGGCTGTACGCTCCTGTTCTGTTAGGCGGCCGTGGCTGGCTAAACAAACAATCCTAATTGGCTGTGGAGCCCCACTAGTCTGGGGTTTCACTCGCTTTCATCCTCGGGAAGCTGCTGGGAAGCTGTGGGAGAGCTGAGGTGAGGCATCATGACGAACACACATGTGCTCAATTACACACACTCCTGAGAACTTGGAGACAAACCTACATCCGTATATAAAGTGAAAACTTAATGTGCGTTTTCTGTGTGTTTTCATTCTTATGTACAAATAGAAATTGTCTGTGAGCTATTGGAAGTGACCTCCCCATGAATGCAGTTTAGCACACAGGAGACTAATGTGACCACCTGCACAGCACATCTGTGGCGAACAGTGCCACACACACACACTTCCTCATGTTTGCAGAAACAGATACTCGCTTAGACATTGTGCATAATCACAGATATGATTTACACCACAGACATCCTCACAGACATAGCAGAAAAAAAAGACAATTACAAATTCCTGTATATAGCAGATGCAACCAAAGCCCAGATGCCTAAGGTACTCTAACAATATTACAGTACACAACTCTAGAGCGAATAGCAGCACAGCACACCGTCCAATGTTTTGCAAAATGAGAGACATCTAGTGGTGCAAATGGGTGATGTCTTCACATGTTATGTCATTGCAATAAAAAAAAAATCAGTCACACAAATCTATAATAGTAGACAAGAGAGCACTGTTGTGAAAATGAAGCACTATTACCAACAGAGAAAATGAATGCAGTGAAAGATGAGAAAGGTTAAATTAAGAAAGTAATTTAATAGAAAAAAACTGTAATAATACTCTGAATGATTGTCATCTCTCTGTAAATGGTTTTTAATCTGTAAAAGTAAATAGGCTTTTTATTCTCTTGTGTTTCTCCTTTCACAGCCAGTATACTGGCTCGACGGCCTTGTGTATATGATGGGACCATATGCATGGAAGAGTATCCTGAGAAAAGAGATCTTTAACTACTCAGGACTGCATTTTCAAAGCGATGGAATGTGTTGTCAGAGAAAAAGAAAGAAAGAAGAAGAAAAGAGGCTCTTTCGCTCCTCACGACTCTGGCCCTTGGCCCGGCATGGCTCTCGGAGGGGGGATTGTGAAAGCAGTTGTCATGGTGGAGAGCATGAGATGAGCATGGGAGAAGAAAAGAATTGCTCTTTGGAAATGCAAACCACTGATCACTTGATTTTTCTGCTTTCAATGGCTACGCATAAAAATGGAAAAGGGTAACTCAACTTGTTAGGAAAACTAAAGCGGAAACATTTTATTTTCAGACAAACAAGTGTCAGTGTTGTGCACACATGCATTTAGATGCTGCACTATGCAACAGCAGCAAAATAATAAAATAAAATTTTATGATCTTATTACATGTAATAGATAGTTTAATAAAGAGCAATAACCACAATGAATTGTCACAGAAAAGTGACTCTTTGAGATAGTGTTAACATTATAGATATAAGGGTGAGGCTCATCCAAGTTTTTGGAATTCATTAGTTCCACACTGATAACAATTTAAAACAGAAATACAGGATAATCCCCAACAACTTAGACTCAATAATGAGAAATACTCTTACACTGTAAATGTGTCATTGTCATTGTATATCCAAGAAATAAAATAACTTGTATCATTCCTGCAATTATAAACAGTTTTACAATTAAAATGCACCCCTGTTTGGGGAAACAAGACTTTCTGTATCCCATGGCATTCTCTGGAAATTCAAAATGCTTCTGATAAGGAGGGCAAATGGGTGAGTCAAAGAGCTGAATATAAAGATAGCTCTAGCCAGCGGATGGGTTGGATGGAGGAGAAAGGAGAGCGGATGGAGGCAGTCCAGTCTGCTTCCATCCGCTCTCCTTTCTGAACTTTTCATCATGCTGGCTGCGCCTCAGCATTGACGCTGCTCCTCGCGTGACCAACACACCCAGGAATTCAGCCAAGGCGTGAGAGGAGATCCTGTGTGTGTGTGTTCACATGTACATGTGTGTGTCTGCGAGGAAGGAATTAAAGACTCTTTATACAAGCTGTGTGTATGTCAGGCACCTCATGTATCAGATAGCACCTCTACTCACTGGAGCAAAATGAACAGGAGCAAAGGGGCTTTCCTGCACTGCGATCACATGGGGTAAAGAGCAGAACCTGAGAAGAAAATACTAGTTCTTGACAGCTGAAAGTTAATGTGTGTAAATCTGTTTGCCAGGGGTTGAAATAATAGGCTCCACTTTGGGGGCAATAGATAAGTGAGCTGACTGCTAACGCCAAGAGAAAGATGCATGTACACCCACACGTGCAAGGTCAGCTGCACGGGAACATATGAAGGCAGAAAGGTGATGGAGTAAGAAGGAGGCACTGAGGTGGATATTGAGTGGTGAATGAACTGAAAGGCAGGACTGCAGACAAGAAATAGGATTATTTGATATGGGTGAGGGTGGGCGGTAATCACTTTTTCCAGGGACTTTGCTGAAGATGTCATGTCATCAGCATTTCACTGGCAGCAAGAGAGAGAGAGAGAACGAAAGAGGAAAAGAAAGAGTGAAGAAAAGGAAAGAAGCAAGAGGATGAGGGCGCGCTTCTTCCGAAGGCGGCAAGCAGCCAACAACAACAGCCGACTCCGGTAGGTCGGCACAGGAAGGGGGTGGGGGGGAGTGTGCGTGTGTTTGTGTAGATCAATGTGCATGTGCAGGCCTATAAGTGTGTGTGTGTGTACTGCAGGGTGCTGTTAAAGCCCTTATGTGTGCACCCTGCAAGCCTCAAGCATTCTCATTTGTTGTTACTGGGCCAGAAACCCTTCGGCTGGGCCGGACCCAAGGGAGTCGTTACACCACATTCCTTTCCCATTATTCCAGGCGTCTCTTTACGAGCAGCACCATCCCCGGATTCGGCTGGCCTTTCCTCTTGCCCCTGATGTCCTGTGTTTTCATCCTCATCATTATTCTTTTTTGGTTATTAGCTGCCGCTGCTCAGTCAAAAGATGGTGATGTGCCAGAGAGGAATAGTAGTAGGGAGGGGCATGAGATTGTAAGGCTTCTGCTGCTAGAGAGAATGATAGAGCGTGTTAGCATATGTGTGTGTGTTTGTTTGGGGTTTTTTCTCTACATCCTTAAACTGTACCTTGACAACTTTGAAACCACCCCAGCTTCAAGGTTATAGAAATATAAGTAAACCAGCTATTCAAACGTGTCTCTCTACGATTGCTCAATGCATTTCCAGCAGTCACTTGTAGTAACCTAGAGACACAGTGAGAGAGCTCTGGATAACATCTGCCACAGAGAACAGGTGTTCCAGGCTCTCCAATTCCACGTGGATCACAGCAATACACCGGGGTCACTTATCACCTCTCCTTCCCTACGTTTTCCCTCTGCTCTGTCTTTTAGCCTTCTGGCTCTTCTCATTACTTCTTCTTTCCTCCCCAAATGTTCTCTTCTTCTTCTCCTTGAAGAGTCTTCATCTGTTGCGTCTCAGTGACCTGAGAAGGGAGGAATGTTCATCGTTGGTATGTCATGACTTTTCAGTCTGCACTGGGAGGGGTGTAGAGCCTCAGGGTGGGGCCTCAAGACTGACTGACAAGTACAGGTGAAAGTGGTGTAGGTCATCTTTGTGCCACTGAGGACACACACACACATGTACTCAGGCTCCAGCCCGGCTATGCCTCTGTGGGAAAGAGGGGAGAGGTCAACTGCATCTGTGATGGGGTTCACTACAGGGAAAGTAGAAGCTTCCTGACCTGAACATCACCGTCATATCACATGACTATCATTAATCTCAATTTTTGCATTTGCACAAAACTCAGTTTGGAGTGTACTGAGGAATGAAGGAAATGTAGCTTGAGATGAGTGAAGAAAAGGATCATAAATTAATACTATTAAAATAATGTAAGTGAACTGTATTTGAGCATGAAAAGCAGAGGGGAGAGCTCATCTGACTTAATCCAAATAAGTGAATGAGCAGTGGTCCAGTCCACGCTGTGTGAGCTGGACATTAAATCTTCTTGCTCAGAAGAAACACATTCCTTAGCTACACCCCTGACCTTGGAGAGAGGGAAGAGATCCTGCAGAAACAAATCAATAAGCAAACAAAAAGGAAAAAGTCCAGGCCTCTGCCCTTCTCTGTCTCCTCTGTGAATGCCTGAAATGCCTCATGACTGCTGATAAAGGAGTTAAATCAGATAAGAAAACCTTTCTCACCAATTTGAGAATTTGAGATGCGTCTTGTTACATTCTAATATTGTCTACTGTGAAAACTCCAGCCTTGAACTAGCTCACAACCTTAAAATCCCACAATGTTATTTTGTCCCCCCCCTATTAACACTGCAAACAATGACGATGACACTATAAGGGAGCAGATAATGGGGGAGTGCATTCGCTGTGGTGACTCTCCATCAAGTAACTGAACTTGTGACTCTTTGGCTTGATTCGCTTTATGTGTTGCCTCGCTGTAATGGCATGTACACCCTCACTTCCTGCCTGGCAGGATACAGAGCTGTGGCTGGAAGCTAAGCGTGGCTGTTATTTCTGGTGAAAAGGTATCTGCCACTTTTAAACCTTTACTTTGAAAAAAAAAGTAAATGTTGAAGCTGACAAAAACACTACAAAATTATTTTTTTTCAAGTGATAATAATGGAATTAATAAATTAGGCAAAATATAAATGGAAGGGGTTTAGACTTGGGTAGTTTATTGGGCTCTAATGTAACAAGACTTAAGTGGTAACCAGTTATTCTCAGCAAACACAAATATTACAAGTGTCTGATATAAACCAGCATGAAAATATTTTGGAAAAATGCACATCTTTTGTGAACAGCCCCCCCAAATTGACAGCAGAACAGTATTTTAAAAAGAGAGGTACAGAGAGAGGAAAGAGGACTGAGCTATGTGACTAAAGTTACAAAAAGAGTCAGGGGTGTCAATCAGACTCAGTCTGTTTGAGTCCAGCAAGTCCTGTGGGAGAGGCCTAATCAGTCAAAATAAGAGAAAACATCTGTGTAGGTGTAGCTGAGCATTATGACATGGACAAATAGAAAGAGCAGGTATGAAAAGTAGAAGATTTCCTACTGGTGGGTATAAAGTGATAAAGAGAGACCTGAGGAAGGTGTTAGATGGCACTACTTTTCTTGTTAAGAAAAAAAACCATACAGTTGATTTGGGGATGTTTAGTGTAAAACAACCAAACTTTGAGAGAAATTAAATCACAGAGGTTTTATTATATTAGACTCAAGCATTGCAAGTGCTGTAGGTTACAACCACTGTCCAGCTGAAAATGACCCACAGTCAGCAGGTTATATGAGTTTTGCTATTTTAATTCTTTTTAGGCTTTGAAACAGAACTTTCTTGCAGAGTTCTCCCATTTGATGGTAGATAAAGGTAATAGTAATCCGTTTCCCATTTGCCTCTTATTGATATGTGTAATTTCCAGGAGGTCTCACTGGTGAACCGTGGAGTCCTGTGGTATAACAGTAAAATAATGCCTCCCATATGTCCATTAAAGCACAGGCACATGCAGGACATTGAAGTAATGCATCCAAACAGACACATTCAAAAATCTCTGAGTTTAGAGGTAGTTTTTTTTTTTATTTAAATAAAGAATAGAAATCAAAAACATAGAACAAGAACAAAATGAAATTTTATGCATTTTAAAGCACATTGGCAGGTGTCCCCTCCCTCAGTGCGCACACTCACATGCACAAAGCGTAGTGTCTGTGCCCTCCCCCCACTTCTGTCATCACCTTCTTCTGACAAACCTCCTGGAGGCCCTACACTACTCAACAAGAGGATTTCATTCAAATCACTTGCAATCTGCATTCCTTTGCTCCTCTTATAACCCTACGGTGTTATTCTTCTGCTCATCTATGATTTGCTTGCATGAGCCTCTAACTGGCTGGGCAGGGGGATTTCCCAGATGATGCAGTACCAAAGCCTGACGGTACAAGGCAGTATTGTAAATCTATGTTGACTACAAGCCACTAGTGTTTGAGTATGTGTTAGGAATAACTTTAAGCCAGAAAAGAGCAACTAGAGTATGCAATTTAAATGCAAAACAGCAATAGATCAGAGCACCTTCTTTGGTTTACTTCATTCTTAACCTGTGCTCATCTCTGTGTGCATGATCAATCACATTTTTCTGAGATTTCTTGAGGAGGATACAGTTTTCTTCAGGTGGCACAGTAGCGATAATGACATGATAGTGGAGGAGATAATGGAGAAGTGCAGAAATAGAAAGTGGTAGCCTCTGACTCTCTGACATCAGTGGATCACTGAACAGCAGATGAGCCCACAATGGGACAGACAGTCATAATTGTTTTTGCTTATTGTTGTGGTCTTATTGCTGGACTTGTCCTGCTGCCCAGTCTTGTTGTGTAAAATGCTAAAGGTCAGCAAAGGGAAGAGTGGGCGTATGTTAGAGGGAGGTCAATTTTGGTTCACAGCCCTCTTTATCACCTCTTTTAGGGGACTGATCTTTCTGTGTGTGTGTTGACTTTTATATCTGCTTTCTGTGTGAATCTACCCTTTGAATATTCTGCCTTCCCACTTCTGTCAAAGCATTCTTTAAACTCTTTTTGTAAAGGTGCTATATTAATAAAGTGTCATTAGTACTGCTGCTTCTACTACTATTATTATTATTATTATTATTATTATTATTATTATTATTATTATTATTATTATTATTATTATTAATTGTTGTCTAGGAGTTCAGAATTATTTTGATATGAAAGCAAAAGTGCTTGCATACTTGTCATAAAAGAATAACTGTATAACTCTCCTACGTTTCATTTCACCCAGTAAACAAACATTAAAAATCACCAAATAATGTAGTCTAAATTCTAAATAACACTAAAAACTTACTGGGAATTAATATCCACTAATTTGTTGATATATGTAAACAGACCACGTTTCTGGAAAATCAGTTTTATACATTATCTTAATCTATTAATTCGAATACATTAAAATATATATATATATATATTTTATTTTTTTAAATCCATAAATATCTATGCGTAATTAAATTAACAAAAGTCTGCTTTTGAAAAAAAAAAATTCACCTTTGTGCATGGAAAAAAGTGTTCATGGAAAGTTTATCCTACACCGTTTCCCTAATGGGTTTTTGAGGTTTTGCTCACAGGTGATCCACGAAGGAGCCTGATCGTCGGGCTGATGCACGCCCCCTGTAAACTGTGGACATCCTGTGCATGGTCAGTACTTTGATGCATCGGCAGCTACTGAAGGAATGTGTGCTCTCTGTAAAATTATTACTGGGGCTGACAGGGGGTGGAGGTTTCCTTTGGGGTGTCGAAGCGGGTCCCATGAATTGAGGATGGCGCTGTGTACAGTGTGAGCGAGTTAGCAGCCAAAGTTACATGGCGCAGGCAGGAAAGTTTGCAGGAGAGGCGGACAGTGATTCCAAGTTTTTCTTCTGTCATACCCACGGATGCCGAGTGCAATAATGTGGACTACAGTCTTCAGATAACAAGGACTACTGGGATGTTTTATGGATGTTTTGCTTGAAAAATAACAGTTAACGGTTTTCTGCGGTTGCCGCACGCTGTCGTTTCAATGGACTATCATCTATCTTATCACTCAGTGAGTAACTTGAACAGAAATTGACTGCATGGTTTCTCTGACTTGGGCACAAGTGTGCATCACGAATATGAGTGTGTTGTTGACGTTATGCCATGTAGCCTAGCCTTACATGTTGTGAAACAATGAACTCCCCCCGTGACCAGGAATTGGCACCCTTATCTCGGAAACACCGACTCATGGCTGCAGCTATGCCCGGTGAAGACAGCACATTGCCCGGTAACATTTCCAGGACTGATCGGAATGGATTGGGGGGACTTGTTCACTGTTTTATATGTGGAAGCGGAGTTACACCGGGGAAGGAATTAAGGTTACAAGTGGCATATCAAAAAGAGAGGATCCCCTTTTTCCCGTTTCTCCAAAATCAGGAGCCAGCCCCGGGTGCGTGTGAAGTGAGCCCAGATGGTCATGTACTGGTGTGCGCTGTATGTCACTGCTTTCTAACGGAGCAGTGGAACTCTTTCGAGCGGAGCAGGACACCCATTGAGAAGCGCATGTACTGGCTGAAACGTCCGTACCAGTGCGACTCTCGTCGGGTCCCACAGGAGTGGAACATCTCCTATGATTTGGAGAGGAGGATCAGTGTCAGTAGCCAAAACTACGACGGGGGCGCAGAGTCTGATTTCTCTTCTTTTTCAGAAAACGAGAACATTTCAGATCAGGAGATGGATTTTGCCTACAGAGTCGGTGTGGGCAAAGACAAGTTTGTAAGAGCATCTGGAAAATCGCCCAGAGACAGCAGCAGGAAGAACAATGGTATCGGTATTAAAAACAGCCCAGATACACAGCGGGCAGTGCGTTACCCGGTGGGTGTTTATAGGGCGCAGGGATCGCCAAAAGCGGAGAGTGCTCTGACGGCGAGGCGCAGTGCTAAAATTATGAACAATATCTGTCAATCACCAGAATCTTTGGCAAAGTCCCAGGAGAGATTCCCCCGGCGATGCTATGACAGCTCGCTCTCTGACACACCAGTGCAAGACAACGGGGTCATTATGCGCAACAGGCGGTGGCTGGAGGAGGAGAATGTCAGACATGTGGAGTCGCATCAGATCCAGCGTGTAGCCGACAGCAGCTGTGCTCCTTCCAAGCATCCATCGCTGCTGTACCAGGGAAAAGGCGAGGAGAACTCCAGCACTTCTGCGTCTTCTGCTGGCACCGCTGCTGTCATCTCTAAACGTAACACGGCTCCTCCCAGGGAGAATAACTCTGACAACTCTGAAGATGAGATTAACATTACAAGCGATGACGACAGGGAATCGTATGACCGCAAAACAGACCGCACAACACAACGTAGACCTGTTGCAGATCAGCCACACCACACTGCAAACTCCAGTCCAGAAGAGTGTGTGTGTTACATCTGTGGCGCTGGGCTCAGACATGATGGACGTTTTAAAGTCAGTGTTCAGAAACAAGAGAGGGCACAGGGTGAGCCCTTCTTTCCCTTCTTGTGGCTTCACTCCCCACCCCATAATGCAATACCTATTAGTCCAGCAGGTATAACCTTTGTCTGTGGCAGCTGTCACACCTCTCTCTTGCAGCAGTGGCAGAGCTTTCAGCTGGCTGATGTGCCTGTCCTTCAGCGTTTGTATGTAGTCCCCCTCAACCAGACCACAACTGGACTTCATTCTTCCCAGTTTCATCAGCAGGAGGGAAAATCCTCAGGGTCCATGGAATGCATACCTGAACCTAAGGCTTCCCACGAGGCCTGCTTCCTTTGTGGACAGGAGTGTGGAGGAGACATGAGAGTAGCATATGCACAGGCAGGGGTTGGCAAATCCCGTGGTGTGATGTACTTTCCTTTCATTAATATGTTGCCTTGCCCCCCTAATGCACAGGGAGTGAGGAACGGCCGTGTGCACTGCTGTCCTCAGTGCCATTTTATCCTGGAGGAGATCTGGAGTGCGTATCGACTTAGCCTCAGTGAAGACCTCATCACCTCTGTCAGCTCATTCCTTGTCAGGTACCATGCTGCCATGTCTATCGATGTCTCTGGATCAGCCCACCCTCAAACAGGGGTGGCTTCACATCCCAGCACCTCCATGTCAGTGTGCTACCTGTGTGGAGCTGAGCTGTGTGCAGGAGGAGAGTACCAGCTACATGTTAACCCGCCTGGTCGCTGTGGTGAGAGGGAGCCTTTCTTTCCATTTCTCACTGTCCATCCTCCTGCACCCCATGCCAAGCCAGTTGATGCCACAGGTCTGGTGTCAGCCTGTAAGCTTTGCTACCATGACCTGCATGCTCAGTGGGCCCAGCACGAGAGCAAAGGTCTAGGTCAGCCCACCCCTTCTACCTCTAGCTCATCCAGTGCCAACCCCCAACCACCCAGTTCACCCTGGGCACGCCAGTACAGCTGTGAGGTTTTTGTGTGCTTCTTCTGCAGGCAGGAGCAGCGCAGGCAAGGTAGGCTGTGCGCTGTTACTGTGGCCAGACTACCTGTGTTCTTATATGCACCTCGCAGCACACGCATGCTCCTTGTGGATGATGGCAGGAGGTTGGTGATTGGCTCATGTAAGGAATGTAAGGCAATGGTGCAGGTGGGACAGAACATGCAGCAGGACAGGGCTAGGCTGGAGCCCGGAGCCTCAGATGGGGAGAGGAAAGAACAAGAATCAACGCCGCCACAGTCTAGACATAAGGTAAGAAGGAGAAAAAAGCTGTTTGAGAGATGGCACAGTCATATTCTTTTTTTCCTACTGTTTTAAATTCTGCTCTGTTCATTCCAAAACCCAGTATGCTGGGATTTGGATTGACTTGAGTATGCTGGGATTTGAGCTGTCAGTGCAAACTGTGTTTGTCCTAATGCAACCTCTGAGTCAAATTAAAAGGGGTGATAAAGAACTGCAGGGAAATAATTATGTTAAATAAATTAATATCACTGAAAGTCCTTGAAGTTTAGTGCAATGATGTACTCTGCATTGGGAATAACAGTAGTTTTGTGTGAATGTCTCAGTAAGTGGAGACTGAAAGCACTCAGATATTTTACTTCTATAAAGAACAGAGGAAAGCTATGGTGACAAAAGCAGTCCTGTATTTGCTTTTTTTTTGGTTAAAACATGACTAAGTGGGTCTCACCTGAATAGTTTATTTTGATTTGAGCTCATTCACTCAGGAGCATTTTGAAGGAATTTAATGTAAAGATTAGGGCAATAATAATAAAAATTCTCAAGAGATTTATGAAGAAAAAAGAAGCCAGCACTTCTAATCAGGTTTGTGGTACTTTATGTATATACTTAATTTCCTTCACCAGCTTTAGAATTGGATTACCAGTCTGTCACCAACAGGGATTTGTACAATTAAAGTTCAGTTTTACTTTTATTCAATTTTGATACTAAAAAATAAATAAATAGAGTGAGGTAAAGAAATTGTGCATTAACGTCTTTCTCTTTTTAAATTGATTTGTTTAATTGCTCTACCTATTCATATTTACAGTAAATGTATACACAGATATTGGCAATGATCTTCGCTAAAGTAGGTAGCAAAGTAATATAGCGTGCGTCTATTCTACCTAAGCACTCAAAGCGCTCTGTACAAACCGAGCTGGTACTTTCCCAGACCTGCATTCATTCATGTGTTGTGACATTTTTACCCAGATTCTTCCCATATTAGGGTGATCTGGCAGCGTTTTCTGTGTAAAGCTACTGTGCATTAATCTGCTGGTTTTATGACAAATAACCTTGTATCATAAGAAGTAATTTCGATGCAATAAACTCTTAGCATAAGTGGTCCACAAAATGATAGCAAAATTTAATTTTACCAGATGATCAACAGCAAATTTTCTGACCGTGTGGTTGTATAGGGGACCAGTGTGGGTCAATCAAGGATAGTGACGTGTTAATGAAGAGCTGAGGAGACAGCCAGCTGGCTCTATGAACAGATCTGTCTTGCAAACAAGCACTGACACACTGACCACACAGGACATGTGAAGAACATCTGTGGATGCTATTCAGGTTGCGGATTGGAGCTGTCTATCTAATATCTCCTTCTTCTCTGTAAAGAAGTGCTAGGTGACAGTTAGCATCGGTGTCACAAAAAAAAGAAAACAATCAACAATCTAATGCACTTCATTATCCTGAACTAACATGCAAATGCTTAACGAAATTTTGAGTCATATGCTGTAAAGAAAGATGTGTCATTAGTAACCCAGATGATGCTTGGAAAATCCCGCCATGGTTAGTTAAACATCTGGAGTTCAGACATGTGTCTATAGAAATGTGTTATTAACAGCTTAGTTGTTTAATTGAGGGGAAAAAAGATGGACTTGGGTCATATTGGTAGGCACTCGAATTGTGAGTGATAAAGTTGTGCTGCAGAGTCCATGCTGCCTTTTGCTAAATCCAAAGTTAAATCTTTATTCTGTGTCTAAGCATTCACATGTGAGCTAGATGAGCTCATAACAGTCACATGAGAGAGGATACTCCAGATATATATATAGTGTGATATAGTGCAGGGTTTTCTCTCCACTAAGGCTAGTGGATCATAAGGTTGGTTACATGAGAACAGTGGCAGCATGAGCAGAGGTTTGGGTGATCATTCTGGATTGGGATGTTTGCAGGTGGCACAGCCGGTTTTGACCTGTGTGAGGCAATGACCTCATGGCTGAGAAAGTGCCAGTGTTTCTGTGGGCAAGGGGCAACAGGTGCTTTGTCCTCTAGTGTCATGCTGTATGCTTGAGAGGATCTGTCATCACAGGGATTTCGGCTGTCAGGAGGGAGTGCCCATCTGGTTCCCCTTAGTGCAGTGTGTTTGGTAAAAGGGGCTGTATAAATATAAACACTATTCTATTCTGTTCTATACTTATACTCATACTTATAACTGCAATATGAAGTGTCAGATTGTTGAAATATATATTTGCTTGTTTTGCGAGATACAGATTAACACGTGAATTAAAGAGCCAGAATGTTATATGCAGATATACTGACAAACATAAGTAATGGGTCGCTATCATGCTCTGTGTTGTGCTACTGTGTGTTTAATTAGTATGTTGGACACGACCTTTGACAGGTCCAACATGTTAACCTTTGACAGGTGCATAAGTATAGACTTCCAGCCTGCGACTGGGGAGGGGCAGCTGGTCAGCAGATCTTCCACTCGCACTCAGTGAGACAGATGTCCGCTGAGTTGCATTTCGCAAACGGTTTACAGTTTTATTCAGTGGTTTGGGAAATGCCTGGACAAACACTTTTTCTTTTTCAAAGTATAAATCTTAAACAGATTGAAAGTATATAACCCTCTATCGCAAACAGATTTTTCAAACTGCGTTTTCCCCAGTGTTACTCCACAACTATTTTTTACACTGTTTATTAGGGGGAAAAGAAGAAAGCCATAATGTTTATTTTCTGATTACACTGTTTCAGATGAGTGTTTTTTCAGCTCTGGTCAATTTTGAATAAGTTAGTTTGTAATGCTGTTAAAGTGTGCTGTGTTGCAGTGTGCTCTTATTATGTGCACCGCATAGACTAGACTGAAAAGCAAAACACTTTATAAGACCGCACAACAGCAAGACAGTATATTTACTAATGCATGCTAAAAATCAACAAGGTGCATTTTGTTTTTTATTAAAAATGCTGCTCTTTTTCTACATACACAAGTTTTTGTGATTGAAGCCATACAGCACAATTTTAAATGTACCTGTAAACTCTCCGTTTCCATAGAGAGCAGAATTTTGCACTTCAAGACATAGAAGGCAGGTTAAAGGACGAGTAATCGTTTACCTGACGGTTTGTGAGATGACTGCTGTTGTGAATCAGTGGCTATACATACAAATGTGTGTGTTTTTAAGCAGTTTAAGTAGTTGTTTGATTGATCAGTTAAGTGCAGCTCTCTTTCTTATAGTCATATTGATGTCCAAATGATGCATTAAATTGCACCTTCAGTTTTCTTTACGTTTGTTTATCTTACATGTATTTAATTACTCAAATGTATAGTGTGAATCTACAAAATGAATAAAGTAGACGGTGACAGTAGTTTTCCTTTCCAAATCGCACAATAACTGCACATTTGATCAGTCTGCTTGGCAACAACTGCAAACATGCAGCCATGAAGTCATAAAGTACCATCTTCATCTTCAAGAAGAAGAAGAAGAACAGAGTGTCCGCCCACAGATGGTGTAGCTTTCAAAATGTGAGGCTTTTAGCTAAACCCACTGTCTCCTTGCAACTATTGGTGTGTCTAGTGTTTGTACAATGACATAAAAGATCGACACAGCAAATAAAATAATAGCTAGCTAGACACACTGATAAAATCTGCATGATTGATCTGTCTGTCGGGGTATCCACATGACGTTTATATTTGAGTGGCGGTGTGCTGGAGGCTGTTTCGGGTGGATTGTTATTGGTGATCCGCTCCGAGGGCAGAGACAGATTTCTACATCTCAAATCACTCAATTGCTTTGTGTGTACGCAGTAGTGTGTTATTTAAGGTGTGTCTGTAGTTTACTGTGTGCTTACAGGAAGTATTGGCTTAAAAAAGATGAATATTACATTCTCACTGTCACGGTAAAAACACATCAGCATCTTGACAGTTTCACCAGGGAAGATTTATAGCTTAATGAAAGAAGTGACTCCAACATTAAATTTAGGTTTGATGTTAACTGTGAATGAATTAATGGAAGTATTTGAAAAAAGAAGAATTGGAGGCTGAGAGAAGGTGAGCGGGTTAATTGGATTTAAATTGCAGCCAGAAGAAAATCGGAAAAATGGGATTCTTAAAATATCTTCATGAAAGGAAATATTACAGCACGCCAACCGCAGAGTGTTTTACACAGTCCTTGCCTGTGTGGAACAAAGTGTCTTTGAGTGTGCATGTGTTTGTTCAAAACCAGTCATGTTGCGTGGATTGTGTAAAGTTTCTGCAGCTGTGGTTCTGTCCTCCGCTAGCAGTGCAGTTTGACGGGCAGCCTTGCGTTTCTCCTGGGATCCTCTGGGATTTGAGAGGCTTAATTTCAAAGCTGCTGGAGGTGGATTTTGATTTAGCTTTCAAAGCTTTACTCAGTCTCTTCCCGCTAGCCTTTACCCAGTGCTGCATTCTTGCCCATATCTGACTGGACAGATCAGATCATACATGGAGTAGATGAGATTGAGGTATTCCAGTGTTTCATGTCTTACCTTTTATGTCTCATCCTCGAAATCACAAACCTATACACCTCTAAGAGCAAATGTTTTTGGACCTTTTGGAATTGTAAGGATTTCTGCATGGACTACTATGTATAAATGTTGTCTGAGCTTCATCCAAATCACAGTCTAGATGAGTTGTAGACCAATTTTGTGAGCAATCCATTTCGGAAAGCCTTTCTATTTTTTATGCACCTTTAAATATATTCTGTCACTTGTTAGCCTAATGTTGTGCTTACTTTAACAAGCCCTGATTATAGTCATTTAGACTTCGATTATAGTTATTGAGAAAATTGAATGTAAATTATTTTTTTCACTGTTTCATGTTGACATTGCTCTCAGAGAGGAAGGTTTTTCACATGAGTAAAGTTGTTTTTATGCAGTTTGATTTGAGTTTAGGAAACGCAAAGAGATGGAAAGAAAGCAGTGCTGCTGCAGAGGCTCAAAATACTGGTAATCAGTTAAGACTGTGTGAGTTACAATGCAACTGGGAACCTTTAGCGAGATCAACAGTAAAGATTAGAGGATGTGGAGCTACTTTGTCATTCCTGTTGATCATATACATGAAAGTATAAGCTGGTAGCCCCATCTGTGTACCAAACGGGATTGGTTTAAAAATGAATTATCAGTTGTACTTATTAAAACTAATGCAGGAATAAAGTGGACTAGACAATAGGACGTTGGAAATTAAGTCACCAAAGTGGATGTACAGTGTCAACATAAGCTTGTGTGCGTTTCTCAGCTATGAACAGGTATGTGGGAATTTTGCTTCTGCTTCATTGTTCAGCGTATCTTGATCACTTTGCCCTATTGAGTCTGTGGAGTGTACGACATGATCATTAAATTCCATGCACAGATGTATTTAAAGTTGTATTAGTGTTAATGTTTTTCTCATTTGTTATATACAAATGTCAATCGACAAATGTGCTCCCCTAAAGATGTCTCTGTTAAAGCCTTAAATATGTTTTAGATCAGCTTAAGGGGGAAAGCTGCTGATTTCACTCACCAGAATCTGTTTATAAATCATTGGAAGTACAAAGCGTTCCATAAATCTTTTGAAACTCCAGAGGAATAAATTGCCTCAAGTGATGCGACTGTTACCTTTGTATAAAAGTTGTGTGAGAACACGTGATTAAATAATTGGGATTGTTTCTGTTTAACCCATTTAAACCATTTTTTTTGTCGAATTTTGGCACCTGTATTTCTTTTTTTTTTTTTTTCAACCTTTTTTTTGTATGATATTTTAAGGCTTGTTCAAATGTGTAAATACGGTAAATCTGTTTGTCATATATTGCTCCTCCACTTCACATGGCCTTTTTTGTAAATTCTTCTGTGTTGCTTGCATGGCGTTGCAATGTTTAAGAGTGGTTAGGCTATAAAGGCAGTCGCCCTGTGCCAGACTTAGATATGGGCACGATCCAGTAGTAAACCTGGTTTGACTGTGGTAATTATAGAGGACAGTGCAATGCAACTATAGCTCAACCCTCTCTACCAGCTGCACTCTAACCATGGCATACATTCACCCACAATCACAGACTAACACTTACATATGCACAAAGAGTAATGTTTCTGATCATTTACATACTGAACAGCTGCAAGCATGTGTGAATGTGTGTCTTTGCGCACACGTGTGTCTACCAGGTGGTTGGGAGCAATGGCAGGTGTTCGCTCTCGTGTTGGCAAAGGCAGCTGGATTGTGCCACAGCTGTGCAAGTGTGCACTCTGTGTGTGTGTGTGTGTGTGTGGTTTTGCACCTGGATGCAACTGGACTGTGTGTGTGTGTGTGTGCACTCTCTGTGTGTGTGTGTGTGTGTGTGTGGTTTTGCACCTGGATGCAACTGGACTGTGTGTGTGTGTGTGTGTGTGACAGCACAGTAGCTAATAGCAGACCTATTTCCTTGCCAGACATTCAACATGTAACTTGCACTCTCAGTTGACTGGATATTATTCATTGCTATTAAGTGCTAGTCATTAGTCTTGGTCTTCTAGACCTCCCAAGTGTTGGTGAAGATCTGCCTAAATGTGATTTTTCATTCTTTGGCTCTTCCCCTTCATTTCCCACTTTGCTCTTGCCCTGCTGCCCTGCTGATATTTTTAATGGGGTGAAGAGAGAGAGAGAGAAGATTCAACCTTACCCTGCTGTCAGGACAACTGAAGATGTCAGCTGGAGACTAAAGAGTGGACTAAATATACTCTTTCCCTCCGCTCAGCAAACAGGGGCTCTGACTCCTGGCTCTGACCAACCAATTGCCAGATCGCTTCACCTCTTTCTGTCAGCCGACCAATGAAGAGATAAAGATGAACATTACTGGTGATCTTCTGGGAGCGTATTTTGGCTGAGGATGACATTCCCTTCTTAGATTACTCCCTCCTCCTGCAAGCATCCCCAAGTGCTGGCCGTGACCTCCTTCACCAGCACCCCCACACATGCCGCTCAGCCACCTGGTTTCACACATACTCAGTTTGTCCTGCCAGCTTCAGGACAGCTGGGAAGAAGGAGACAGAGAGGGAGCTTTGGACTGAGCCTCCCATGAAGCCAGAGACTTTTGCGTGTCTGGAAGAATCCAGACTATACAGACTAGCCTTGCCACATTTAGTATTATCTGATCTCTACACTGTACATCAAAGTAGTAATGTTGAAGTGATCGCACAATTGTGGTACTGCTGCAATTTTAGGCAGCGCCTGTTTAAAAAAACTTACTTAGGTCAGTGGCTACATTTGACCTTTAGTTTGGATTGAGGTTGAGTTACCTTTAGTTATCCAGAGCATCATGCAAACAAGGAAAGGTGATATAAACTTCCACCTACCTTTACTTAACATACCGTTAAGTGGAGAGTCACAGAAACACAAACACACATGCATGGACACACGCAAACACACAGGCATAGTCAGAAGACTTTGTGAATAGTTTCCATAGGTGAATTTTCCCCACACTGACGTGACCAGGCTATGAGTCAGAAATAAACTGATACAGTTTCTGCATCTGTCTGACAGATAGATACCACAGACACTTCCAGAAGGCCTGTCATTATTTATTTGTTACTTTTTGCCCGCTATCTCTTTCAAGCATGCCATTTGCACTGTTGACATGTTATTAATATAGGTTTCACGTGGCAGTTTACCACTGCTGGTCATGTCTATGACTTACTGAAAGCATATCTAACCTAATCCAAGGCTGCGAGGCTAGTATTATCCTAACATGCAACCTGCCAGCTCGGTCAGTGGCATATCCCACATGGTCAAGAGTTGTGTGCGATGTGGAGCGATGTGCTAGTCATGGTTGATGTGCAGAGCTTACTTTCAAGGCCACAGCGAAGGAGCCAGAGTGGTAAGCCACCAAAGAAGATTTGAGCTGTCAAATGATCTGAAAACCTCTTCATGTGGAGCTCCATCATTACAGTCTCATGTCAGGATTTATTGACAATGCTATTGAGTCAGAATATTTCTTAAGAGGAGCCATAACACAAACTATTGGAAAAGATGGCAAGTATAACGTTAGAGAAACCTTTACCATAAGCGTTGTGACGAGTATGATGTGGAAACCATCATCCTCAGATAGCTGCCATTATAAAAGGCTTAACTTGTTATGAAAGCTCACAGAGGCAGAGGGGTACTAGATGTATTCATGTTCCCCTCTTCTACAGGGGGCTATAAAATTGCACTTGGCTTGACTTGGGTGTCAAAGGTTGCTTTTTTTTCCCCTTTCTTCTTCCTTATTCTTGTTCTTCCAGCTGTGTCCTCTGTCCATCTTTCTCCTTCTCTCCCTCATCCCCCTTCACCTCATTCATCTACCCCCCCCCCCCCCCACACACACACACACACACACACTCTCTTTGTTTTTCTCCCCACCTCCGTCCTCCTCTTCATCTCTCCCTGTGGTATTAGCAGGGCCACATGTTGCTGGCTTCTCCTGGTGGTGTGAGCCCCATGGCAGGCCCTGGCTCCAGGCTGACGCGTTACTCAGTGTGTCTCCGTGTGTGTATGTGTGTATGAGAGGGAGAACTGTAATGTGTTCCTGCATGCCTAACAGTCGGTGTGTGTGTGTGTGTGTGTGTGTGCCTGTGTGCGCGCGTGTGTGTGTGTGTGTGTGTGTGTGTGTGTGTGTGTGAGGCCGCTAACACAGTAACCTGATAGTGGTGCGGCTGAGCAGTACAGAGCAGAGCAGTGCTGTGATTTATCCCGCGGGCCCAGCAGATGGCTGCAACAGGAGTTTGTTTAAGTTTGCTTCAGAGCCGGGCAAGCAGCCAGGAGCATAGAGAAAGCTTGCCAGAAAAATGTTCACTGACTCTGGATGCCTAACCACACCACTCCCCCTCTCCCTTTTCTACCCCCCCCCCCCTCCCGCCGCCTCTTACCCCTCACAGCCCCCTCAGTCCAACACACACACATACAGAAACACACATGCTCTTGCAGACTTTCTGTCGCTACTCTTCTTTTACCCCTCTCTAATTTCTCTCTTTCCTCCCATCTGTTTTACACACATGCTTACATACATATGCACATTTACACACACACACGCACAGGCTCTATGTTGTGTGTGCTTCTGTGCTCTTTTGGCAACATCCCTGGTGGAGACATGAGCTCACACCTCAGGAGGGGGCATTCAAACTGAAGAGGTGTCCATTCTGGTGGTGATCTTCTGAACACAACCATATGACTGAAACTTTGCATGTAGAAGAGAGATGGAGGATCTCTGGAGCATAAACACCAACAGAGGCGCATATGCAGAGCTACACACTATACCATGTGTAGATGATTTATGAGGTCCAGTTGGACTTTTTTTTTTTCATTTTAAGATTTCCACACATGGGCTTTTCTTCTGTCTCTCTCGTTCAAGCGCTTCGTGTCTGCTTGCAAAGGTGATGACAAGTTCTCTCGCATCACTTCAGGTCACCAAGGTGATAACTGATGACCTCACTGTCCACACATCAGCATCACTTTTTCTACTTTATCTGTCTCTGGTCCTTTACTTTCCTCTGTCAATCATACTTCTCTTTTAGACACAGTTTAGTGACAAAGGTCTAAGGACATTATAGTTAAATCAGGCAGCAGACATTAGCCAGGCAAAGAGACACACATTTTTTGAGCATTTTTTTAGACTGAGTTAGTGAGCAAAGCTGCAAAATGTATGAACGTTTTTAACTTGAAATCAGCACTTATGTGCTGAAGGGCTTTGTGGTTGTTGTTTTTTTTCACTCGATCAACCACAAAGTTGAGTCCAGGTCCTTGTATGGAAGCCAGCTTTACATGTTTTCATGCAGTAAGAAATGTTGACTACATTTCTAAAAAAAAAAAAAGAAGTTAATTGACCTCCTACTTACCATTTTACCAAGTGACCTATTTAGTGAACTTCAGTTAGGTTAATTTGCATGTATGTTGTTTTGCTTATGTTTGTACATACTATATGTATAGTGTCTTGGTTTTTTAGTAGGGCATAAAAATCATAATTATATAATATCTATTATATCTCTACATTTACTTATTTGTGGATCTTAAAGATTAACTCTAGACCAGCTGTCCCCAACCATTTTATGTCCGACAATATTTTCACGGACCGGCCTTTAAGGTGTCGCGGATAAATACAACAAAATAAAACCAGTACCAAAATAATATGATTTATTCATAACACACTTGGAAATACCCAGGGAAACAACGTAAAAAACGATAAAAAATAACGATAAAAACCCTGAAAACCATAAATTTCACACCTGAGCCTCAACTCTCGCGCCCGGTACCAAACGACTCACGGACCGGAACAGGTCTATGGCCCGGGGGTTGGGGGACCACTGCTCTAGACCATTACAAAGTTTGTCACACTGTCAGGATTTCTGTAGATTTGTGACATTTTTTTTTTCATCAGCATTATTCTATACTTTTTTCTGTCTTAAAAATAAATATTTTGTTTCACATTTTCACAGAAAAATACATATTTTTATTCTATCCATTTATTTTCCTTTTTAGGATGTTAATTTCTTTTTACTTTGCTTTTGTGGACCATATAATTAATTGTGTTTCTTTGATTATATATACACATCTGTTGAACTGAATTGTTTCTGTTCTTTTTGTTGCATTCTCATATGGTCTGTAACCTGTAACCTTCTCCAGTTCAGCGAGAGTATGAAGAAGGTGGCTATTGAAGTCATGCATACACACAAACTGTGGAGGGAGGGTGAGCCTTGTGAGTGCATAAGTATGAGTAATGTGTATATGTATGTATGACTAATTGTGTGAAGCTGTCGGGGTCATTGAGATTTGGCTCAGAACTTTATTTCCTCTAAACATAAGTCATTCTCACTGCCTGTTGTGCCTTCAGGTCAGAGACACAGCTGAATGCTATCTGTGCCGTGTAAGCATGCAGAGTTTGTTAAGGATAACAATCATATGTTTGCATTCCTGGTGGTGTTATTCTACACGCAGAACAGTTGTGTGTTGTCTTGTATTATGGGTTTCATAATTGGTACAAATTATAGAGAAGTACGAAGTCCTCTGCTAAGAAAAGGCGATAATTAATATGTCCAAATGCCAGGAGAGCTGCTAGTCTTACTCTGTAAAAGAGCAGAGAAATATTTGCAAACTGTTTTATTTTACCTGAACAATATGTAAAAATAAATAAATAATAATAATAATGATAACACCACCCAGCTATTAAACCCTTAATATCTAATGTGTCCTATTTGAGTTTTTGAGATTTCTACATCATCAGTGTGATCCCCCCTCCCCCCTTAGATAATCTGCACAATACACTTAAAGCAAATATATTGAATATATTTAATTCATTATTTATAAAGAATTGTCAGAGTGATCAACAAACACACTTAGAATTTTCTGGCAGTAATTTGATGTTTCTGGCTTTAATGGTTATAAAACATGTCTTTCAGCTCATTTGCGACATTTAAGTGCAGCTGGTAGAGAGGGACATTTAATCTATGTCTCTTCAGATTACAACAAATAAACATGCAGCTGTGAACAGGGGAATCGATTTAATATGCTTTTAGATCATTATTTTAAAATGAAATGATGCTTAAAATACAGACTTGCAAGGGGACACCAGCTGTACCAGCAATGAGTTCTCAGAGCACATGCATCTTTGGTAAAACTTTGCAACTGTATCCTGCATGTTGACAATATCCCTCCACAGAGAGACCCATATAAACACCTGCCAAAGGAGTTAAAACCACTTGTGTGGTAGTTCTCGCTACAGTGGGGGCTCGATTTCAAGTCATTTTTCACCAAAGTGCTTTCCAATTGATTAGTATACCAAATTGTTATAACACACAAACTGACTCACTGATGTTATCTATAACTTAAAATGACATATTGGTGCCCTCAAGTGCTACTACAGCCAACACAAAACATTTTTGTGTGCTACTGCAGGCATTTGATTTTAAAACCCACTCAAATATGAACAGGTCACAACGAGCAGGAAGGACAAAAGGAGGAGACGAGTAATAAAGATCAAAGTGTTTGTATGCACTGTATCTTCCCACAGCTGTGCTCCTTGATACCCTCAGAGGAGAGCGAGGTCACAGCAGGTCACAGGTCAGGTAGATTAGCAACCTGCTAATGAATATTTATCTGTCAAGATTGTACTCACTTGACACAGAGGTGCCTCTTATCAGACTCATTCCTTAATTGTGCTCGTGCTCTTATATTGCCTTCGTGTGGCATATATTTTTAAATCAGCATTGTAACTTGGATATATACTGAAGGAGAGTTTATTTATTATGTCTTTATTCTAAAATTTCATTAGGCCAGTTTGATGTAGGCCAGCATTTAACAACTTGGCACATGCTGACACTAAATCCTTTTTGCATTTCTTTCTTTTTAATGGATTTATTATTGTAGGGTCTTTACCTTACAGTATAAAGTACCTTGATTGAATTGCTTTTATCCAATGCACTCTAGGAGGCAGGCATTGGCGGTTTGGTGCACAAACAGGAACAGTGAATTACTCATAGATCCCCTCCAGACACGTAAATGAAATATATGAATGTGGTTTGAAGTAAGCAAAACTCTAGTGTTTTTCAAGTGGATTCTGCATCTTTTAAAGATAGTTTATTTTATTATTCATGTCCTCGCTATTTTGTGTATATAACATACTCTGTTGGATCCAGACCAGGTGGGCTTCTTTGTGAGCCAGTTGTTGTCCACCTGTCGGTCTGCCTGATGAGAGCAATAAGCACAGCAATTTCTGCAGACCAGAGCCTCAGACAGACTGACGCTGGCTGAACAGTGATCAGATGCTGTTTGACTTTAGCTCAATGTGAAACATGTGTCCTCAGTGTTGGACTCAGTGCAGGCCTTGAATGAGCTCCCACGATGCACGGCTCCACAGGTGTCAGAGTCGTCCAGAGTTGTGTATGAGGTCTAGTTCAAACGTGCACAAGCATATTTTTTTTCCTTTGTCCCTTCTTTGTTCTCCAAAATTTGTTTCCTCCACACAAGCACAAAACAAAATTGAAGCATGCTGTTAAGAGCAAGAATCAAACAAACAGGCAGAGATGTCACTTTAATCCAAAGTCAAGTTGGCCAATGAGAAGCAGTAAATAACAGATAAAACCTTCCCCTGTCTATATGTTTACACTGCAAACATTTGTAGTTGGAAAGCTTTTCCCAAAGCTACGTTTTCAATGACCTTTAACTGTTTGTGGGGGGAAAAAGGAAAACGCAGGGATAAAGGTACAGTTTTAAAAATACTATCATAGGTGTGGGTAGGGCTGGATAAGGTTGCAATTGTGTATGAAAAAGAGTATGAGCTTTCCAGTATCTGTCAGTACAGATCAAAGCAATTTTTTTCTCTGTTGTTTTCCTGTACTTGGCTGAGTAAGTGTGCCTGGACTCAGAGCTGCTTTTATGGAGTGTTGCTGAGCCGGTCAGTGGTCTGGGCCTGCATGCATGGCTGTGGTCCTGTTGGATCTCTGTGATAGGCTGTTAAAGCCGACTGACAATCCCGCTTTACAAGCTGCTATACATCAACCATTAGACCTGCTGCAACCGTGGGAACACAGACATATGTGTTTGTACATGTGTGTGGGTCTGAGTCAGTGACTTGCGGGGATCTGTGTGTAGCAGAAACAGGGCCTGCTGCTGAATGATAAGGCCTGCTGACCTTGTAACCTCAAACTCACTGTGACGAGGTCATATCGAATTACACCTAGCCAAATGTTCCCTGTCTGCGGGCTTTAACACAGGAAGGTCTAACCCCTGGAACAGAAACCTTTTCTAACCCAGTGATGGATGGTCGTCTTCTCCTCAACCTCATGTCCAATAAACACAGACAAATGGACAAACAGGACACATGACCACAGCGGAGGACTCGTGATATGAAGCTAATCTTTTCCTTGTGAAAACAATACAGGTTCTGTTTAACTGCAGAAGATTGCAAATTGGCATATGCTGCATATTTATTCACTACATTATGAGGTGCTTCCTGTTTTATGAAGGTGCACCAGCCTGACTTATTGGTAATAGAATAGACGAATCATAAAATGTGAATTCTCATGTTTCGCTTAATTTGTTACAGCGCTGTTTGACAAAACCAAATTATAATTACAATAATTTCTTTGTGAAGATTACCAAGTGTATCGAGGAATAGGCTAAATGTGAAACTCCTCGTATCAAAGTCTTATCCTGTCTTCCTTCTCTTACCCCAAGCAGTCATGGCTGATGGCCACCCCTCCGTGCGCTGGTTCTGACAGAGGTTTCTTCCTGTTAAAAGGGAGTTTTTTTTCCTTCCCACTGTCGCCAAAGTGCTTGCTCATAGGGGACATATGATTGTTGGGTTTTTCTCTGTATGTATTATTGTAGAGTCTGTCTTGAATTAAAAGTGTCTCTCAGCATGATAATAAACTGAAACGATCAGCTTTTTTAGAGTCAATCACTCTGTCAGTAAAAAAATGTGTTAACATTTTTTGCACGATTTCCATTAATCTCCTAGCTTATCGTGTGTCCACCTGGTGTGTGTCACTAGGACATATAGGTGAGAGTGGGGGGACGATGTGTATGCAGGAGCAGATTTTTCCCTGTGTGTGGCATTGTGTGGCTCAGCCTTGAGGTAAATATTTGAAAACTGCAGGCACCATTACGAGAGGGTCTGCTTTTGATGGGGTGATTTTTGTGTGAGGCCAAGATGATGTCGACTTGACCTTAGTGCATAATAGAGAGCCAGGAGGCTGTCGTATAGAGCAGTGAATGTGCAATCATTTCTTACATTCAGATTTCTCAGTTTGTGTTTAATCAAAGTTAAATTACTCAACACTTTGTTTGTGTTGTTACTTTTGAAAGTTTCCACTTTGTTCCCTCCGTTGCTTTTTCTCCTACTGCTTTACTTGTTGAATATTTTGCCCTTCACTTTGAGAATGAGCTTCTTTTTGCGCTCCATGAAGTGGCAGCAGCTTGCTTACACCTCCACCCAAGCTGCCAGGACTCCTCATTCTGGCTCTGGATCTTTATATCTTCGTTTTTTTCCCTCCTTCATTTTCATTCTAAACTCTAAATCTTCCTCCTCCACCTCCTCATTCTTCACCTCCTCTGTCTCCCTTTCAGTGCAGAGCAAGCCAATCTTTTCTGGCGCCGGTGCCGCGTCTTTATTTTCCCCTCTGGAGGAGTCAGATTTATTGGTCCACTGTTTATTTTTATAACTAATTTTAGCTTCTCATTACTTATGTATCAGCATTAGGCGAATTGCTTCTTGTTTTTTTTTTCATTTTTGGTTGTAAAAGGTAGTCAGTGTGAACGACTCAGTAGATGAACTGGTATAAATCGTGTGTTTATACTTGTTTGAGTGTGTGTGTTTATGCGGCCTTATGTGTGTGGGTGTGCGTGTGTTCAGTGCATGATTCAAGCACAGATGTTCTCAAAGGCTCCAGTTTTTAGGCAGTAGTTCTCCCTCTTCCCTCAGAGAAAAAAAGGAAGTATCTAATAAAAGGCGGGTGTATGAAACGGAATGAGTCATGCAGACCCGCACAGAAGGAGAGAAAGAGAGCGAGAGAGAGAGAGAGTCGGCTTCCATCCATCTCTCAGAGCTTGTGAGAGAGAGTGAGTGAATGAGTGAGAGAGCGAGGCAGGAAGCAGGGAGGGAGGCTGTGCCAAGCTGGAGCTGAATTCCTGCCAAGAGTCTACTTGTTTGCTCGTCTGGCTGGAGCCAGAGGCTGACCTTATTAGCTAGGAGGGCAGCCGTCTTATTAAAACACATCTGGCGCTCAGGGAGCCCAAATAGTCCTCATATTGTCTTCCTGCTTGCTCCTGACCTTGCGTTACCTAGCAGGAATGCTGACAAGGGCTTCACGCATCTGTTGAGAGTTTCACCAGGGTCTTTCTCCCCCTCCTTTCCTCTCTCCACCCCTCCTTTCCACCCTCGCTGTCTTTGCTGGCGCCTGCACGGTAGCTCTGTGGGACCTGTTTTTTTTCCTCCTCCCCCCCCCCCCCCTTTTTTTTTTCCTCTTCCATCCCACCCGTTTCCACACACCACCCCTCAACACCACCTAACTACTCTTCAGGATAGCGTCCTAGTACCCCCCACAGAGGAACTTTTTTTTTCTTACCCTGCCAGGTTGCTGTGTTGATACAATTATTCCTGTGTGTATTTGTTTTATGAGGGGCTGTAACCCGGCCCTGTTTAAATAACTCTTTGCTGCTTATTTTAAAGCGGGGATGGTGCCGGGTCCAGGTGCTGCGGGCTGTTTTGAGTGAGGGGTTTTTTTATTGTTTCCATAGTTCCTTACAGGACAGAAGGTGTCGGGAGCTACAAAGACACTGAAACTTTTACTGTACAGGAACCTGATCCCAGCTGGCCGGTCACTTGATGTTTCAACACTGTGCAAAACGATTTATTTTTCACTGTCCTCCCCCACCTGTGTAGAAAACTTGAAGTCTTTTTTGGGGGGCGGGGGTCGTGTTCATTGTGAGGACTGAGTTGCTGATCGTTACAGTAAAGGTGTGTGTGGAGTGTTACTCACTGCCCTGTAAATGAAAGCAGTAATGTATCATTACTGCACCTGTAAGTAACTCTAAGCTGCTGCAGATGGAAGTGAAGAGGTGCACTTGACACATCAGTGTCACAGTCAGTGATTTTTCCCCTCACACTCCTGTTAGTTCACTCTACACTCACTCTAATATAAATTCACTTTCACTTATTTAACTCTGTCAAACGTGTCTCTTGGTTGGTATAGTGCCTTTACTTTTCATCTTGTATGTCTTTACGACAGCATCAACCGTTACCCTTTAAACACGGGACCACCACCACCACCACTTATTTCTTCTCTCTCCTCCGAGGTGAATCTCAGCCTGTTGAATTTTCTTTTGTGGGGAGCACCAGCTGAGGAACTGTATAAGATTGCAGAGTATTTAAACAGATGAACATGAGCGATATCAGTTTCCTTGAGCAAAAAATGTGTGTTTACAGTGACAGAATCACATCTATGATTTAACATCTGTTTGATGATGGAGTCTGGATTTACTCATCTCACTCATAACACCACTCGTTCTCTCTCTCTCGCTCTCTCTCTCGCTCTCTCTCCATCATCTGGCTACACTGGACATCTTGCTCCCTTTTTCATCTGTCTGGCATTTGTGTGCGAAAGCTTTGCTTTTGTGCATAATACAGCATATTTGTGTGGTTTTGCTCAGGCTCCACAACAATTACGTCCCTGTCTCCACACCAACACCAAAGCTATCGATGAGTCATTTGCAAACTTATACATGCTCCGTCTGCTGATTCACATCTTATTGTCTTTATTGGTGCCACTGTAACTCACTTTTTATGTATCTATGTGTGTGTGTGCTGTTTTTTAATGCAGAACAGAATTGTCACCGCTGGGAATCTGCACTTAGTTTACACACCTGCATTCTAGCACGCACACAAATACTTGGCTGGTCTAAATACTCAGATTACTCATGTCCTGTGAAATCTCTGTCATCAGCTGAGTGCTGTTCCCTGTTTGGCTACATAGTTTCTAGAGACTGTTGTGAAATGAGGAGTTCTGTCTTGCTTGGGATTGGCAGACAGAAACACACAGATGTGAGCCCGACGTCTAAAAACTACAAGGTAAGAAAGTGGCACATATTGACCACTAACTCTTTCACCTCTCTCACACACAGACAGCCTGTGACTTTGGATAAAGGCTTTATTTTTCTTCCTTTGGATGTTAATGAACTTCACCGGCTCCGGATTCTTTTATCATTATCTCAGCTGCATCTTTTGCTCTGTGCACGCACCACAAATACACACATCCATCTATAGCTATAGCCCTGAGTACTTATGAGAGTGAGAGAAAAGGAGAAAGCCAAATGTATGCAGTGAGAGTTGACCGTATGGACCCTGCATCCTTCTTGGGTGATTCCTGACATTCTCTGCCCACCACAAATACACTCATTTTGCAGGGCACGTGATAGCTCTGCCTCATTACACTCACAAAGATATCCTCTTTCTGCAGCATGCTTATCTGCTTCACAGAGCTCTGTTGCAGACTAAAGATCCAATTATTAAAGCTGCAAGGGCTAATCTAAACACGCAAAGTAAGATGGATCACGGTCCTCTTTATTGTAGATTGTGTGTGAGAGTGTGTGTTTTGCGTTGGTGTCTGCCAGCTGTAGGGTTGTTAAGTGGGGGTCTCTTCCTCTCTCCATTGATAGAATAAATAACAGCACTTCCTCTCTCTACTCTTTGACTCTTCCTGTTGTCCCCCAGGTGGAGGAGGGGAGGGGGGACATGCCACTTCCATAGCCCTTTCACTGTCTTTTCATATTCTATTTTGCTTTTTCCCCCCTGACACGTAGTATCTGTATTCTCTCAGAAAATCCAAAACTTTGTAAAAAGCAGACAAAAAAGGGATGTGGTTAGGTTAAAAGTTCAGTTTAGAACAATAGTAATTTGAATAAAAGACACAAGTGCATTATGCCTCAGTCCCTCCTCACTATTCTTTAACCATCATTATTTTCAAAAATCTGTTATATATTTGATATAAACATTCACACTTGCCTTGGTGGTATATGTACTAACTATAAATGAATTATACCTGTATGGCTTTATAGGAAATGTGCGCGTGTGTGTTTGTGTGTGCGTGGTGGCCAGGTCCTCAGCATGGGAACAGCTGTTCAGAGCAGCACTGGCCACACACACATGGGTCTGATTAGCACTTGGTGACTCCATCCCTCCCTCCCTCCTGCCCTCCCTGCTCACCTCCCTCCTTTTCAGCGGGGGCCGCAGCATGCTGGCGGCACCAATAATTTTAATGCCTAGTCTGAGTCTGCCAGGAGCAGAGGCATGTGTGTGTATGCGCCCGCACACTCGCTGTACACAGACAACGCTTACACACAGAGCAACACAACCACCGAGTCTTGCCAAGAGAGGGAGCGCAAAGCTCTCATGCCTTGATCTGCTCTTTTCCTTTATCCTCCCCCTCCCCTCGCTCTTTCTCTGTCTCTCTGTTTAACCCTGACCTTCTCCTTTCCCTCCTCATTCACTCCCTCTCTGCCACAAATCTTTTACCTTAACAAGTTCAGAGGTGACTTTTGAGGGTCTTCACATCATGTACTGCTCTACACTAATCCCCTTGTATGTTGTATATCGGTTCTGTTTGTCATCCAGGAGGAAATGTCTTTCTATAGCAAATGGTAGATGAGGCAGATACGAGGAAAAGAAGTGTAATAACTCACATAGGGAGATAAGTGTGTGAGAATGAGAGAAGGGAGATGATTAGGGGTGAGACTGGGGGGATTTGGGTAGAGGTAAAGGTTATAAAAAGGTTAAGAACACAAGAAGGAGAAAAATGGCAAAAAAAATAAGGTTTGGAGTTAGGAGAAAAGGAGAAAGGAGTGAAGAAACATACAGCGTGAGAGACAGAGAAGGTCACATGCAAGGGAGTACAAGTAAGAAAAGAGGAGGAAGAGCCCATCATGACTCGTCAGTCTGTCTCCACTTAACACAGTGTCCCTGTTTCTGTGCATGGCTATTGTACTAATAAAAGCAAGACCATGACACCAAATTTAATGTAAACACATATTGTATGTGTCTATAATAGAAGCAAACTCTCTGCAAGCAATAGAGGGTTTTATTTGTACAGTAAAAGCTATATTTTGGAATAAAAATAGAATAAACGTAAGATTAAGAACCCTACATTGTAAATGGTGTACATTTAAATAGAGCCTTTTCACAATGGAGGTTCTTTTGAACTCACTAATGATGGCAGAGCTGCTGTCCAAGGTCCTCGCCTCCCAATTCAGGTGCAGTGTCTTATCAAGGATGCTTTGACATTTGAAGGAGCCAGAGATCAAAATGCTATTTTAATGATGCTATTTTATCCTGTGTTGGACTTTAACATCCCCCCCCACCCCACCCCTCTCTCCATCTGTGTGTCTTTCCCTATCTCTGTACTGTATGTACTTCCTGTCAGGAAGTGCCACACAGCAGACAGACATTCCAGTTAAAGAGTAAATCGGGACATTGTTGCCAATTCCAGAAATCAAGACCAACGGCGTCTGCTATTGTTGCTTGATCTGTTCAAAGAGACCGAGGTCAGGCCAGATAATCAGTTTTGGCTTCCTGCTTCTGGAGACATCTTGTCTTAAGGACAAGGTGTGCATTTTATGAGTCATTTTTAGTTTGTCCTCAGTGGAATTCTCCTATCTTTAGCTGCAGCTCCATATCATTAATGTTTGTCTTTCAAGAAAGTAGTTTTTGACAGCTTGTTTGTGGATGTGTAATAATATTGAAAGCCACCAGATGGTGTGATTGCTCCATGCAGGAGCGTTTTATTGCTAGGCAAATGCAGAGATGGAGATCTCCAATTAATGAAAATATGGAGACACCAGTAGGTATGCAGCCAGGGTGTAGACCTAAGCATTTGTTCTCTAGTCAAAGCAGGCTAAAAGTAATTGCCTGGGCTTGTGTGTGTGTTTGTCTGTTTACATTTGCATATCCATTAGTGTACGTGTGTGCGTGCATGCGTGTGTGTGTAAATAAGCTTCCTTGTGCAACAGTGCAATAGTCCTAGGGTGGCTTGGAAACTGTGCATGAATGTATGTGTGGTTTCTGAAGAGTGGGGATATGGAGCAGCTGTTTAAATGCTTTGTATGGTAATTACTGTGTGTGTGTGTGTGTGTGTGTGTGTGTGTGTGTGTGTGTGTGTGTGTGTGCGCTTGCATATGTGTTTGCATATGTGTGTGTGGTGTATGGTGTCATCACTCGGGCTGTGTTGTGGTAGACTCTCGGCTCCACACACCAGGCAAGTCTGTAATTACTCAAACCAGCGCTCATACACACTGTAAGCTTGTACAGTCTGTGGTCCTAACTCTCTTTTCTCTCTCTCCTAATCCTCTATCACTCTAGCCTAGCTCTTTGGTTTCCTTCCTCTCTCTGTGTCTTTCTCTCCCTTAAAGTCTTCCTCTGTGATTCCCAGTGTGGCCTGAGCTCTGGTTTGGCCGTGAGATCTGTCTCCCGTGTTTTGCAATTTGGACTGCATCGGTGCTTCAAACCAATTCGCTTTCATGCCCATGTTTCATTGACAACACACACAGAGGCAACATAATGTACTGGCCTCCCTGACCAACTTGACTCAGCCAGGAAGCCAACAACACATTTTAAACAGTGAGCTAACACATGCCAGGCAGGTTTTGAAATTGTCCTGTCAGCATTGTGCTCCACTTGAGTGTGTGTGTGTGTGTTTAAGCCAGCTGTCTGTCCAGTTCACCCACACCTGGGTTTGCAGATGGTTGCCTTCAGCCTGTTTAACCTCCCGGTCTTGATTTTAACAGAGACAGGACGCTTTTGTCCCAGATCTCTTGCTATTGCACACACTAACATCGAGCCTGACATATAACAGGCTTGTAGCTTTGATTATGCCAAGATGTGTGTTCTTGCTTGCGCATCACTCTTAGCTCTGTTTGTATGTGTGCGCTTTTGTTCCTATGTAGTTTCTGCCAGCAGCTGTCAAAGGACAAAAGGCTAAGCCACATCTCTAACCAGTTTGAGAGCTTCCCTATCTCTGCTCACACAGACAAGGTTGCCACACACACACACACACACACACACACACACACACACACACACACACACACACACACACACACGCACTAATATCGAAGAATTCACATACTGCACATACATACGTGCTTCTGCACTCCAGTGATGTATATTCCTGTTTTACTGTCTCTATTGCACCACCACCCCCCCACCCCCAAACGCGCGCACACACACACACACACACACACACACACACACACACACACACACACACACACACACACACACAGAGATACACAGATTCCCTCTCCCAGCGTGGCTAAACTAGATTAGTGTGTATAAAGGCTCATAATCCCTGCTGCCTCCCCAGCAGGCAAAGAGGAGCCTGTCCTCCAAATTAGGTTGGCCTCTCCGGGTGATGAGTGGCTGCCAGCAAGGGTCCACTATATTTGTGTGTGTATTTTTGCATTTGTGCACGTGTTGTGGTTCACATGTCTCTGTGGCTGCTGTTTCACTTGTCCACATGTATACATTAAGTCAAAGGAAAGATAAATTCACAGTGGCACTCTGGACCCAGTGGTTTAGTTCATCTTTTTATTTTTATTTTTAAATCTTGCTAAAGGTCACAGTACAAAATTTGACCGAATGGGCAAAAGGGTGAAGTTTCCACTTAACAGCAGATTTTGATGTTACAGGGTGTGCCATATGCAATGCCTTCCAGCTTAGTCCATTACTTTGGACAGATGTATTTTAAATATTTCTGTCGTGCCGTTGCAGAGAAAATAAAACTACTTAATTATTATAACATAAACTTAACTGCAAGTTTGCAGTTCTATGCATTTTGATCTTTTGGATTCTGGCTTGTGGCATCTCACATAATTTAGTTTTCATGATGTTTATCATTATTCTTTTGAGTACTTACTGATCTTCCCTGCTGCATGCATGTCTAATCCAGCCCTAGTAGTTGTGATCCTGTAATTATTGTCCTTCTGTTACCCTCTGCTTATCATCATGATTCAGTAGGCTGACTGCTACACCAAGGCTGTATTAGCTATGGGGCAACACTCTTTAGGGTTTTTAGTGTGCTAATAGCGAAGGGCCCATAGGGATCCACAGTAATTGGTCTTTATTTATGCTGAGTGAAGGCTATGATTAACTAATATCACCCTTGAGTGTATACACAAACACACACATTAATACAAACAAATGCACATCCAGTCACACACATAAGTAGATCCCCTCATATAGTGTGTGCACTTGTGAGATTGAGTGGAGAATTGAGCTAATCCCTGGTGGCAGGCTGAATGCTCTGCAAATCTACCAACAGGCAGTAAAAAAAGGCATACTTTAGTTCACTTACAGTACCACAGTGGATTCTGCTACAAGAGGGGAAATGTTAGCAATATAGTTTTTTAATAGTTTTGCAACAAATCATAGGTTATAGAGAAATAAGTTTCTTGCTGTGTGTGTATATATCAGCAAGAAGACGATCCTTTTCTGACCACTGCCAAATGCCACTAAACTGCTAAGGTGTCCGTAGCATCAGTGAAAAAACACAACGTATCAATGTCTTTGCATGCGCTATTTATCGCTATCTCTGGTGCAGCTAATGAGCTGGGGGCAGTAAAGGCCATGCTTTGTCTTTTGAAGAGACAGACGGTAAGCAGGGAAAGTGGTGTGTGTTGGGCTTCAGCCTACTAAACCTTCACACATGAAGGCACTCACATTCTGGCTGTGTTTTCATCTACACTATACCAACCTGCGTGTGTGTGTGTGTGTGTGTGTGTGTGTGTGTGTGTGTGTGTGTGTGTGTGTGTGTGTGTGTGTGTGTGTGTGTGTGTGTGTGCTTACTGTCAAATCCCCACAGTGGCAGTATTCTCATGTGTTTACTCCTAGTATAGAAACTGAACACCGGCCTGTAATCAGAGCTGCAGTGACTGGCTCACAACAACAGTGTTCCCTCATTATGGCTCCAACAGATCACCTTTATCTCCTGTGTGTGTGATTATGATTCCCCCCTGTTAGCCTTCCAGGCAGCAGTGGTACATGTGGGTGTAGTCAAAGCAATCTGTGTGTGTGTGTGTGTGTGTGTGTGTGTGTGTGTGTGTTTTACAAGATCCTGGCCTGGCACTTACATTTGTGCAGATTCTCAGTCATTCATGTCATGGTAGTCAATAGTGCTTGAAAAGACAGCAACTGGACTTTAGGATCGTTTTGCCTCTCATCCAGGCTTCTTCAATTCTAAAACAACTGATGGAAAATCCCAGGTATTTAACCTCTAGTGGGGGACGGTTTTGGGGTTCGTGACCTGCTATTAATCATTTGAGTCATCAGATGAGTCATGAGTTGAAAAACAGCATGGGTCATTGCTGTCACCAGGGCCAAGATTTGAAAGATCTGTAAAGCACTGCCCCACCCCACCATTATATGAGCTGTTGAGGTCACCTGAGGCAAGTTGTGAGAGGGGGTTAAAATGCTTGAGAAGGGATCTCCTTAGAGGGCATGTTTTTAAATTTTCTCACCAGCAACTGAATGTGAGGTATAAAAGAGGGAGAGTCATCAATTATAATTTCCAAGTGCTTACAAATAGATATTAACTCGATCTCAGAGTCCTGAACTGTATTGATATGTGAGAGGTTCAGTGGTTTTTATTTTGTTTGGGAACATTTTCAGTTTAATTTATGCGCATTTAAAACAATTTTTAAATCACACACTAGGTGCACTGTATTAAACATTGATTGTAGCTAACGGAGTGCCTGGTTAGGAGTAGGAGAACATGATCAAATCCTCACCATACTGTTTGCTTGAAAATGAAAGCTTGCTGTTGTCATATTATGACCAAGATAAATGCAACAAATAGCAGTGGTCCTAGAATGAAACCCTGGGGTACTCCTTTAGTTACTCTGGGGAAGCTATATGCGACTCCTTCTACCTGCACCTGAATAATTTTGAAAGGTTTCAAAATTATTCAGGCTTTGACACAGGCTTCGCAGGAAGCCTGTGTCAAAGCCTTTGACTAAATCAGTAAAAAGGATTGCACAGTGTTGCATGTTACATAATGAAAACAAGCAAAGACATTATATTTTTAAGGCTGCTAAAGATATTTTGTAATTTTCCCTGAAACCTGATGATTTATCAAAAGGAAGTCTTTTAGTTGTTCACTAAGACGAATTTCAAGCTCCCTAACAAAGTGTAGAAAGATTAAAAAGATATGTAACTAGCAGAGAAATAGTATCATCTACTAGCCGTACAAAGAAATATCAGGGCCTGCTAATGTTCTAGGATCTATACAGGGAGTGCAGAATTATTAGGCAACAACCATGTTCTCAATGAACCCAAAAAACTCATTAATATCAAAGCTGAATGTTTTTGGAAGTAGTTTTTAGTTTGTTTTTAGTTTTAGCTATTTTAGGGGGATATCTGTGTGTGCAGGTGACTATTACTGTGCATAATTATTAGGCAACTTAACAAAAAACAAGTATATACCCATTTCAATTATTTATTTTTACCAGTGAAACCAATATAACATCTCCACATTCACAAATATACATTTCTGACATTCAAAAACAAAACAAAAACAAATCAGCGACCAATATAGCCACCTTTCTTTGCAAGGACACTCAAAAGCCTGCCATCCATGGATTCTGTCAGTGTTTTGATCTGTTCACCATCAACATTGCGTGCAGCAGCAACCACAGCCTCCCAGACACTGTTCAGAGAGGTGTACTGTTTTCCCTCCTTGTAAATCTCACATTTGATGATGGACCACAGGTTCTCAATGGGGTTCAGATCAGGTGAACAAGGTGGCCATGTCATTAGTTTTTCTTCTTTTATACCCTTTCTTGCCAGCCACGCTGTGGAGTACTTGGACGCGTGTGATGGAGCATTGTCCTGCATGAAAATCATGTTTTTCTTGAAGGATGCAGACTTCTTCCTGTACCACTGCTTGAAGAAGGTGTCTTCCAGAAACTGGCAGTAGGACTGGGAGTTGAGCTTGACTCCATCCTCAACCCGAAAAGGCCCCACAAGCTCATCTTTGATGATACCAGCCCAAACCAGTACTCCACCTCCACCTTGCTGGCGTCTGAGTCGGACTGGAGCTCCCTGCCCTTTACCAATCCAGCCACGGGCCCATCCATCTGGCCCATCAAGACTCACTCTCATTTCATCAGTCCATAAAACCTTAGAAAAACCAGTCGTGAGATATTTCTTGGCCCAGTCTTGACGTTTCAGCTTGTGTGTCTTGTTCAGTGGTGGTCGTCTTTCAGCCTTTCTTACCTTGGCCATGTCTCTGAGTATTGCACACCCTGTTGACTATTTTGAATGAAACACTTGATTGTTCGATGATCACGCTTCAGAAGCTTTGCAATTTTGAGACTGCTGCATCCCTCTGCAAGATATCTCACTATTTTTGACTTTTCTGAGCCTGTCAAGTCCTTCTTTTGACCCATTTTGCCAAAGGAAAGGACGTTGCCTAATAATTATGCACACCTGATATAGGGTGTTGATGTCATTAGACCACACCCCTTCTCATTACAGAGATGCACATCACCTAATATGCTTAATTGGTAGTAGGCTTTCGAGCCTATACAGCTTGGAGTAAGACAACATGCATGAAGAGGATAATGTGGACAAAATACTCATTTGCCTAATAATTCTGCACTCCCTGTAAGTCTGAGGGATATTAATATCAAGGGCTTACTATTGATGCACTCTTTTCAGAGGACAACACACAGAAACGTTATCACTATTCACGCTTGTGCTCACAACTCAGGAATGTATGTATTACATATTTATACAAATACAAGTTTGTAGTTTCACCATGTTGCAAGGCCTCTTCATTGTGGGTATGCATTTCCTGCATGCCAGATATGTAAAAGAAAATAGTAAGTTTTGATCCCCAAGGCAGCTGCTAGCCTTTCTGAAAGCTCTAAAGAATTTAAAGGCTGAGAAGTATTTCACATTTTAAATCAGTTTAAGGTGATGTACATTTGTTTCCTAGTTGCTGCTTCTGGTCTGAGATACAACTAATTACTAAAGTTACTCAACTGAGGTGCACATCAGTTTCATCTGCATCCAGCCGATATCCATTATTGAATTAGGGTAACCTGGTCCCCTCCTCGTCTTCCCTCCCTCGCTTCTGATTCTTTTTTCCTTTTTTTTTTTTTTTTTGTTATTGCATTACACCCCACACCCCACCTCCCTGCTTTATGTGGCCCAGTAATGAGACAGTGACAGATTACCCTAAACCATACTCCCTCTATGCTTCCACCCCATCCCACACACACACACACACACACACACACACACACACACACACACACACACACACACACACACACACACACAAAGAGCAAGATAGAGGCTTGCAGAAGTTCAGTCTGTGTATGTGTGCGGGCGTTCAAGCTGTGTTTGAAGTGTGTAAATGTGCATGCTTAGGTGATAAGAATATGGACACAGTTAATATGGTACAGACTCAGTTTCTAATCCCATGTCAGACATTTAATAATAGGAATCACAGGGTACTACCACATAGTTGTGATCATCCAGCATTTTAGTTATGTGGTTAAGATAAGATAACCTTTATTAGTCCCATGCGTGGGAAATTTGTTTTGTTACAGCAGTGGACAGTACAAAGTTGCATAGAAAAATTGGAGAAAAACCACTAGAATAAGATATCAACAAGATACTGTACACAATAGAATAGAATAAAATAAAAATTGTAAAATAAAATAAAAATAGATTCTTAAAAATCTCAACAAATACTATCCTATAACATAAATATTATAGTAATTAGCAAAAACCTATCCTACGGGATTTTTTTCCCAGGACTGTAGTGCTTTCTCAAATCTTTCATTGCAAATTTAGTGGGACACAAAGGACACATTTTTGTAACTGAGTTATGTACAGACAGCATACATTGAACATGACACATGAACGAAATGCAGAGAACGTAACACTGCATTTGCAAAGGGACAAACAATATAAGAATCAGAAGAATTGGAGATTTATAATAAATGTTTTTGAAAAGCACATAGATGCTAATAATTGCTGCATGTGTGCTGATGTTTGTGCAAAGTGTCGCTCAGATTAGCCCACGCGTTAAGGCCGAGAAAGGGTACAGACATATATTCTGTACTTACACACTCTGTGATGATTGTGTATAGATATATACATGTTAGACTGACAAAAATACTGAATTGAATTATTAAAACTTTAAATTTTTTAATTTTAAATTAAAGTCTTGCATTGAAAATATGATTGAAGTAAATATAAGATAACTCTAAAATGTACAGTAAACTTCAAAATAACATAACTGAGCATTACATCCCTTCAAGCAAGCCACAAATTCAAGCTCAGTCCTGGCAGATCAACTATCAGTGGCCTACAGGTGGTGCACATCTGCAAGCCATTTTGCATCCTGCCTCTAGCTCATCTCCTCCTTTCATCCAGTATCTAACTTAACCAAAGTCATATTTGTTGTCTCTGACATCAGCTATCTTCTGTGCTGGGGTCTTTCTGCTGATTTCCTCTGCCTCTGGCTTTGCATGTATGTACACAGAAGGGCAGGGAGGTACACTCATCCCACTGTATGCTTTTCACTCATACAAAAGAGTGGGGAGGTCCCAGAGCGGAGCTACACCACTAAATTTTCTGGATATAAAAATAACACTCTATTGACTATAGTGGCTCTGAGCTAAACATATTTATTTATTGTTATAAATATACTTCTGTTCAGCATTTTTTTCCTGTGTGTGGTTAGGTTAAAACTTCTTTATATATTTTATATACTACTGAGTAGTTTAATCTACAGTAGTACAGAATACTCTTAATGTTTTAATTTTTCTAAATCAGCAGGTAGAGAGGTTTGCCAGTTTACGACCTAAATGTTGAAGTGTCATTTGTCAGGCAAAAATAGCTTCATGCTCTCTGCCTTTGAATGTGTTTTGCATATCACTGGGCGAATGAAGGGAACACTGTAAAGTTTGCGTTGCTGAAGATACGTGATTTGTTCTAGCAAAATGATATTCTTCAGAAAATAGAAAAATAAGAACTATATTTGTTTACTATAGTGTTAACTTTCAGAGTTGATATGTCACATGACTCTTTCTGTATGCTTGAGCATGCATTACACTATGTGTAATTTAGAGAGGAGGGGTCCAGTTTCTTGCGCTGTCCCTCACACGTGTGACTGGTCAAGGTTTTATATACAGCCTCCCGTCCCCGTGTTTCTCATTTCTTTTGTCTTTTTATTTCTTTGTAATGATTTCATGCCAGTCGGTCACCTTATTTGTTTGCTCCACGCATTTATTATGTGTTTAACGACATATACACACATACAGTTCTGGTGCTGGAGCGGTCTGCTCCGCCTCTGGCTTACTGTTGTCTCTTTGTCTCAGAGCACACATTCATTATCTAATCTTCCTCTATGTTTAATTTACAGCCTCGGCTGCTGCTGCCATATGCTCCTTTTGTCTCTGCCTGCTAGCACACTCTGTCGCACACAGTCTGTCTCACACACACACACACACACACACACACACACACACACACACACACACACACACACACACAAACAAACAACTCTGTGTAGCTTTTCCTAAACCTCTATCATGAGGAAAAAATAAATAAAACAAACAAAAAAGAAAAAATGCCAAAGAGAACCTGCATGCACTCCCTTTAGCAACGCTTCTCAACCTACCTACAAGCTTGTGTCGACACAGACAGAGGCGTGTGTGTCTGATTATGCCTTAGTGTGTTTGTGTGCACTGTCAGATGTCCAGGCGTTCAGGCAGGGTTGCCTGAGGTGACAGATTAACCTGTTTGAGGTGAGAAACCTTTGTACTACACAGTATTATTACGTCTTTTCCATAAATAAGCCGTCTTCTTACACCCGCCGCTTCTTTTTGCCCTTTCCTGTAGCCTACCTTTATCTTTCATTGTCAGAATCCCATTGAAGTTGTGGCATTTTAATTTGGAGCAAGCTTCTCATTTTAGTACTTTTTTCTTCACTTAAATAAGAATTTATTTCAATGTTAATCTGTGAAAAATGTTACTAGTTACTCATTACTATTAACTAGTTTCAGTTACTTAATAGAAGTATTATAAACTTGGAGTAAAGAGTAAAATTTTTCTCTAAGCTTGGGTTTGACGTGAAACATTTTAATGCTGACAGCGTTTTCACCACTCATAACCAAACTAAATATAGCAGATATTTATTGAATATCCAGCACAGAACAGATTCTTACCTTATGACATGGCAATCCACCTTGGCATGGACGGCTGGTCACAAAATCAATACTCAAAATTTGATCACATACTGCTTATTGAATGAAGCCTGTCTAGAGACAGGTCCCTGTAGGCCGTCCTGTTTTTAATAGTGTTGGACTCGTATATGTACCAACTGCTTTGCTGACCCAACAGCATTCCTGCACTGCAGAAAGATGTATATTTGTTTATTGAAGGGAATACTTTCATATTTACCCTTTTTAAAATCACCCAACATTTTGAAGAATAACAGTAATTTGATTACATTTTTTCCTGCATCTGTAACTGATTATGGATATACTTAGTGTGAAATTAAATTTCATATGTAATTAGTTACTTCTCGGCACTGTCTGTGGGTAAGGCAGAGCCGAGTTTGCAGACTCTGTGCTCATCCAGGGGCAGCTAATGTAGTGTCAGTGTGAAATATAAATGGGCCAAGAGCAGCCATGCTGTAGATTAGCACTCCCAGGCCTTTTTACACAGTGACATTGTGTGAAGAGCCTCTATCCTTATTCATTTTCATGGCTCTGCAGTCTCGCTATTGACTCTAAGTGCAGCAATGCAACCACCTACTCTAGTGCATTTGGGAAATATAATGAGCTGCAGCAACAGGAATTTAAATACAGTGGAGTGGTGAGGGCAGGAGATGTGAGAGGATCACACAACTGTAGCGGGAGAATATGTTTCATGTTTGTTTTTTCTCAGGATCAAAATGAATTAAGGCATTGTTCTCCGCTCACTTTGTCTCAGCCACTGCAGTTTTTCTTCATATATAGCCTTCTTTCTTTCACAAGCTACTTCCCTTGCTGTCCTGGCCAGTAACCCATGTTTTGAAATGACGCATTCAAACAGTTAGACACTTTCAACAAGGGTGTGTATGTGAGAGAGACAGGGAGACAGAGAGTTTGTGGTTAGCAAGGCTTTCTCTCTGGCTCCAGAAGCCCTGGCCAAGTTAGCGGTGAGGTTTGGCTCATTTCTCTCACACAGTCTTCCACACACACACATGCACACATGCTGTCTCCTTCCTATACCTCTCTCTCTCTCTCTATTGCTGACCCATCCACATTAGTTTCCAGGGTGCCCAACCTCCATGATTTCCTGTCCCCCAGGAAGTAGATCACAGCTTATTTTAATAGTTGGTGTCCCAGGATGAACAGCACTGTGAGATTCATTTTTATGGTACCAAACTCTCTTTCTCTTTGTTTCCTTCTGGCAGACTTTCTTTTTCATTTTCTGCCACACTGATCACACATGTTCACACACTTACAAGAGCACACTATTACAGCCCCTTCCAGTTCTTAACGAGACATTGATTCAGAAAGGACTACAAGGAGTTTGAAGTGATCGATTGTTTTAGCCTGCGGACGAAGAGAGGATGGAGAAAAAGAAATGGAGAGAGCTGACTGGGAGGTGCTATCTCGCAATATGATGGTGGCATAGGCCGTGCTGTGAGGCTATTAATGTGGCCTTAAAACACTCTAATGGACCAAGTGGGCAAAACAGGAGTATTGATAAAAAATTGACTGAGGAGAAGGATGGGGTGGGGGAAGCATCAAGGACTGAGATGGAAGCTGTGCAGCAATGTACAGAGTCTTGAAGTCTGTGTCAGTGTCTGTGCGTGTGTGTGGTTGGGATGTTATATGGTTCGGTTGTGGTCTGACTCTTGAGGCATGCATATGAGCCAGCTTTGAGTGTGTCTGTGTGAGTGTGTGTCACTGAAGATGTGCTGAGGATATTTTTGTGCTCACTTCCCTGCTGCCACACTGTCACTTTCATGAAAAAAATCTAAAAACTAAAAACAACGCTTCTCTATAACACTTATTATAAGATAAAAAAAGAAAAACATCATTGGGCGTTAAGGATATCCTTAGTAGATCAGAAATTATTTGATATCAGGTTTGAGGTTCTTTGGTCCAGCTTAATGTGTTTGCAATATCCTTTCTAAAGTCTCAGTCACACAGGCCTAGAGACTGGTCAGTGACCCCCTGGCAAACTCTGGTCACTGGGGAAAAATGTGTATTCCCTGAACAGTTGGAAACTGGATGCTAGAGGTTCCTGCCTGTTGGAAGGTGAAATTGGTCACAACAAGGGTGCTGGACAAAAGTATTGCTTTGGTTACTAGCAGATTGCTGCAGTTGCATGGAAGACGCTGTCTTATCTGTAGACCTTTGCCATTTGTTCGCCAAGCTGTAGTGAATCTTTAAATAGTGCCATGCAAACTGGAAAGGGATAACCTTTTGTTTTTGAAATGTGTAGGCTGCAGCGGTAAGGCATAACCTTTACTTTGAAGGCAAATGGTCTCCATTTCCAGTTGGTGTTGCACTTTTTGCAGATTCACTACTGCTTTGTGAGTAGTTTAGGAGTAGTTGCAGTTAAGTCAGCAAACTGCTGGCAAACACAACATGTGGTAATGGGGCTTTAGCAGCTGATTTCACAGTGACCTCCAGGAACATCCAGCAATGCCTCTCAACCAGTTGGGGAACATGTGCTTTTTATTTTATTTATTTATTTGTTTGTTTGTTTTCCATATACCCAGTGGTTGCCAGACGGTTTCTCACCAGCTTCCAGTGCTGTGTGATTGAACCCTAAGCATAACCATTAAGCACCTCAGTGTATCATTGAGTCTGAAAACCTCTTTGCTGGTGTGCCATTTTGCCACAGGTATCAGACATTCAGAATTATGTTACTCGTAATACAATCCATAATGTTCACCTTGACTAAGAGCTCATTGAATCTCATTGCGATTTAGGATAGGATTTTAAACTCTCAAAACTTATCACAGGGGCAAGTATTTTCTCAAAACTCCCAAAGTAAGGTGAGACTGCTTGTCATATTTAGGGTTGGGTTCTGACATTCGTGTGTAAGCTAACCACGTTATTAAATTAATGCACGTAAGGTGAACTAGCAAACACCGTTGTAGTTACATGCAGCTGTCTTCTTGTTTGATGGCAGATACTCCCTTCACCCTGGGCAAAAAGGCTAAAATGACCAAAGAAAAAGAGGGAAACAGCTAAACATGAGAGGTTTTTGGACAAAGTTTGTGTTTTTTCCATTAATTAAGCACTGCTTCCAGCCAAAGTGATACCATAAATCCCCTATGGCTGCAGAAAAGGCTAACATTGTTATCTTTTTACAAAAAAACAGCTGAACATGAGAGGTTTTTGGACCAATTTTGTGTTCTCCATTCTTTAAGCACCGGTTCGAGCACCGTTTAAGCACCGGCACAGTTTCAAAAGTACCGGTTTGGTACTGGTATCGGATAAAACCTAAACGTTACCCATCCCTAGTCATATTGGTCATTGCTCAAATAGTGAAGTAAACACAACTCTATAACCTTGACTTGGTGCTCTTAACTTGCTTCAAGGTTCTCATAAATGTCCCCGCTGAAGAAAATGCACTGCTTCAGCCCTGGAATACCAACAGAAGGATGTAATATAAAGGAATTACATAATTTAAATGTAGACACAGAAGCAGTTTTTTCCCCCCTAAACTTTTCTGCAGGATGTCTCATCTTTTCCAATTCTTGCAGCAATCTTCCTCAGCTAGGAGGGTATTGTGGGAATCCTTTGCTCCAGCATCGATTCATTATAAAGATACCTATAGAGACTGACCTGGCAGACTCATGCCTTGGCCAGCTTACAAAAATTGGGATAGGCATGACAAAAAACAACACCCAAGAACACAGGGCACTGTCAGTAATGACCAGGATTGTGTGCTGTTATAATAGGGCATCTTAATTCTAAAGCAGTGGTTCTGTATCTAAGAGTTGTACTCCGTCCAATGGGTCGTATGATAAATAACATAATAGGAAAGGAAAAAAATGCACAAAAGAATTGCCAGGCTATATTTTTTTATGCTTTTCATCAAACTTTTTCAACCTCACAGTTTAAATTAAATCCTTCAGGATATGGAAATCATTACTGGAATTATTTAAAGAAAATCAAAGACATATAAAAATGGGGCAAGGCAAACCTCCTGAAATCAGTCTTTCTTTCTTCCTAGCTCTGTGTCGTGATTCCCACTATTGCTTACTTGACATCCTATCATAGTGAGAACACTGGTGAGCAAAGGGTTTAAAGGAAGCTTCTTTTTTTTTTATGAGGAAACATAAAACACATGAAGCAGGCGCCATTTTAAAAGACATCACACTTCCCGAGACCGCCTGCAGAGAAAAACAGAGAAAGGGGGGGGGTTAGAATATTGTAATTGGGTTAGCAGCAGTGTACCGCACAGAGTCAAATAGAAAGAAAACACTACAATTTTTTTTGATGATTTTCTTTCGTCACCATCTGCCCCTGCCATCATTGCTTTATTACAAACATACAACAGTCTGTTTAGATATCTTAAATGTTAATTATGACTTGTATATATGACGTATATTATATAAAACTCTCTTCTGATCGGGATCCCTTACGCCTGTTTGTGTAGCAAGGAAATGTGTGTCATCATTCAGATTAATGTTCAAATTTGAGGTGATGTAATGGTGTGTGTAAATAATCTCTGCTGACTCTTTCACCCCACTGCTGAGTATTGAAAGACAGAGAACATGGGGACATATGGTATGAGGCCACATGATTGCAGTAGTGTTAGTGAAATGTGTTATCTCCTTATTGTGGTTTGGCTCTGCATTGCAGAAGCGGTTTAGACTTGGTGATTAGCTGTTAGGTGACGTTCCTCGGTGGAGCAGAAGCTGGCAGTCAGTAAGGCCCGAGGAGACAGAGTTCTGCCCAGGCCAGAGCCCTCCAACTGGCCTGAGGTTTGGAAACCACCTTACCATGGAGAGCTTCCACAGTTGCTGGTGCACATCTGGTCCTGAGGACTGCTGGCACTACAGATAGTGCGTGCATGCTTGTGTAATCGGCTGCACAGGGACAAATGTCCCTGTGAAAAGACTGTGAGATAAAATAAAACCTTTGAAGCTGCTCTTTTTATATGTGATATATAAAAAGACAGATGAACAAACCATGAGCATGTTTTGCTCAGATACTGAATGTTCTAATTGGAAACTATGTTGAAAAGTATAAATAACACTACAAAAACACCCAAAGAGTACTCTACTGATTTTAGTAGTGCATTGTTTTAACAGCACCAGACTCACAACTGAAAGTACGTCTGTCTTTACTGACAGATTTGTTTTGCTCTAAGATTTCTGTCTCATGCTAGTAGAGACTCATGTATCCTTGACACAGCACCTTCAGGCATAGATGACCTATAGAAGTCTGGATAGATCACGTGTTTCAAAGTATTACTTCTGAGACCAGTAAACAGATTTTGATGTTTCAGGCAGTAGGAAAGGCAGTTTGGGGGTAAACAAGGATCCTTCATATTGTATATTCTAAAGAAGAATGTAAGTTTCAATTTTTGAAAATATTTTTTCCACATTTTGGCCATGGGAATGTTAGCCTTGAGCGGAGACGGCAGTTTATTTTGGTTTATTTATAGCTTATTTGCTTTTTCAACACAGTCTTGTGGAATTTTGCAAAGGTCATGAAATTTAATCTAGTGATGCATGTTCATGGACATGCATTTTTCCTTTTTTTTTTTTTTTGTAAACATCCACATGGACAACAGCTGCCACAGACAGACCGTAGTTTGTGAAATATCTTTCATTCTGTTTGGTAAATACTTACAAAATTGGATTTAATCAATCATCATAGAGAATATATTACATTTTCATGGCCATTTCACTTCTGCAGAGAGTCTGGGTTTTCCATTTCCTGTTGTCTGTAGAATAATCACTGCATATATTCTACATATGGAAAATGTTTAGACAAGGGATGAGATAATTTATCCATCAAGCTTTTGTGGTTTGACCAGGTGTTGATTCCATACAAGTAAGCATGATGTAGAGGGGAGGGAGTTCATTTGACAAAATATAATATCTTTCTTTTTTTTTAAACTACATTCCTAAAACAGTGACTGGTAGACAGTACAGCAATTAATTGATGGCGACACAGGAAGCCCCAAAATATTGCCTGTTATGCTCACAGGCTAACTAATCAATGGGTTCTAAAGTTGTCTAATTACAGTACATAAATAGATACACAATTGCATGTTTAATGCTTACTTTAATGGACAAGAACTGCCATCATGTGAGTTTATTTTCTTAGAATATTTCAGTTGACGAACTGACACAGTGATGGTGAGTGTTTAAGCATGTCCACAAACAGCCATACCTAAATCTCTTAACAGCTGTTAAATGTAAAACGCACACACACGCACACACATACACGCACGCGCACATCATGTTAAATGGCCTCTGTGTCCCATGCTGCCAGATGCTCACTGCTCTGCTACTACGTCTGTCTTGTTGCTAGGATACACACACATTCAGGGAGTAGCTCACCCCTTGTCGTACGCATTCTGTTTTTGCCCATACGTTGCCAAGGTGCTGCTAATTGTACACGTACACACACACACACACACACACACACACACACACACACACACACACACACACACACACACACACACACATGCATAAACAGAGAATTTCATGTGTGTCTGAACTGTTTTGAATGAAGAAGCTTTACATGCTTTCTGTGAATATTACATCTTTTTTGTTAAATCATCCATCCTTGGTGTCAAATTCAAGTTTGAGAACCAGCTAGAAAGCAGCTTAAATGACTGTGTTACCACTTTAATTGATTTGGAATTGGCTACTCTTGTTTATTTGCAGTACAGTCCCTGAACAAGAGGGGGCAGGATTTAGAGTGCATTACTAGAGCACGAGCACCATTGGAGGGCGCTATCTGTCTATTTTCATTGCTATTATAGGGCAACATCACTTCATCCTTATCAGTGAGGATACCTCGACAGCAGCTCCTTCTGTCTTCTCCCTCTTTGCCTCACTGCTTGGCTCCTTCTGTGTTGTCTTTTTATCTCTTCCTAAGCCTGCCTCCCTGCTCATCCCCCCACCACCCCTTTTCCTCCCTGCCTCCCTCTTGGTTCCCTTCCTACCACTGCTTTTCATCCTCACCTACCTCCTCTTCTTCTCACTTCCCATGCCTGCCTTTCTGAGTCCCTTACATGGCTGCCAATTCTTGCCCTCTCGCCTTTTTCGCCTCCTTCTTTTCATTTCCTCTCTCAAATTCCCCCTCCTATCTCACCTTCCCACAGCTACAGTAGATGAGATCCCCCTTTATAGAGCCTCGCTTTCCTGCCTCCCTTCATCTCGTTCCCTCTCCCTCTCTGGCTCTCTCCCTCCCTGCATTCACCACTCTTGCCCCTCAGGGTTTTGTTCTGCCTTAATCAGAAGCTTAAGTGTTGCATTCTCACCCAGACAATGCCTGCCATTCAGTCTGGGTTTGTGTAAATAGGTGTACCCTGTTAGTGTGCCAGCGGGCATGCAATGCCAGCCTCGCTGCGGTAGTGGTGATCACCAGTAGCCCCCAGCTACAGGAGGCACTGCTCCACATGCACACATTGACAAACATACACACAAACTAGCAACAGCGGGAGGTGGAAGAGAAGGAACTTGCTGATGGCTGCCTTTGAAGTGCTGCCATCCAACGGCATGGATGGCCAAAGCAACACACACAACACAGACAGTGCACTTGGTCAAATGGAGTGCAGGGAGAAGGATTCTTTTCATAATCAGCCATTTCTCCCCTCCATGTTGGCGTTTTGCTTTTCAGTTTATCTGCTTCTGACTTGTGGTCTTGACTTATTTGTTGGTCTGTGTCAAAAACAGCTCTGTGTCATGTTTGGTGATATAATAGCAGAATAGTGACTACAGGGTAATGCGTGTAGTGGCTGCAGGAGCCCAGCAGCCTGTTTCTTGGCCACCTGGCAAGCTCTTTATAGAAGGCAGTGTAGGCCTCTACCCAGCTGGATGCTGCTTGCTCTCAGACTGCTGTGTCAAATCCAGGGAGCCAGCTTCCTTCCAACACCAAACCATCTGTCTACATTCATGATGACACTCTACCTGCAGATGGAGCGAGAGAGACAAACAGTTTTTTTTTTTTTTGGATGGATATACAAAGAAAGTCTTTGATGTTATGTGCGAGTAAATTGTGCATGTGTGCACCAAAGTGCAGTACGTGCACATCCACCTAACATTTTATTTTTTGTGGGTTTTTTATGTATGAACTTCAATCTTACACAGAGAAGGATATGGAGTGATAAAGGAGATTAAAGAGAAAAGGGTTGGCCGGACATATAAACATAGACTAGGCAGATGAAGTGAGCCCACACTCGCCCATGCTATCTATCCTCCTCAGATGGCCATTTGGGCTCGTTAATCTATCGCCTGGTAACAGAGACAGCCTATCAACAACAGCCACGCCCCTCTGCACATGCTCATAGAGAGGGGCTCATTTGGATCTTTGAAGGGAAAGCGCGCACACCACACTAAAATACACACAGAACCCCCCACGACACACGCATGCATGCACACACACATATAGAAAACTACCCACAAATCCTGGCCTGTCATTGCTCTCCATTGTTTGGCTGCGGTTGCTTTCTCCTGGTGTGACTGCCAGCAGATGGCTACCACTGAGCTGTCAGAGTCGGCCTGGGGCCCACACACAGACATGGGCGCGTACACACACACACACACACACACACACACACACACACACACACAGAAACACTCACTCATACAAAGAAGGTCTTATTGCACACTGAACATATGCACAGTGCCCACTGAATGGTGCTAGTGTTGGCTGTATAACACTACTCTAGTCCTGCTTATACCTCAATTTATATACTACATATTTGGTCTCTTTTATTCTCTCTCTGTTTTTCACACACACTGGATCCTAATAGACTGTGGAGCCGCTCAGCTACAGGTGCCCCTCATGACCCCCTCTCTGTAATGACTGTGTAATCCCATAAGAGGGCCGCCTTTCTACATTAGCATGTGCAAAGGCCATTGTGTTTGTGTATGCCTGTGCATAAGTAACTGTTGTGAATCTTGCTCCTACCACCCATTTTTTTGCATCTTTGTGTGTACAAATTGTATGTATTTCTGTGTGTGTGTGTTTCTATGTGTGTGTGTGTGTGCAAGACTGTGTGTGTGTGTCACAGTGATTTGATACGTGTAGCAGCAGGTGTCAGGCCTAATGGAGCATGTCATCACAGAGTAAAAGCAGCTGCTCCTGCTCCGGGTCGTCAGGGGTCACCCAGAGGTGAAAGGTCAGGGTCGGGGTGAGAAGTCGGCTGCAGCTACATGACATTCCTCCGCTCGCTAATCGTAGCTCTGACGAATGGCTGCATAGTGGCAGCTGGTAGATAGGAGGCAGTGTGTGTGGCAGTGTCAGAGGAAGACACTGAGAGGAGGATGGAGAGAGAAGAGGGGAGGAGAAGATGAAAAGAGGAGAAAGGAGGATTGTGACTAATCTAACGCGCACACATCCGCACAGCCACGCAGAGCGAGTATTGACTGCACAGGCCTGTGATCCTGAAGGAGCAGTACATCAGAGAGGACAAGCTCAACAACACAGGCTTTTGTCAATGTCTAAAACTCCACACACATGCACAAAACCTTTACACATACCCAGCGGCGCACATGGATGCATTGTCACTCTCTCTTTCCTTCTCTCTTTCTCTCTGTCATATGCACACACACACACACGGTTTGTTGTGTCTGCAGAAAGCTGGAACTAATGACAGACTTTGTGTTGTGTGTGTGCTCACTCAGCTGCCCCCTGGACACACTTTACCCACCCAGCAGAAAACAGCCCTTTGTGTTTCTCTCTCTCTCTCTCTCTCCTTCTATCAGTATATCTCTCTCTATCTTGTTCTCGCTGTCTCCCTACTTTCTTCTCTCTCTGGAGAATAGAGTTGTTTTGCTGTGCTCTGCTGTATATATTACCTACTGTATATATTTTCTTGGCGCCTGACAACAGATATATGAGCACAGCAGTGGGTGTTTTTTTTTTTTGGCTGACACCAGCCATTCACATTTCCCAGTAAATGGTGCAATAAAGACTGCACATAAAAAAAGACATTTAAATGCTAACATGGTTAATATTGAACCTTAGATATGATGGGATAAATCACGGGTAGATAAATCGAATCACTGTGTTTTGTTCTTTTCTTTTTCCTTCTTTTCTTTTTTTTTTTTTTACAACTTGTGCATACTTCACTTGACTGAAAACAGAGTGAAACTGATTTTACAACACTACTGAATGTGCTGACTGTTTCTCTGAGTCATAATTGCACCTTAAATGTAATTTAATATAACTGTTATACTTAAATTTTCCAGTGTTGCACAGTATATCATTTGACCAGCTGAGTCAGTTGTGGAGATGATTGTTCGCTTTCACAAGGTTTTTGCTTTATTTACATCTTATTTGAGGCATTTGTGCACATGTAACTAAAGAGTTCGTTTATTTTAGGAAGCTAGTTTTAGAGACCAGTTAATTTCTTGCTCTCTCAATGAGGTGTGCAATGATAACTTGTAGATCATTTCTTTACGTAGGCTGTTTTTGTTTTGTTTTTTAAAGTAGTGTCATTAGTCCACCCACAGATGTGCATACCCCTTTACCACTGCTTCCAACCCTCCCTTTGATTTTTTAAGCCACAGTGAGCAGCCTATCTGTCACCATCAGTGTCTTTTTATAGACTTTATCTCTGTCTGATTTGTATCCTTGCAGCTTTGTTTTGCTTCATATCAAAATACCATCGAACACCAAAGGTTTCTATTCATAATGTCACAGTGCTGCCCAGAGGAGTGTTTTATATTGACCCAAGTGTCTGTCTTCATGTTGGCTTCTCTTGGTACCTGTATACAAGCAGAACAGGCAACTGCAGTATAGATGCGTTTCATGATGTGATTTTAAAGAACAGCCTGATCCAAAACGTATGTAGATAATGATCATGAGCCCATTGCCTGGTTTCTTAATTAAATATATTCATATAATGATTACAAACTGCTTTTTTTCTGTCACACTTTCACTTAAAAATAGATTTTAACATAATTTTAAGTACTTTGTTTTCATGTAAACACAAGGGACCTGATTCTGATTCTGTACTAGATGAATGGAAATATGAGTTCCATGTGCGTTAAGTGTGTATGTAGTTAAGCTACACTTTAAAAAAAATAAGTATACTGTCAAATGGTCAAGCTTGTTTTCAGTCCGACAGCCAACTGAAGTAGGAAGAAGCCAATCAATAGCACTTACCCTCTTCCTTCTAGAGATCCCAACAGATTTGAGAGAAGGATGCAGTCCTGCATTATGCCCAGCTGGGTGTGTGCATGCTTGCGTGTTGGCATATGAATGATATTTTGTTGTTAGAGCATTGTGACTGAGGCTGAAGAAAAATGGATTGCATTCATGCAGCATTTGATACATTAACTCAAGGACACACTGCATTGCCGTAAAGCAGCATTTCTCTTGATTTATTGACACCCATCTAGTTTGTTTTCAACCCACAGCTTGAGACCTAACTGCAGGTTTAACCTTTCTAAGCCTCAGTTCAAATAACTGAAATAGAAGTGCAATACTGTAACTTTGACTTTGAATTTTGGAGATAAACTATGAAGGGCAACAGGAGGGAGTAAAATAAACTATACATGCTTTTGTCTGTACCATATATGCAGTACTATAAGCACTAAATCTGAATGCTCCCCTGCTCCTGCTCAGCAGTGTAGTATGACTTGCCTTGAAGGGGGTGATACTGTGTATCCTACATGGGGGTCAATAAAGTGACACATTGTTATTGAGTCACTTGTACCCCTGCATCCTGCTCCTAGGGACAAATAGACCCAGGAAGCAACTGAATGCTTCCCTTCCGCTCTCCATCAGGAAACACATCTTTTACAACCATGACATCACTGACATTTGAAGGGCAGGGAGATAGTGAGGTCAGATCAGCACACACACACAAATCATCTGACCTACAGGATCTTATGGTCCTGGGGAGTTACTTTTACTTTATTTGTGCGCCATAAAGATGTAGTTTGGTTAAAGACATAATGCTGATTTAGTCTGGTGCTTAAGGTGTTTGCTGAGGACAGGAGACCAAGATCATACCTAACATCAGTTTTCAGGTTTGTGGTAATGACAGGATGACTTTGAACTGACCATGCAAGACGTGGTCTTGACATAGAGTCTTCTCATTTCACGGTTATTTGAATATCAGGCATATTTTTTTATTATGCCACAAGATCAATGTTTTTATTAGTGTTTAAATACACTTACACACACTATCAAATATGAATTTATTTTACTTGGTGTGAGGCTTGATTCATTTGGGTTTGCTGTCCATCTGCCTTTAACTGACCCAGCCCTGACCTGTGTTTGGGCCCTGGGCCTCCTCGCGGCTACCGTATGGGCTTCTGTGCATTTTGCTTGTGTACATACGTGTGTGTGTGTGCACGTGCACGCGCGCATGTGAGGCTAACACAGGGCGGTAGGGTGTAATTTGAGCCCCAGGCTAGGACAGGACTGCTGCACAGTCCATCCAGGCAGAAAAAGCAAGACACGGGAGCCTCGGGGTGGTCAGAGAGAGAAGGAGAAAGAGAGAGAGGGTTGGACATCTGAAAGAGTAAGAAGTGGGAAAGCTGGAGAAAGAGAGAGAGTGAGAGAGAGTAATGGACAAAGAGTAGCCAAGCTCTTTTTAACTCAGTCTCCGTGGAAGAGAGATGTCAGTCTGTGTCAGTTCGCTCCACTAACCAGCCTGTAGCAGGAGAAACGGATCTCTCCCTCTCTCCATCACACATTCTTGTTTTCTCTCCCTCTCACTCCCTCCCACACTATCTCTATCTACTTTCTTCTCTCATATCTTTTGCTTATAGCTTTTCTGCCTCAGTTGAGAAAAGCAGAAACACTCCACACCTCAGGGGAAAACAGCAAGACTAAGGAAAAGACCAAGCAGTGAACCAGTCGTCTCTAAAAGGCAGGCAATGTATAGTGCAGGTCTTCTCCTGATCACACTACGGGTGAATGAGGACGGGCCGCTCCAAATGCTGTAGACTAAAGCCCTGAAGGCAGGGCATGCTGCTGGCTCTGCTGCAGCATTTCCTTCGGTGCTGTGAGGAGGGCAGCACACAGCTCTTCAAACACAGAAGGGATCAAGTCTTCAAATCCCCTGGAAATGTCAACCACGTTTGAGGAAATGTCAGTAGAGCTGAGAACACACGCAAACACACATCGAGCGGCGTGCGCACACACGCAGACACTCACGCCAAAAGCCACGGCAAGAAAGGCAATGTGATATAAAGCAGTCATGTCCCGTGGGTGAAATCAGCATCATCTCATCGTTTTCACAGATCTCAAGGGAGAATCGCTTTATGCAACTTAAAGGTGTTGATTCCCAAAAATGTTGAAGTTTTAATCCGTGGCATTTTCATATGAAATATTTCCTTTGCTCTAGAAAGTTTAACGATTCAACACAATTGTGATTTAACCGGTGATGCCAGGGTAATAAAGACAATAAGTGGAATTGTGTTTTTAGTCTAAAGAGCTTGGAAAGAAAAGCGACAGGACTTCTTTGAGTTTCATCCGAGAAGCTTCTTCAGTTACTTGAAAGTCTTTCAAAAGTCTGGATTCAGTATCAGTTATATCTTCATGTATTTGTAGATTAGCATGTCATGAGTAATTAAAAGAAAAAATGATGTTCACCCACTTTCTCTCTTACCCACACTATGTGATAATACCATTAATTTTATATCAAGCCACATCTAATGTCGATCCTCATACCTGATGCTTCAGGTGATCTCATCTGCAGCCACTGACATCATCCTGTGTTAGTATTGATCTCTCGTCATTCCCGCTGACTAACTTATTGACATCCTCAAGTGTATTTCCTGTCTAGACTGTCAGCAGTGCTTAAGGATGGCCCTGCACCCTGGTGACACACACACACAAATGTGCGCACACCAGCTTTGCTTATTGACGTATCCTTTTGGTCTCCCCCCCCCCCCAGTCCTCCTCCTTAATGAATCTGGAAGGTGCTGAACTGCAGATGTTGTGCAGGGTTTAAGTATTGATGGTGCGGACGTGACTAAAGTGCTTCTCGCCGAAGAGGCCTGAGTTAGCCCACAGTGAGTGTGGATGAGAGAGACAGAGAGTAATTATCAAAGGCTAAATGTCTTTTTGAGTGATGTGCACATGTGTTGCCTCATCACTCCCTGCGTCTCACTTAGAAGAAGTGATACAGACTCTAGAACAAGGTGAGTGGATGCGTGCAAGAGGTTGTGAACGCTGTTTAGAAGCTGACAGGTGATATGTAGGTTAAGACAGGCAGATAACTGCAGAGGTTGTGGCTCTCTTGACTGAAAAGCCTTTTTCTCTAAGACAGTAATAGAGGCACACAAGCATGCACACTTTTCTACATGTAAGCCTGCGTACCCTCTGGACTGTTTATCTTTAGCTGCCTATCAAGATCTGCTCTCAGCTACTAATGTCTTGTGATCCTTGGAGGGCGTACTATACTTCACACTGCAAGTGATTTGTGCTGGCAGGCTCTCTCCATGTCCTGTGACATCATCCATTACTAACACCCTCCTTACCGATTAGAGAGATAATGCTGAACTCTGGAATTAACCTCAATTAGTACTACCTCTGTAGATCTTTCTCATTTCACCTCCTGACTCCTGCTTTGCATCTTAAATGGCCTTGGTCTATTTCTGGTCTATTCAGAAAGCATATGTCAACATAAGTGTGCATGCACACTCAGGCACAGCTCTTCAAATGAAAGAGTGGTTATATAGCTTTAGATCAGTTTTATTTATGCGGGCACATTTTTCTTTCTTATTTTTGGCAATGCAGCATAAATGTGTGATTCAGATTTACTGTTTTAGTGATTGATGGAGTTGGCGAGGCACTAAGAGGTAGTTACTTGTAGTTTTTGTAAAAATAAATTAAGCTTTTGCTTGGGTTGGGTTGGATGTGCAATCAATTGTCTTCCTCTTAAATTTCCCATCATTTCAATTTGTGTGACACCTTGGGAACAAACAAAGACATGCGTCACAGAGAATTCCTTAGCCCTAGCTGCACTTTGCAGTTAATATGTATTAACAAATATCAGCATGCCAACACATTAAACGGATTAAGAACAAATCATGAATCGCTACATTATTTGCTAGTCATTGAGAAGGTAACACTTTGCTTAGCTTATAGCTGTGTATGAAAGCACTTCTGCTGCTGTCACAGGGTTATGTTGTGTCACCAAGACATTGTGAAAATATATAGCTTCCCAATATTTTGGGTCTAACTGAGCCATTTTAAGCCTTTGATGCCAACATCTAAATTAGCATCAATGAGTCCTGTTATCTTGGCTTTTTCTTTGAGGGTTGGATTTTTAAGTGCTGCTTCCTGCCATCCAGTTTAGCGGATGAGAAAAGAAACAATATCTGAGTAATTAAATTATGTAGGCTAATGTCCTTGACTAGATATAAAAGTTCATGCCCTGCTAGCTGCTTCTCTGTGCCCTTCTCCTTTCTTTTTTTATAGTTTTACATCCACTTTAGGGAGTTCATAAATAAGCCATTTACTTGTGCCTTTTAAACAAGAAAAAAAGACACCAAAGTGGCTGATGAAAGAGAGTGAGTGGCAGAAAAGGTTAGGAAACACGTGAGCATGTTTGTTGTGTGTGTTGTCTGGAGTAGAGTTAATCCACGGGCTCAGACATGACTATTTGCCTGCACTGTCCTCCCCCTTACTTTGCTTTTAAGGTGTGTAGAGCCTTAAAGCATACCCAACATGCCTGATGAAGAGGCTAAGATAAGATATAATAAAGCAGCAAAGAAGTCAAAATACCCAGTGACATTCTTGCAGGTTAGACAGGTGCACAAAAATACAATGGGATGAGAATCCTAATACCTAAGTGGCATATCCATAACCAAAAGTGCGTAGGAGAGGTGAATCATTGGCTTGAACAAAGGGTGAATGTATTGTTAAGTGAGGTGTATTTGAAATGGTTTTTAACTGCTAGTGTGGCACAGGCAGCTGTCTGGGCCTGAAAAGAAGGCCCGTGGGCAGATTTGAGAGAAGCGGTTGAGCTAACAAAAAATCCCCTGACCAGTATGCGAATTTACATACAGGCCAACTGCCAAAGCACTTGTCAGTTTGTTGTGTCATATTTACCGTTTTGGGTTTGCCCACTCAACTTGTAACTGTAGGAGGAAGCATTGACGCACCTTGATGTTTCACAAACATCAACAAATGTCTGTGAATACATGCAGTCAGTCAGGCGAGCACACACACTTAAATAAAGGAGGAAAAAGAGACTAACTACTCCCCCCGGCTCCTCATGAGAAGTCATTAGGAATGTGTCTGTGTATTTTATTTTTAGCAGTGTGTGTTTAGGAGGGGTAGTGGAGTCTCGTCAGTCTTCAGGGCCCTCCTCTGCTCTGTCGCTCCGTGTCTCTGTCTCCAGCTGAGAGCTATGTATATTTCATAAGCCCAGGGTGCCTTTTTGTCTTAAGATGTGCTGCACCTCCCCTGCCTGTCTCTCTGCTACTCATCAATGGAGGGAGCCATCATGGTCTTTTTTTCTTTTCTTTTTTTTTTTTTAAAGTCTTTCCCACTCTTTTCTCTCACCTCGCTGACAGCCACCCTCTGCTTCTCCCTCTGCTTTTCATGGTCAGCTTGTCTCTCTGCTGATGTCTCATCCATCTTTCCTCTTTCAGCTGTGGAAGGGGGCAGAGTAGAGCACGTACAAACAGACTTGGTCTGTCAGGAAAAGTCTCCCTCTGTCTCGCTCTTTGATTCTGTCTGTCTGTCTCTCTGTTTTGTAGCTCTGTCACTTCAGGGAAGGGACATTTCTTCACCCAGAGCTGCATCCCCCTTCGGTTGTTGTCTTTTTATAGCAGAAATCTGAGTGCTGTGACAGCAGCTAAAAATGTTTGCAGTCAAAATAGATCTGCAGTTAATTGCTATATTTGCACCATCAATCTCTTGTTGTTGTTTAAAGTTTATTACAATACCAGTATTTCTGCTTTAGCCCTGATAAAGTAAGAACAAGTATGTTTTGCAAACATTTCCACAGCATCTCTCATATTGTGACTTTCACAGGAGGAGAATCTTTAAACTGAGTTGTTGTTGATGGTTATTCCAGGAAATGTATTTAGACTTAATAAACTCCTCTTATACCTCGTTACCCTAACAGTCTTTCTATGTTTCAGGGTAGTACTGTGATTGAGGCTGCAGCAGGAGCCAGTAAGGAAGTGGACGCAGGTTCGGGGCCCTCACAAACTACAGGTGACTACACTCCTCCTCGGCCACTGACCTTGGAGGCAGAAAGAGCAGACCGTCAGCTTTCCAGTGAGTATTGCAAAACCCACTTGTTCCACTGGTTTTATGCTTCCGTCTTCCCTATTTCCATCACTATTGCTTCTCTTTGTTGTTTTTCTGTTTTGCTTAAAACACTGAAGCCTTTTATTTGTCTTTTACGCACCAGGGATCTGTGATTCAAAGCATTTCAATTAACACTACTGTGATTTTACAGAGCTTACTGCACTATAAAGCAGTTCAATCGAATTTCCTTTTGCCATTCTCCAGCCATTAGCAGTATTATCTGACTGACTGATATGTTTAATATTGCATTTGTTGATCTTGTCTCTGTGTGTCTCCTGTGGCCAGAACTACTCGAGAGTCTGTCACTCAGAACATTCAGTAGTAAACACTCTGCAGCTAGAATGAACCACACCCTCGAAATATATACTCTTTACTTGGTAAGCAACTTATCTGTGCTTACTTTTTCCTGTGTGAGGTATCTGTGTGACCCTGCTATGTAGCAACACAGGAAGTGGTGAGACCCCCGGAGTGAATGAAATGAGATCTTTGGCAGTTCTGACACTCTAACCGAAAAGTGACAAAAATTACTTTTGACTTCCTCTCTTCGTGCTTGTCCCACCATGTACTCTTATACTTCTGCCTTTTTTACACTTTACAGCCCCATTTCACCTCATCCGTATACCAACAATACGTATCACCAAGCGTCATACATTAACGGCTTCTTTTCCATCGTGTCACATCACAAATATCTATCGATACAATCTGCCGAGTGAGATTATGGGACGTGAAGATGATTTGTCTGCAGTTTGTTTTGCAAATGTCCCAGGCGTTTGATCTCTTCACCATCCTTTGAGTGCATTGTTTTATAGCAGCTGCTCCAAATCACCAGCAATGCAAACCTACAAAGCCACCTTTTTTTTTTTTTTTACAAAGACCCTTTTTGTTATTAACTTGAAAATTTACTTCTAGATAGATTAATCAAATACACTTTTCAATCAGTTATTGAAATTGTATGCTTTGCATCAGTTCACATCTCCTTTATAGTGCATTTAAGTGGTGCTTGACCCGAGGGTTAAGAGGATGGGACTGCTAAAGTAATGCTGGAAAATGAGGTTGAAGATGTCATGATGAAGCAGGCACAGCTACAAAAAAATTGTGACTATATGTCCTGGGGGAGGCCATCACAACAGAGGGGTTTGGAGCTCAGTGTGTTTATGTAGAAAGTGCTGGCTGCCTCCTCTCATCAGTTTAGCCAAACTGCCTTTTAACTGAATGCAAAATCCCCTTTTTCTTCTCTCTTTTATTTATGGAAATGTTTACACTAATAAACATCACCGTTTTGTACGTTTCTTATCTCATCCTCCTCTTTTCCACTGTCGCTTTCTTCAGCTCTCTCTCTCTCTTTTGCTCTTTCCTGCTCAGGCCTCGCTTTCTTTTTTCCACGGCTATTTCTGTTTAGCCACGAGTGCCCTGTTGTCGTTTACAGAAACCATCTAAAGCTCTCCTTCTAACTAAACACACAGACACTGTAGCACCACCACAAAGGCACTTGGCTAAACAGTCATGACAAGGGGTGGGGGGGACCTCACATCTACAGACACACACGTAACATTGAATGATCCTCCCTGTGGTCTACTGTGGTATGAGAACGGGGTTTTCATGAGTTATTTAAGCCCTCTTCATCATGCGTGTTGCGCTGCAGCTCACACTGACATGACACGGCCCATTTCCTTCTCTCGGGCCAGAAACGTGACACAAGACACGCTTTCCGTGTTCACACAGAATAGAGTAAAGAGGTACACAGGCAGTCATGATCACAAGGCTGTAGGGTTTAAATCATTAAATGTCCCCATGCAGCAACCGTAGTGACGCTATAGCGATAGACTGATGATCTGAGACAGTTCCTACTGTCCACTGCAGTCTGCACTCTCTGCTCGGTCACATCATGTCAGAAATATTTCAGAAGGAGCCACTTTTCATTTCAAATGCTCAAAACCATTGCAGTGAACCCTCATATGGAAGGAAACAGAGGGTTTGAACTGGGCTGACCACGATGTGCTTCATGCTTGTGGACCCTTGATTTGATGAATACTTCACAACCCACTCAGAGCAACTACACAGTCAATACATCGTTAGTGGTGAGGAAGGACAAAGGTAAACCTCCTGCTACACTAACTGCACAGATTTCTAATAGAGGGAGTGACACGCAGGACTTATATAGCCTATATAATAGTAAGGGTATATGGAGTGGGAATCTGTGGTGCTATTCTCTTCTTTATCTCAACTGTTGGAGCATTTATCCGTCTCACAGCGTCTTTGATTCCTGCCTTTGTTAGCCTTTACTCTGCTCTGTTCCACTGTGTCAGAGCAGCCTTCTGTCCTTTTCACACTCAACAAATCCATTCAGAAACATATGCCTTCATGTTGTTGTGTACATATGTATATTTTGACAAGGGAATTACGCATGCTGATTGCCATGAGATGAGCTGTGAGTGTGTTTTGATCGCAACAGCACAGCTGGACTTGGCAGACTTGGCAGTTGAGTGCACTTGGCTTTTGGCCAGTTCAATACAATCACAATTACCCACAGTGGGAGCATGGAACACCCCTGAAGGTAGGGTGTGGGTACTGGTTGGGGCACAGAGGGTGGGTACTTAACAGTCTTTGGCCACTTGCATCTGCTTGGAAAGACTGAGCTTGTTGTGTCTGGTTAACATTCCCCATTAAGAGTGTTAGGGAAGACAGCAGGTTGACTGCTCAAACAGTCATGCCACAACACAGTAAGCTACACATGCAAACATTAAACAAAGCCGGCTGTAAGAAGATGATTACAGCTGCACTTTCCCCCATCTTTTGTCCAGTGGACAGATCGGCATGTGTATGTAAGGAGCAGTGCAAGGAATAAGAGAGCAAAGAGGTTACACGACTGAGGCGCTGAGGGGTGGGGAAGGAGAGGATGGTGAGCTGAAGATGTGGTAGCAAGGAATGCGCTCAATAGAGGACGACTGGAGGGTGACAGAGGAAGCATGGGGAGGAATGCCACTGCTTGCTCCCCCTCCTCGGCTCCCTCTCTTTTCTTCTTCTCTTTTGTCCCCCTCTGTGGGGATGGGAGGGTGGGACAACTTCAAATGACAGTGACAAGCTTGCCACCGCTTCTATGAAGCACAGCAGATGGGAAAGTGTGTGTGTTTGTGTGTGTGTGTGATTAAAATGCCGCTGGAGACTGGGGTATACTGAGTCTCTTGGCAGCACCACACTTGGCAAAGTGCCACTTCTCTGCCCTCTTTTTCCAGCCCATCAGAGTGGGCATTGAGATGTGTGTGTGTGTGTGTGTGTGTGTGTGTGTGTGTGTGTGTTAAGTGAGAGCAGGCAGTCTCAATAAACAAATATTAATTCACAGTGTTTTCATTGTTTGTTTCATTATCTTTTCTTCAGGGTCTTGCAAACTGGATGGCGTGTGTTGCATGTTTTTTCATTCATGTATCTGAGTAATTCAGTAATGATCATAGAACTTTTGCGAAACAGAGCCCTGTTCTGCAGTGTGTGGCGCCAGTGCTGGCGTGCATGGGGGAATTAGTGAGGAGACAGTGGGTTTGGCAACATGCCATGGTTATTAGCCACTCGCATGGTGGGCATGAGCTTATGCCCCGACTCAATCACTCACTGTGTTTGCATTTGTGTGTTTAATGTGTTTGCTCCTGTGCGTGTATATATGCAAGTCGAGCATTTGTGTCGGGATTCTCCTCTGGTCACACTGACCTTATTGTGCAGTCACTCCTGGTTGATTTGTATCCCTTCCAACACATTCCTTTCCCTGAAAGGCCGAGAAACGGGCTGTTGACCCCCTTTTCCCCCCATATTCACCGTTTCTTTCTTTCCATCGCTCTCTCACTTTCTCTCCTCTTCCCTCCGGATGGGTTTGATTTAGTGACTGTGGTTTTCCAACCAGAGCCTGGGAGCCTGAAAGTGTAGACTTAGGGAAGAGACCTATAGATTCACAGGCAGCGGAGCATGTCATTACTTGGCCATAGCTCATCAGCAGATACATCATCAGGCTGGAGCTCTATTAGATGTGAGCTGATGCACTAAATGATGGCAGTATCTAAAATTGCATTGTTATTTCTGGGTGGATATTTAGCTCTATACTGCATATATCAATATTCCTACCTACCTTGCTATCCTAACACCATCGGGGAGGCAATGTTTGGAATCTGACATTCTTTCTGCACAATGACAATGACACAGTTAAGAGTGATAAAGAAGTGTCTTCATCAACTATTCCTGCAACAAGCTTGTTGCCAGTATGCCCTCTTCTCCCTGTCTCTTTGCCTGACTGCCTCACAACAGATAGGCTAACTTTTGGCTTCACAAGGGATTCAACACCTTCTCTCCAAGGTGAAAGTCCCTTGCTTAACTTTTTTCTTGTACAGGCACTTGCTATATTCTACTATTATACCACTCACCACAGCTGGTCTTAAAGGATTTGTAAAGCTTGATCTGCAATGCTTTAAAATGACCTTAAACTACATCAATTACAATATGTTGAAATGCATTGCCAGTTTTTATCCAAAAAGCTTAAACCCCATGTTATTGAGTAAAAAAATTAATAAATTTATGTTGTTTTTGAAAGTGTTGTTTTTTAACTTCAAGTAACTAAACCTGTTGCCAGTACTGCTTGTCAACATTGTGATTCCCTTTTTTGGACTTGAGAGAAAATATATTTAGATGTATTAAGATATACTATATTTACACACTGAGACCACCTAATGTGAGGTGGAGGCCCAGCGTGGAAGCCATCAGGCAACGTTCAAGACAGCTCAGGAAAAAAAAGAAGAAAAAAGACAGCTTAGTGAGAGACTTCCAGGCTCTGACCTTTGACCTCACATTGAGAAAGGAAGCAGGTGTTCAAGCATGATTAGGCCTGATGTGCTAAAAACTGGCAGCAAGCTTTGTAGAGGCTATCCCAGCTGTCATAGGGCAAGAAAAGGAGGAAGTACACTCTAGACAGGTCACCGAGCCTAACACGGAGAGACAGACAACCATTCTCAATCACATTTGCACCTATGGCCAGGATCACCAGTTAACTCAACATGTCTTTGAACTCTCGGGTGAAGCTGAGTAACCACACAGGCACAGGGGGAGGATACAGAGGAGCCGCAGCCAGTCGGTGGAGTCAAACCCAAAAGTTTCTTGTTGCGAGGTGACAGTAATCATCTTTGCACCACTGTGCCCTCCGACATTATCGAGAACATGGGAGAAAAATTAGAAAATCGAGCAATGTAATAGCTCAACTAAAGAAGTACACTGCTGGAATTAATCCACAGTGGGTACAAGAAAAAGTGAGGATGTTTTCTATAGATGAAAATATTTCATTAAAGTGTACTTTTGCCAGTGGTGGTCATCTAATAACAATATTGAATTAATTTTTATTTGGGCTTTTGTCATGTTTTTTTCTCTGTGTGTCACCTTTATTTATATCACCTTTCCTCTCCAGCCCTTTTTGCAACCCCATGACTTTAATCATCCCTTTCTCCCATCCAGCCTTCATGTCTCCACTTCTAGCCTCTCTCCTTCCTTTCTTCCCACTCTCTGATCCCTCTCTCTTTCCCTCCTTTCGAACTGTCCTCTGCTGTCAGGCGACTTGGCTGAGACTAAGTGCTTTTTGCTGTCTCTCGGCAGGTGGGACTGTAATAAAGCTTGTCAGTGGGAGGCATGGGTCGCACTGTCACATGCTCTTTGGCTCCCCTCTGTAACTCCCTCCTCCATCTTCTTCTAGCCCTGCTGCTCCAACAACCACCAGCACTCTCTGCCATGATCTTCTGCTTTTATTTTTCCTCTCTCATTTGTCTGCCTTTTGTTCCCCATTTTGTCTTGCTCTTACCCGAAACTGTGCTCCTTGACTTGTCTCTCATGTGTCTCGCGCTTGCTCTCTCTCTCCCCGGTTTCCTTGCCAACAGCACTTTCAGGAACATGATGAAGAAGAGCAGCAACAGGAGACACCCCTCTCGACATAACAACCAAACACACAAACCCTCACACACATAGGCATAACGCACACAAACGGGCACAGACACACAAGCAATCCATATAAATGACTCCAGGTGAGGTTGTATTGTTTGCCCAGCTGCTTTTCCTAACCACCCTCTCCTGTTCCTTAGTAAACCAGCAGGCTATATGGAAATCAGCTTCCTCTACACAAAACAGTTCTCTGTTCTTTCGTGTCTTTTTTAAATGTTTTTGCTTGCGGTGTTTGTGCTTGCATGTTTATGTATTTGCGTGTGCTTGTCGTACACTCAAAGGGCAAGAGAAGGTTAGCACTTGTATATTATTTGCATGCACATTTTTCAGAGTAACATAAAGGTGTGTTCTTGATCTGGTGTATGGTTGCGAATGCTTGTGTAGGTGTGCTCCCTCTAATTGAAAAAGCTCGTACATAGTCTTTCTTCTTCTAGCCACAGGATGGCATTACAGAGCCCCTTCTTTAAAGGAATCCTTCCCTTCCACCTCCTGCCAGCCACAGTTCATTCACACGCACACTCTCACACACCCACATGCACACACATACGCACACAGCCCTCTTTAGTCTGTGTTAGCCCAGGCTTGTGTAAGGTGACAGAGTGCAGTGAATAATTTAGTCCTGGCCATGTTAATGGCTGACAGCGAACATGGCCTCTCCTCTCTGCCGTTGGCCCATTACTAGTACATTCTGTTTCACTTTCTCTCCTTCTTCCTCCCTCTCCTATCCTCCTCTATATCTTCCATTTATGTTGTTCTAGTGAAACTATATACGTGTCACGTTTTCGCCTTTATACGACTCTGTACATGAAAATAAAGAAAGACTGTAAACTCGTCTTATAATGGTGCCCAAGAGTAAAAATGTAAACGTGTAATGTACGTAATGTAAGTGAGTTTGATTAAATATTTAATATGACTTTATTATATTGTGTTATTTTATTATTTTGCATTTGTCAAAATGTTATTGACAAGATAATATCATATCCACCTCTGCTTTCTCATGAGCATTTCCTTTTGACTGCACTTATGCTAATATTAAAATGGTAAAATACATAATACATAAACTATATTAAATTATCCTGTCCAGGTTTCTTTCACATAAATACTATATAAACATAAAAAATTCTTAAAATTAATATTAGCTTTCATTGCATTATTATTATATAATAATTATTGTATAATAAACTGAAATAAGCAACATGTATGAAATAACTGCATGGATCTTTTTTACGATGTAATATGAGGCACAAACGTTTTTTGGGAGCAACACTAGATATGTCTGGATGTAATTACAAGAAAAGTCTACTTGGCTCTTCAAAATGGCTTTAACACTATTAATAAAGCGAGGTTGACACCTTAATATTAATTATGGTGTCATTTTTATCTGTTGGTTATCTACATTTAACTGTATTTTCCCATTAGTGTATCATTTACATCCGGTGTGGCCCCCCTCATCAGTTTCTGGGGTGGGTTTTTTTTTTTCACCTCTCATTTACCATACGTATGGCCTCATGTTCTGCATAAACTGTTTAGAAGACACTCGGGAAACCAGGGTTTGTGTTTGTGTGTGCGCATAACTCCATTTAAGCCCTTGATTGCTCCACTGGGCTTCAGTTCTCTTGTGTGTGACGTGGGAGAAGAATAATACGACCCTAACTCTAATCGATTCACATACACTAAACAAATTACAGCTGCCGCCCTCTTCGTCTCTCTCTTCATCTCTTTTTGGAGACCATTAAACCACAGGGACGTTACATGTAGCATATGTGGTTTGCAGCTTGTACAGCTGATGTGTGTTGAGTGTCTGCCTCGCTCTATTCTTCTCTCTGATAAAATCAGTATGAGTGTGTTTGGGCCGGTAGGAGCCGATGAGCCTGGCCTGGCAAGCTTAAGCAGCACCAAGGCCTGGCCAGGCTCATGCAGGCTCAAGGGGGATTGGTAGTGACGTATCCGGGGTGAAACGCGCCACAGTTGGAACTCCCCACCAACCTCGCTGGCTCCAGTCTGCTTGATAAAATCCAGCTGGGACTGGGGAGGAGATGTGCCATCTATCTTGCCCCATCTCTGCTCTCTTCTTTTGAGCATCTGTCATATTTAAATAATTGTCTTCTTATTAATGGTTTGTCTTAACTAAGCTCTTCTCACCGCTTCTTGCAAGCTATGTGTCATCCATTTGTTTCTTTCTTCATCTTAAATTTTAATCAACCTACCCTTCTCTCCCTCTCTCTCTTTTGCCTGCTGTTTTTTGCCATCCTCCCTACAGCGTATCACACATTTACAGTACTCCTCCTCCACCTCTCTACCTCACGCACACAAACAGATCCAGAACCCTAGAAGTGGGGTCATGATTGAGGCTTGCTGTTAATTAGACGGCAGTGGTTGTTGTAGCAATGCAATGGTAGGGTGTAATTAATTAGGTGGCATGTGCACAGTAGGAGAAAAAGAGAAAGAGGAGAGATGGAGTGAAAGAGAAAGACCGGCTATCAGTCCTCCTTTTATCCTCTGAGCTCAGATGAGTTCCCCTAATGAGAAAAAATGAGATGCTCCCAACTAGGGAAGAAAGCATTTTGTCCTTTACATGTTCTCTCTGCCTCTTCTCTGCTTGTCGTTCTGTCACTGCCTTGTTCTCTTTTCATCTGCCTATCACATCCAGGCTATTGCTAGTAGGGTGCCAGTGAGTTGGAGTCACCAGCCATAGATTTCCCACAGTAGTATGAACACAGCCTCTGGGACACATCCAGAAACACACGCAGACACACATGCAGTGGTGACAGTTATACCACACAGCAGAGATGGTAAAGCAGTCAGTTGTAAGAGAGCATAGCGAGGATTGCAGAAGTATGAGAAATGCCCTGCTGTACAGTAATGGCTGCTGCTCTGCTGCATGCGTGCTATACTGGTAGCATTGTATATGTGCATAAAGGTCGCAAGAGGAAGAGAGAGAAAGAGGTGGAAAGACTGCAAATGAGCAAAGAAAATGTGGGAGGGAAGCAAGAGGTGCACAAACACTCAGAGCACTATTGATCCTCTTCTTAGTTCAACAATGTCTGCTTGACCTCGCTCTGAAGCACCTGTGTGTGTGTGTGTGTGTGTGTGTGTGTGTGTACTTATCAAACATATGTGTTGGTGCAGTTACTTCTGTGTGAGTCAGAGGGCTAACCATAGTTCAGCGTGCTGTATCTGTTAACAGCCTGCAGAGAACTCCAGCCGGTGTCAACTTGTCCATTTCAACCATATTATGAATATTTAGATACACACATTGCTCCACCCTCGTAAAACGCCTATTTTGCAGTTATTTTAAATGCTCTAGTAGATTCATTAATGCTTGCAGCACAACCCCCCCAACGCCACCGTGCAGACCTGCCTTCTCAGTGTAAGCTGATAGTTTAATGGCTGCTTGGCCCTTCCTGTCGAATGTGACTGAAACTGTCCTAGGTGACAGGTTTATGGATGTTTTGGCAATGTCACTGGAGACAGACAGCTATTTACAGCCTACTGTTAGACACTTCGAATGCTGGCTGTTAACATAAATCCCTTGGTGAGATCAGCCATTGGATAATACACACTGTCAACTGTGCTCAAACGTAAATCGCCAATTACACACATGCAAACAGCAAGCGAACCCACTCAGTCCTTTGTAACCTTGTTAATACTACTGTCACCACTCAACAAACACCTCACTCTCAAACGTCACCCGCACGCTGTAAATCTCTACCTCCCTTATTTACGCCTCTCCTGCCATAACGTTAACAACCACCACTCGCTTTTCCTCCCTTGCCCCACCTTCTCTTCAGTCTCTCATCCCCTTCAACTATCATTTAGCTTTACGAGGCATCCTAAAAGAAGCCTGAGGTGTCCATCCTTCCCTTCTCCATTTTATGTCTGAGATATTGATATCCTCCATAAGTCAGATGCACCGCTCTCTATCACTGAGCAGGAATTGATGACAGAAGGGTGCGACAGGAGGGGACTGGTGCCAGCAGAGAGTTATAGGAGTCTGGCTAGGTATGCATTAGAGTCTGTGTTTGTTTAAAAGTGTGCACTGCATGCAAACAGGCTTATTAAGCGAAAGAGAGGAGTTCGTTTGGTGAGGGTGGAGGTTAAGCAAAGGAGACGACCAATAATTGAGAAAATCTGAGAGACAGGATGTGGAAAGATGGGAGAGAGGAGGGAGGGAGATCTGTTTCTTGCTTTATGAGTTTTTCATTTGTGTATGATACTGTTGCTATAAACAAGAGGTCAGCTGAACAGAGTCTGTTTATAAGGTCCATCTCACAGAGTGGGCATATCAAAAAGCCTATGAAATCCTGATCAGCCAGCTGTGGTTTCTGTGCATGTGCTTGTGTTCAGTTGTGAGGTTATCCGTTAGAGCCAACTGTTGACAACAGAACTTTGCACTTTAAACATGAGAATCAGTCTCAGTTCTCTTTCTGTTTGAATTGTGTCATGCTGTGCGAGCTTGTGCATGCAGTTATAGGTTGGTGGTGACTATGCTCGTGTGCATATTTGAGCAGTTGGTACTGCAGGACCTGTGAGTTAGATGTAGCATCTAACTTACTATCACAGCAATACATCAGGTGATGGCTTACCATAGAGCTTATGCTGAAATTGCATTGTGTTTTTGTGTGAACCACATTAGCATACAGGTGTAGCTACTAAAAGGGATATCATAAGAGTCCGTTTACATGCAGGAATACTTACTCATCTTAACCGAGTGGTTGGCACAAGGTTGAGTCGCTCTACAAATTGAATATACATAATTTTTGCTTCTTTAGATGTGGCTAAATGGTGTGATTAGTGAACTTGTTTACTGTGTGGATTTTCTTTTTCGTATATTTGTCTGCCTACATGTGTTTAAGTGTTTTTGTGCTCTGACTGCTGGTGGGGTTTTTTCCTACTATTCCACTGGGGAAAAAGAAAAGGTTTGTTTGATTAATTAATGCTGTTAGACATGAATGTAAATGATCAAAGGAGCACATTTGCATTTCGCGTTTAATTATTCATGAGTTGCGATTGCTCATGAATTAGGACACCTGTGAGGGCCTACGCCTCTCAAGCTCAGGCACTCACTCATGCACATAGACACACACACATACTCTGATGCGCACAAACACATCTCGGGATGTGATCCGGTGTGTTTAACCAGACCTGCTCATCACCCCCGTCTGTGTGCCCTGCTGTGCGCTGGGATGCAGGTCATTGCAGGTTCATCTTGCTATTATTTGGTTATGTTGCCACTCTGGCCGGGGTTCAAACATTCTGATTAGGTTACCGCGTAGCACTAAAGCTCAGACTGTCACTCTGACTGTATGATTCATCTCCATGGAGACAAAAGAAAAGCTCTGATCTAATTACCCATACTGCTGCCATCTCAGACTTGAGGAGAGGGCTGGTAGTGTGAATAAGGCGAGAGGAGCCACGGAGGAAGAGGCAAGGGGCTGCACACAGAGGTTGTAAAAAGAGGTAGAGGCGAAAGAAAAATCAACTAAAAAATAAGAGCAGGCTTGCATGCTTCCAATAGAGACCGTGATAAAAGCAGGTATTATTTGGCTTCTCGCTTCATCTTCCTCATCTCTCTCCTCATCATCAGCAGCATCCAACTGCTGCACAAATGGGCCCTTGTTGCCATGGATATGAGCAATGGTTCTCCTGTTCTGTTCGATGGGGCTCAGTGATAAATGGCGGGACGTGGAGGAAGTTAATAATTTATCCTGGGGAGGGAGCAACCGTTCCGGGGAGCGTTACCTAGCATAATGGGTTAAGCGCAGCGATTGCTGCATGCCGAGCAATAGACTCACAGGAGGTGTGTATAAAAAATGAATAAAGGCTGAGTGGAGCCTGCTGGGAAGGAACTGTCAGGGGACTATGTCGGTGTGCGCAGGGGGTTGGTGTGTTTGGGGAAGTAGGCTTTGTCATTTCTTGAAGTTAGAGTATTGTCAGGTAAAGAACAGTAGACGCTTAATCGAGCTTTCTCCAGGCTTTCTTCGAAGATCTCCTCCCTCTCTACCTTTTACTGGGAATGAGAAACAGCTCAATATGCTTTGGGCTTTGAAGTGTGACAACAGCAGTGACAAATGAAGTTACTGCAGAGCAGAGGTGCTAGGCCTGAGCCACGTGTACTGTGCTGTCATTATCTGTGACTCATTGACACTTGTGTATACATTAAGAGTCTTCATCATCCCACCGTGTGATCATTTTTAAATAACATTTGTCACTTTCCCGTTTTTGTTTATGCCTCAAGTAGATGCTTCTTTGTATTTGTGACTTGTTGTGACTGTGTGAAAGAGAGAATGAGAATGAGAGAAGGGGTGCATGGGGTAGGCCCACACCTCCTTGAGTATTACCACAACACCTGCTTCACGTCTTTTTAACAATTCATGAGGCGCTACACTCTTTACACTACCTCATTTACCTTCCCTCCATTTAACCCCCTCCTTCCCCTTGCTCCCCTTTTGGTCCTGCTATCACCAAGATCTTTTGCATTTGGAGGGTGATGGTGCGTGCTCGGGGTTATGTAGGGGTCACCGTATTGTGTTATTCTGAGAGAATATATCAGATCAGCTTGATTTCATTATTGTCCCTCTGATGCCCCCGTACGCAGAGGCTCAAAGCTACTCAGAATGATCCTCTCCCAGCAATGAGGGAGAAGAAAAGCAGGAGTCTGTTATCTGGAGTCTTTTGTGTTGGACATTCTGCTGCGTCCTGGAGTGGATTTGTAGCATAACAGGCTTGTGTTAAAACACAGCCGAGCCTCGCAGCGTCTCCCACTGATTGTTTGATGAGTCTTTGTGACGTTCACATCTCCTTCGAGTAGTTGTAATTTCAGACTACGCTGCTTAGGTGTTTGTGTGCTGGCATCAATGCATGCGTGCACCCAGCAGAATATACGACTTGTGGTTTCTTTTCATTTGTTCTCCATTTTGTTTCGAGTGCTTGTGTTTTCCAGGAGCCTTTTTTTCTCAGCCTCCTTGTGGCTGATAAGTGATGCAGATACTGTAGTGATGGATAATAGCACCTCACATATGAACACACACATGCACACACACACTCACACACACATTAAACCTCACTCTCTTGTCTGTGATTCAGCTGAACAGTTACGAATAGTGTTTCTGTGCATGCCGGTGTATATTTGTGTGTGCTTTATTCCTCCAAAACACTGTGCACATTCTTAGGGAGCTGTTGTGCAGATTCTTAAGGCAGAAGGCTGAACAGCTATGACAGACAACTGAAGGAGGCATGGGGAGAGAAGGGGAGGAGGTAGGAATAAAAACAAAAAAAAACAAGAGAAAGTGGGATTATTCTCTGTATGTGAAATAAAGTAACATTAGTAATCACCGTATTCTAACACACATAAGTAGGAAGGAACATGTAGGTCTGTCATCTTCATGCTTTCTTAATTTTTAAAATAAAATCATTAACTGTGCTGGAACAATGACTGTCACACATTTATCATGCAAGCTGGAATGTAGATAGAGCAGCTATTAGCCAAATGGCTAATGCAAGGAAATGCTTTTCTTCCTTGTTTTTTTTTTTCTTTCCTCTTGTCCTCGTACGCATGCTTTTATCTTTTTATGAGCTCTCATTGCCAATGCCAAAGAGGGAGGCTAGGCTGGTATTACGATGAGCTGTGACAGGGTCAGGCAAGTACAGCACAGCATACAAAAATCACCTGCATATAAGCAAACACGAGAACTCTTCCTGACACCCCCAGCACGCGCAGCCCAGGGTTCATGTCAGCACCCTGCAGATACCCAACTTTTGTGTGGCACACTGACTGACAGCTTCATTGAACCTCCGCCCTGTTGTACACATTTGTGGACACACATGTGCACGCTGATAGCTGTACGCACATAAACACATGTACAGACCCATGCCCCCCCCCCCAGGTTGCCTTTGTTCCCAGCATCTGTTTCCCTCAGTGATTAATTGCAATTAGCGAGAGGTTTGAAGGCCTGTGGAAGAACACAGCAAGAGGAAAAACATCAAGATTAATGAGGGGATGCATTCATCAGAGATAGAGAGAGGGAGGAGGATGCAGGGAGGATGCAGAAAGAGAGAGTGAGGGGAAGTGAGGGAGAATGGAGTTAGAAAGTAGAGAAGGGGGGATGGGAGGATGTAGGGATGACATGGTAAGACGGGAGGGGCTCGGATACAATGAGGTGGAAAAGCAGGGCGCTCGTGCTCAGATGTTAATGACGTAGATAGGGAGAGCGCAGGAGCGTGACATGAAGCAAGAGAGGTGGAGTGAGAGCTGCATCAGCAGAGATGAAAGAGAGAGGGAGAAAGAAAGCGAGAGAGCGGGAGAGAGCCAGTTGTCAAAGCTCAGGCCACAGAGCAACACCACAGGGGACTGATTAAATATGGAAATTATAATTGCTAATTGACCTTTATTAATCAGAGAAGTGTGGGGGGTGTATTGCATTTTTGCGTCTCCATGTGTGCGCGTGTGTCTGAGATTGTGTATGTATAAGCACGCTGTTTGTGCTTGACTGAGTGTGTATGTGCGACTGTTTGATCCCCTCACGCAGCTCTCTCTTGTCTCAAAGAGCTCTCTCATGTTTAAACACAGCATAATGGAAGAAGCAACTAGAATAACTCACACATGCAGACAAGCACACTCACACACACAAACACACACACAAACTGGGTGGTAATGAGAGTGTGAGTATATTACGGGGAGCTAAATAGGGTCACTGTGGAACCTTGCTCTTTGGGTTGCCAGATGTGCAATTATGAATGCATGCGCACGCTCTCATAGACATGCATACGAGTCCCCGTATTTCTCTCACTCTTCCTCTTTCTGCTTTTCTCTCCTCCCACACTTTGATGTCTTCATGCTTATTATTGCACCTTAGGAAAACCCTGACATCACGTTTTATTTTGTATCAGAAGCATGCAGCAAGAATTTCTCTCCCCTGCCTGGCTCCAGATGGGTTTATTTCCTCACGTTATCGATAAACACTCACATACAAAAACACACAGTCACACACACACATGTCAGTCTTGTTGCCAGATCACACAGATTTGATTAGAGACTCCCTAAATTCATTAACCCAATGTGATTCAGCCAGCCATCATTAGAGCCACATGTAAACTGGTCTGAAGTGGTCTGATTTGGTTTCAGCTCGTCAAATGCATCAATCACCCACAATGAGCTCTGCAAGTTTTAATTACTTTTAACCAAATTGCTAGCTGAAAGGTATCACAAACCTTTAACAAAAAGTGCTTCTCTTTAATGGAAGAGCACTATTTTTGGAGTAAACCACTGGCTATTGGGAGCAGCTAAAGTTAAGAGAAGTACCTTCCTAAAGGGAGTTTTGACAAGAAGGAAGATTTGTCTGTGCTTTTCTTTCACTTTAAAGGTTTTCTTGGCAGTTCTGAGGATTCAAGGTGGCAGCTGCCTACGCAGGTCTGTTGTTATTCCCTCACTCCCACCTTTGAATCTGTATTGGGAGTTAGTCGTCTGCAACTCTAAGGGCATCTGCTGAGGCCGAGTGTCATTTCTGATCCCCAGGAGACAGAGACGGCAGGGACTCCTCCCCTCTTAGCCCTGGCTCCTCTAATCCTGTTAGCTCAGCTCAGGATCAGACTGCCATGACTGGTCTTCTGGCTCAACAGCACACACATACACACACACACACACACATGCACGCAAACTACCCCCCTTGGGGGCCACAGAGGCCACAGGGGGCTCAAAGGGACAATTGTAGCAGGGTCTAGCGATGGCAGTGAGGGTTAGGGGTCAGTAAGCAGTGCTGAAACTATAGGACATGCACATATGTCTGGGTGCACTGCACACTCACACACATACATCTTTAAAATGTACTCAGAGCACTGAGACAGAAGCTTGATCTCACCCTTTGCTCTCACTCTCGCTGACACACACAAACATATGCACACATGCATAGAATTTTCTGAACATATAGACTGCTCTTTTCCATTTCCTTGTTTCTAAGCAGCAAATAAGCTAGACTCACCTCACATCACTGCACACAGTCACTGTACTATATCCCCGGTGCATGTTGCCTGGCTTGACCACTTTTTGCGTTGATAGCAAGGAGTGTGCTTCTCTTTGGGGAGAGGACTGAATGTCAGCAGAGCAAAGACTATCAGATCTGACTCTGACGTTTGACAATTTTCTACTGCTGAAACACACAGCAGTGAAGCGCCGAGGGTTTGTGGTGTACCGTGTCCATCCAGCAGAGGGCTCTTGGAACAGTGAAGCAGAGGCTGTCTTCCTTTTGTCATGACTGCCTACTTTACTGCTCATCTATGAAGGAATAATGGCTGAAATCAACCAGTGTACAATGTTAATGACATTTGAATTAGAACACTTCTAAATTAATTAGGTAAGTAAAGTATGCAACAATCAAAATGTCACTGTTGATAAAGCTGTAAGCCGTCTTTGGGAATCGACAGACTGATTTGCTTGGTGTTATCAATCTAGGTTAGGCTCTGCTAGCTCTAGGTTTCCATGTGTGTGTGTTTGTATGTGAGGCTTGCTGGTATGTGTGTGTGTGCGTGTATTTACCGCTGGGTAGGGAGACAGTTTGATTGAGCTCTGCGCCGTAAAGCTGTCTGTTTGCCAGACGGTTTGTCTCCTGGCCAAGACTCTGCAGTGGAGAAGAATACAATGATTATCTGTCACAAGGCAGCAGCGTTCTTCATCAGTCTGGCTAGCAACAGCCCAGACTGCCCTGTGTAAGCCTCAGACCACACACTGAATCAGCCTCAAGACTTTCTCAACTCTGAAACTCTATACAGGAGCACAACTTCAGCTTTTCACATTACCACAGAGCTCTGTGAGCAAATCTCTCTTTTTTGTGGCCTGTGTCTGTCTGTGTGCGTGGTGGGGGTGGGCATGCAATAGTGTTCACACAGGAGCGTGAAAGGAATGTCAACAACCTTTAACCCCTGGACTCATTAATGTTAGCAGGGTAAGGTGATGATGTGGCAGTGGGATAATTGATGCGTGTGTGTGTGTGTGTGTGTGTGTGTGTGTGTGTGTGTGTGTGTGTGTGTGTGTGTGTGTGTGAGAGAGAGAGAGAGAGAGTGTGCGGGAGAGACAAGAGAGAGTACGTGCACACGGATCCAGAACAGTGACAGAGCAGACATGATTTATCACGTATTAGTAGGCAGAGAGGAAGAGGACAGAGCTCTCAAAAGCCCGAGGTTACAAGATCAGGTCAAAGGTCATGAAAGGTCAGACCGCTGAGTGGATATCAAAGAGCACTCTGGGAGCCAGTTATGGCAGACCAGGCCAAGATAGGCTTGCAGGAACTGCCTGAGCAGACAATAGCATGTAAACAGACACCCACCTCACTTGCAGGCTTGTGTAGGTGGAGTGTATGAGGCTGAAGTCAGTGTGATTGCTCGGAGGTCAAGGAAATCGGCCCTTAGATGATACGGTGGATTTTCTCAGTGCCATCACTTCTCTGATGTACACACACACGCATGCACACTTTTGAAATCCAACATGGGTTACCTCTTGACAGACTGACTGCAAATATGTTCTAAAATACGCATCTAAACCAAGCGTGCTGGTACACCCAAACAGACATGCACAAGCAGACAAAGCCCCACAAAGGCAGCTAATTTCACACTGGCTCTGCTGGGGCCCTGTTTGGGCACGGCTGTGAAGCACAGACAGAGAGACAGATGGTGCAGGGCTGGCAGGAGGAGTTTCTGCTGTCCTCTGTGCACGTATGTGTAAGCGAGTGTGTGTGTGTGTATATATATGCATTTGACTGATTGCTTATGCACACTTCTGCTTGTGAATGCATTCTCTGGTGTCTTTGTGCATTTTCAAACGGAGATCTGTACACCCCGCACCAGCTACGCTGGCGGTGCCTGTCCTAGATGTTTCCTGTTGCCAAGATAGGTGTCAGGAAATGTTACCCCCAGCATAACCTCTGTCTTCATAGTGTTTGTTCAATCTAGTTACAATGTTTTGTAAAAGTCATTTCCTGTCTAAGAGACTACAGATTGCGCATATTAAAAATGAGGAAGACCTGTTTGAAGTTTAATGTAGCTGGCAGAGAATGAAACAAGCTCTTATATCCTTGTGTTTTGGAGGTAATGTTTTCCGTCACGCTGTGCATGGACATATTAGTGTGTGTGCATGTGTGTCAGGGGTGTTCACGTGTGGTTGCTGTAATTGAAATGACTGGTTGCCATGATAGCTTGTGCATAGCTAAAGCTTATTAGTGTGCTTGGCTTGGTTGAACTGCAGCCAGGGGGTAGGGGTGGAAAAAATAATAAATAAGAGTTGCTAGGAAAGAAACAAAGGAATAGGAAAGAAATGAGGAGACAGTGAGAGAGGCGGCAAAGATGATGGCAAAAAACCAAGAGGATAATGAGAAGAGGTGGAGAAATCGACACAAATAGAAGGATAGAGGTGGACATTAAAGTGGTGAAGGGATGAATACAGGTGGTGCTCACAAGCTGTTTTAGCAGGTAGCAGCCAGAGGCAAGACTAATGGGCTAACGGGCAAGCTGACGAACTTAACTGACTAGGAGTGAGGCTGACAGACGGTCAGACGGATAGATGGACAGGCTGACAGTCAGTTAGCCAGACAGGCAGACAGGGAGCCAGTGTCATCCCACATTGAGAGAACAGGAGGAGTGAGAGGGGTTCATATTCCCCAGGACAGGTGGTAGAGACATGCCACTGCTGCCACTTGGCATTCACTGTCCTACGCCCCTCTCTCTCTTTTTCTCTCTCTGAATGTTTCTGTCAGCTCTTGACCTGGTCTTTCTCCAGATTTCTTGCTGTAGAAATATAGACGGGTCCTGTTTTTTCTGTTTGAGTTGCTTAAAAGACAGCGAATCTCACAGAAAGTCTTCGCCCTCCCTGTTGTGGGACGAATAGGCCAGGCAGGTAAAAGGCAGCATGTTAGCGATTAGAGAGGCTCAGTGAGGCATGCAGGTAAGCCCTCTGTCCCCATCAGTCAAGGCCAGGGCTGCGTGGGTGGGTGGGGTGGCGGTGGCGGGGCACTCGAGAGACTGGACCTGACTTGCTCAAGTCGCAGAGGCCACCTGCTCCCATTCACTGCTCCACAGCCCTGCCTGACCACAGCCCCGCTAGCACCATGCAGGCTAATTAAACTCAGTGTGGCACATACACTCTCACTCCCACTCACACTGGGAGACACACACTTGCCAGCTCACGTCAATGGTGAGAATACACAAATAGACACACGCGCTTAAAGTATCATCCACCTACACTCTTTGGACGGGAAGAAAACAAAGTGAGGAATGCAAACATTTTATAACACGGGAACAGAAACAATTGTAATACATGCTTACACACACATGCAGCCTGTGCGCTGCCAACAGACTGTCCCAGTTTAGAGTAGGAGTGTTCTATCTGGCGTCCACCCACAGCTCTCCTCCTTTCTCGGATCTCACTGCAGTATTTTCTATGGTCTGTCAGTATACTATGCAGGGCAAAACTGTCACTAATGTGATGGAGACAAAGCCCTCTGTGCCTTCACATAGATACTTGCTTCCAGTTAATGGAAGAACTTGGCAGAAAAGAAATCCCATCATTTGGTGCTGGTATATTCTCATTTAAGAGCATTTATTCTTCGATTTATTAAATATCTTACCATTTTTTTGCCTCTATAGTTTAACTTCTCTTTCATTTGACTATGCGTGACATTTATGCTTTTTTAGAAATTATTTCTAAATTGCAATTTTGAATCTGTTTTGCGATTTGGGAAAAGAGCAAAAAGAGTAACTTCTGCAGGGAGAAAATGAAATACTGTCTGATGGATTACGTTTGGGAAGCCAGCTGCGATTTAAACATTTTGTAAGAAAAAAAATAAGGAAATGGAGAAGGGATGAATATTTCTGGGGTGATGAAGCGTGTGTGTGCGTGAAAGGCAGAGGTAGACAGACAGTTAAAAAAAGAGGAGACAGTGGCGGTGAGGGACTTAGAGAGGTGTGACTGTTTCCTAAACTGATTTAAGGCCCAGCCCTCCCAGACCCCCGCAGCTTTCAACATGCCACAGGGAGTTGTCCCATAATCCTCTGTTCCAGGTAAACAGCTTTTTCCCTCCTCCAAAAGCCTGGACCCATCTCTCCTGCACACACACACTATCAAAAAGCACTCCTTTGCATATGCCTCTAAAGCATTCCCTTGTTTAAAGCTTGGGGGCCCCTCATCTGTAATGGAACTCAGTGATGCACAAATACGGCTCTATAATTTTTTACAAATTTCCCCCGTTTGTGTTGATGACGGCAAACGGCAGACATTGTGCACGCAGAAGAATGCAGAACAAATAAAATGCTTAGATGAACGCTTTTCATCTAAACATTTCCTCTCCTGATGAGGTTATACAAGGCCATACCAGCTGCACCCTCATTATCCCCTTGATTGTCTGATGTTAACCTGCACAGCTGCATCATGGGCAATGCTGTGTTGCCTTCAGTTCTCCTCCTTCTCTGTGTTTAACAAAGTCTTTCCCCACACAGCAGAGAAACTCCTCTGTTTACACTCCATCACAGACACTTAAACACTACTCCCTCGCCTCTGCCTTCCATTTCCTCTTTAATCTCGCCCTCCTCTCTTTTCTTTTCTTTTCTCCATCCACTCCATTTAGTCATTAGGTCGCCTCTCATCTGCATAAGCTTTCCGTTGTAGCACTCGATTGCACTGGGCTCCAGCTCATGTTTATTAAATAAGCCTTCTTGTTGTGTCTGCCCCACAGCTTGCCCTGCTCTCTGCCTCGTCCTCCTATTTTCTTCCTTTGCTGTTTTCTCTCCTTGCCGCCTCTCCCTCTCTCCTTGCTTCTCTCTCAGCGGTTGGCGTGCTAGCCTGCCCCTCTCCCTCCCCGCCCTCTCCTTCTTATTCCTCTGTGGGGTATTAAAGGCTGTTTCTGTTGGCCGTCACTCTTCATAAGTGGAGTCTTGCTCAATGTGTTCGCCCCGTTCCCTGAGCGAGTGCACCTCAATGCCCTGGTGCGCACTCTCTCTACAGGCCCCACTCAGAATGGAAATGAAGGGAGTCTGTAATGAGTTCCACTCAGCCAGGGTCCCCGACCCCACCACCATCAGCCAGCTTAGAGAAGAGAATCAGAGAGACAGAGAGAGGGTAGAGAAACGAGGGTCAGAGATGGAGGGAAGAAGAGGCTCAAGGGAAAACACAGGGTTTTTTTTCTTTCTTCTTTTTTTCTTTTTTTTTTTACACCCCCCTGTTTTAGTGCCTGGTTGCCAAGCTGCTACAATGTTAAGCCGGCCTTTCTTTCGGTCTATAGGGAACAGTGTGGGATCGTCACACCGAGCAGGAGAGTAGAATGATTTTGAAAGAGAGGGTGCTGGAAAGAGAAGAGGTGAAGGGAAAGGACAACAGTGCAGAGCAGAGGACAGGAGAGATGAAAGGATTAAACGGCGAACAAAGGCGATGACTGTATTTCCAACGAGAACATATTGGTGATGAAAGTGCATGATGACGACAACAGTGATGGTGGCAATTACGACAACCGTAATTGATATCTTTCAACCACTGCCAGCTCATTACTCTGAAGAAAACTGTGAACTTCAGTGTAATTAATTGGTTGGAAATCTGGCATTCTACTTCGCTGTACAGTTTTAGGTCACAGCCCTTTGCACTGAAACTTAAGAATGTTTTTTTTTATTAAGTAGCCAACCCATAATAGATGTTGACTAAAGCAGGACAAATCAGGGATCTCCAGAGCCAGTAATGTTGGGTCTTTTTTATGTAAATGTGTAGAATCTAAATATTTTTATGCATGAAGATGGTCTAAATTAGTCCCAAAGGTTTTTTGTATTATTTTTATTTCTCTGTTAGAAGTAGCAGCAGACGTTTTTTTGTTTTTTTGTTTTTTTTCTTTTGGCCTGTCCCGTTTGGCTCTTTTGCCATCAGAATTGTTGTCTAAAGGCAAAGAAAGATGCCCAACGGATTTACTTTACCAAACTGACCATCCCAGCCTTGCCGTAATGGTCCATTTGATTCACCTTTTATTGTTTATTTTATTTTCACTTACTGAATACGGGACAGACTTGACTGGGGGAAAGAAGGGGAGAAAGAAAGAGGGAAAGGGAAACAGCTGAGAAGAGGGACGGGGGAGAAGGGCAAAAGACAAAAACCAACAGAACGGGCAGAGAAAAAAAATGCATATATCAATCACCTGGATCACCTGCTGAGAAAGAAAAAAGAAAGCAAGCAGAAGAGAACAAGAGTAATAGAATAAACAACATCACAATGATATATGGGAATATGACAGTAAATACTAAATATTAAACATTATTGTGCAGCACATAAGATCAACAGAACACAGTGTGCTTTAAGGTAGCAGCAGACTTTTTTTACCAACAGACATTTTAACTTGTCATAAATGTCCCTAATTTCCTTCGGGATTAATAAAGTATTCTGATTCTGATTCTGATTAAAAGGAAAAACACAGTTCTTACTAATAGCAATAACGGTGCCTACATTCATTCCCAAGTGTCCTTAGAAACCGCGACACTTTAACCTTTTCATCACATTAATCACGATTTCAGACTTTTGGCATTCTTCAAAACCAACACAGAAGTGATAAAACCGCAGTTCCTAGAACGGCCACTTGAGGCTTGCTCCAAAGGTGAGTAGATCCCCATAGACTCCTAGAAATGACCAAATCTAGAAAACAACCCAGTAAAACATGGTTTTCATCTTTCTACCTAATATAATTTAAATTGTATCAAAGCGTACAATTTGCATAATTAGGACTGTGGCCTCTATGACAGGCAAGTGATTCCTGGCACCCACGTGTCAATTAGTTGACTGCTTGCCAATAAGTTGAACCTCTCTGCCAGGCTTGAGGTGTTGGGGCTAATTGTTGCCTTTTTAATGGCATTATTTGACAAATATAGGATTATATACTCCTTAACAGCCCATATAAGAGGTCTTTTCTCCAGTATTTGTATATGAAATTCTACCATTCTGTCTGTAATAGCAGGCAGTTTGGCACGAGAGAGTGTGTAAGCCTGTTTGTCATTTTGAGACTGTAGGAACTACAACTGCTATAAGATAACAATAACTTTGGAACCCATTCAGTTGATTCAGTCATTAACTAATTAGAAGGTTATGGAAATAAATAATTTCCTCTTAATGATGTGAGGTGTGTATCTTTGAGTGTGTGCATACATCATGAGTGATTCCTTCACAAGTGGATGAGTCATATTAGATGTTGTTTACACAGCATCTTTATCCTGTACTCCGAAGCAGTCATCTGGAAGAACTGGAGCCATGTCGACACAAGCTAAAATTGCGTCCTAAGAGGTGTGTGGTGTGTGTGTATGCGTGTAGGTGTGTATGTGAGTGTGTGGAGAGTGAGAGTTGTGCCTGTGATAGATGAGACACAGCTGATAAGGTGACCTGGGGTTGGAGCAGTCAAAGAGTGCACAGATACAGAGTAGCTCGGTCTTTCCTATCTATTCCTGTGTGTGTATTTTGTGTCTGTGGGTGCATTTCTTGCTGTGCTGTTGTACACAGGATTGTCTGTTCAGAGGCAGATGCCTCACTGGGCGTTAAGCCCAAGCGTTGTGTGTGTGTGAGTGTATGTGTGTGTGTCTGAAAGAGGGTAATGGCTGACTCTACACGCCCTCTGACCCTGCTGGGCAGCACAAGTCCTCCTCTGTTTCTCCTCGCACTGATTAGAGGGTCAGAGAAGCATCTAACGCAGACACACACACACAGACACATACACACACACACACACACACACACAGTGTGCCTCTTTTGGCACTGCCGTCAGCACAATAGAGAAGGAGAAAGAGGACATTCACTAACATTGAGAGGTGGGGTCAAACTGAGAAGAAGAGAGAGAGAGCGGAGAGATGTGATGCGAGGCACATAAAGAGAACAGCGGCACAACATGAATTTGCACAGATAAGACGGGGAAAAGTGGATAGCACAGGATATAGGCTTGGAGGAGACAGATATGCTCAAACAAAAGATAAAAGAGAGGTGGGTGAGAGTAATATTCCTGTTATTGGAGGCAAAAAGAGCAAAAGGATAAAAAGCAAGAATGGGTGGAGTAAAAGAAAAATGAGGGCTGTGGCCTTTTTTCCTTGCTTTGTTCTGTCTGCGCTTTCCTTGCTGTCTTTTAAAAAATGAATCATTCACCAGCCCCCTTTTTTATGTTAAAAGAAATGATACACATGACTTTACCGCCCCTATCTCTGTGGTAACCTCTCTATCTTCTTCTTTTTATCTGAAAATGAAAAGGAGAGGGACCTGCATGTGGATACCACTTTTGGTTTTTGGGGTTTTTTTTTTCAAGAAACATTATGGCTGTGTGGAAGGTGTGTGTGTGTTTGTGTGCGCGTGTGTGTGTGTGTGTGAGAGAGAGAGAGAGAGAGAGAGAGACAGAGACAGAGAAAAAGGAGGAGATTCATAGAGGGCTGTTTTAGCCCCTAATGCAGCATTCCTGGCATTCGACTCAAGGTTTAGGTGTCTTTGGGCCACTTAACATACGTGTATCTATATTTGCATTAGTGTGTGCACACCGAAGTGCCTACGTAGATGTGAGTGCTTGTATGTGACACTGACCCACGTAAAGAGAAGGTGTGGGGGGGCATACGTAATGATTGCTGTGCTTGCCACGCACAAGATCGTGCAGCATCGAGAAGGAATTCCCAGCTTAACAATCCTGCCTGCATGTGTACACAAAAGGGAGTGTGCAAAATCTATAACTGATTCTACAGAACATAGAAATGAGTCAAATTCAGTCCCATACCCACCATCTCTTTCACCAGTAATAACCACTGGTAATTATTTTGTTTCGTCGTAAAAATTTGTGCTCTTTGCCTTGTATGTACGTCTCTCTTTTTTTCCCTCTCTCCATATTGTTTCCCCATTGCATTGATCTCCGTGATAGGGTCTTTCATCCATCATTTACTTACACTCATCCGTAGTGCATACACATCACCTTCTCTTCTTTCCTGTATAATTGTGCCTTGCAGTTGATGTTAGGGTGTTCGCAGGTTAGGCGGAACATATAATATTACATAGAGACAGGTAACTACAACGTGGAGATGCTTGTCCGTTGGCTTCCCAAGTACCTTTCATCCTGATCAATCCTCTCCAGGAGTTTGAGTCTGTGAGTCTACCACTTCACTTCCACACCAGTTCTCTTTCCTAACCCACCAGAGAGGTGACATTCCACATCCCTAGAAAAAAAAAAACTGTGATCCCTGGAGTCGTACTGGTCTTTGCCTTTGGCTAGTGCATCTGACCCTAAAGACTGTTTCTCCAAGTGGGTGACCACAGGGCAGTGGCTTCATTGTTTTCCTATTTAACACAAAGGTTGTGGCCATGATGCCAGCTGTCTGTTGTTGCTCTGTTCACAGGAGGAGCAGGTCTGAAGTTCAAAGGTCAAACTATTGTGCATTCTTGTGAGGGTGTCTCTATAAAGCTATATTGCCATTTCAAAGATATATGGGAACATGAATTTAGGTTGTTTGTCAGAATTGTCGCAATCAGTTAACCTTTTCTCCTGCGCTACATCAGAGCTAATGAAATTTTGCTATTGCTGTTGTTTTCAGTGATCTTTCAATAAGGAGAAGGCTTGAAGGATGAATTCCCAATTCCATTCCCATTTCGTAGAATGCTAAACAAGTCTTATTATATTTAATATATAGTATACTATAGATTAATCTTTAAACTGGCCACTTTATCAATTTTCTCATCCAACATGTTTAATTACTATTTTTTATGTAAAAGTAAAAGGGTATAAATATACCTATGAAGCACATGCACATTTTTACAATTTCTTTTTTGTTGGGATTATACTAAAGGAATGTTTGTATCTGACTTTGCATTATATTTAATTCTACTAGAAGTAGATATGAAAACATGTTTACGTATCCTTCGAAGGAACAGGGTGCAAGGCATCATTTATATCTTGGGGCAGGAGGTGACTAGAGCCTAGAACTGTCAGAATGCCTGTCTGCTGACAGCAAGGGGATATATTGTACTGCTTGCCTAGAAGGAGAGGAAAAGCTCTGTTAGCTGTTAGATGGAAGAGGGAGAATAGTTCTGCTTCCTAATTGTCTTTTCTGCCTTCTGCAAACAAAAATGAGAAAAAAAGAATGAGAAAGGTGATGGGAGAAGACTGGGATTTGGTGGCTAAGTAGGAGTGATGATGAGGAAGAGACCGGGTAGGGAGGGGTGGGGTGGGCTCTCTATTATAATGGCTGGGTCACAGGGATCCCTGCCATTCACTATTGAATTGGGCCCCAATTAAATGACTTTGTAGAGCAAGCAAGCTGGAACAATGTGTTTGTGTAGCTGCATGTGCTAGTGTGTGTGTGTGTGCTGTTGCATTTTGGAATGTGGGTCCTGACAAGTGTGTGTGTGTGTGTGTTCTTTGTGTGCGCACATGCACTCACTTTTTGCAGCATTAGGGGCGACAAAGTACTTGAAGTGTCGCCATGGTACTGTAATTAGCGAGCAAGGGTTAAAGGTCGGCCACAATTCTGCTGGCCCGGGACAGGACCTCTCTCAAGAGCAAAAGGATTGGGGGGGGGGGCATGGAGAAAGGACAAGGGGCTGTTTTTACGGAGCAAAGACTAAAGGAGACTCCTGACTGAAACAGCACAGAATACAAAGCCATTAAGCAGTGTTAGTTTTGTAACCGTTACCCTGCCTGCTCTGCCCCTGCTGGCATATGTCGACATGTTTAATACTGAATTGTGTGTGTGTGTGTGTGTGTGTGTGTGTGTACACGTTTGTGCAGGAAATGCAAACTCGGTGGTTTAAGTGTAGGCTAAGAATCTAAAAGTGTATTTCATTTCTTTGACTAATCTTGACGTAACTTTAATCTATATTTAAAAAAACAAAACAAAAACAAAGGAACTTGATTGGAGAGGGGTAGAAAAAAGCCAAATACAAGCATTGCTGGAGTGAATACACGCAGGCAGGTTGACATGAGAAGAGTTAGAAAGAAGTTAAGAGAAGCACAAGGAGGAGATCACTGGGTCGTGTCTGTTAAAAACTGCTAATGTAAAAACTATCTGACTGCTTTCTTACTGGACTCTCTGCAGCTTTAACAGCCTGATTGTTGGAGTATATCACGATTAATCTGTAAGAGCATTCTTCTTTGTCACCATGTTTTACAGGCAAACGTGTTCTCATGGTAGCACCACCACCACCCCTGGACCGGGCGAATCACAGTACAAAAAAATGTTTCTGGCAGAAACCCAGTAGGTTCTCCACCCTGCTGCATTGTAACAGTGTGGAAGCAGCATATAAATTAATAAAGTAACAAAACAAGTTCCCTACATCTCATAAAACCTCCTGTAGATGTCTTGTCAGATCTTTCATTGCTCAGGAATGATATTATGACACTTTATGTTCTGCTCTCATGCAGGAATAACACTCTCTTTATCAAAGTATAATGTCTCAAGAGGGAGAGGAAGACAATTGTTCTTGTCAGTTTGTCAGCTGGAGTAGAATAAAAAAGTAGGGCTGTTTATAATTAGAGACTTCTTTCACAGTCAGTAGAATTTTTATTACAATTTCTATCCGGCCTCGCATGAATCTAATGCCTGCTTAGACACACCTATATTATATGCAATGACATGTTTTGTGCTTCAAAGTGCACCTTGAGCGTTGGCAAAGCACAAATACTGCAGTGATCAGAAACTCTTGCTTTCTTAACGGGTGTTGGTTGTTTCAGAGGTGCAGTATGTTTCTGTGTTTGAATATAATTGCCTATAAAAGGGCTTTGTGGAATGGAGGAAAAATATTAAGCGCTCATTGAGATGGCGTAAAGTGTGGGTGTCTAATACAGAGATAGGGAAGACATCAGTCCTCTCTTTTAGTTGGCATATGGCGATCAGCACACATGCTGCAAAATCTGCCAGTGACATGTGTGAGAGGCTATGCACATCTCTGTATGTGCGAGATTTGTGCCACCAGACAGAGAGCTGATTTTGAATGATCTACTTTGTGCCAGTTTTGTCAAGGAAGAAATAAAGTTTTGGATAAGAAATTTCTGAAAAGAAACACATTTATATAGTTGCCACACTTAAAAATATATATATTGAAAGAGAAATTCAAGCTAATTGGTTTGATTCTAGTTTTCATCTATTCTGTTTTATTTTTTTTAAACTATTTTGAAGAGTCTTATGAAATGATAATAAAGAGTAGAAAGAAAAGGTGGTAGATACACAGGAAACGACTTGGGGTCTGAACTAGCCTTATGTCAATTAGTCAACCTGGTGAGCTAATCCATCACCCCAGATAAGTGTATTTAACCTTGCTACTTACTCTAAATAATATTTTAAATGTAATCTACAATGTCAAATAATTAGGATTTTCTAATTAAGTTTTATTCATGTATCTTTTTTCCCATCTCTGTCATGGCAGTGAATTTTGAAGCAATGAGAGGACATAAATGTACCAGCACTTTGTGTTCAAAAAAGGAAAAATATTCATGTTCAGTTCGTAAACTGTACATTTTATTCTCCCTCAGACTATTTGACTTTGATTAACTTTAACTTTAAGCGAGATATTCACAGCCTATCTAGCCGCAGCCTATCGCAAACCTTTTTAAACTGCACCTTTCAAATAATGGCTGGAAGTCGACCTCTTGCGCTTCTACACTGCAGTTTTGGTTTGAATGAATCACCGGGCCTGATTTAAGCATCTCATACGGAATAAATATGCTGTAAAGTTACTTTGAGCATGTAATTTCACATTTTAAATAAGTCAAATACAATAAATCATTGACAAAATAGAATATCAAAAAAATTACAACAAATTATTTTTGTTGAAATGAAATGCTCAGCTGGTGAAACGTTACATATAACAATAATAATATCTATTAAACAGATAATAAACTCTAACACGTCGTATTATATGTTGACTGTATGGATGACTACTTTATTTATATATATATATATATATATAGAGAGAGAGAGAGAGAGAGAGGCTTTATCATGGCTTGTGTGTGTTTCTGTCTGAGTCATTTAGTTGTCTGTTGGTATCAGTTGTAAGTTATTGAGCTGGTTTTGGCAAGTAATCAATTCTTCAAGATTGTTTGCGGGTTAAAAGGGAAGTTTTGAAAGGTCCTCACAAGTACATTAAGGCAAGCATATGTGTCGGCCTGTTATCTTCATGTGTGTACTGCGCTCTACATTGAGGGAGTGCGCCTGTTAACTGTGTGCCAACTGGCACAGAGCCCTTGGCAGTGGGCTGGCATTCGCGTGCCCGCTCTGCTCCTACCACCTGTCTGGTCCCTGGAAGAGTCAGCGGGCTCCTGCAGGGAGGGCCTTCTTTGTGGGCGGGGGGTGTGGCGTGTGCAAGTGTGTCTTCTGCTCTGTGTGTGTATGAGATGTGGGGTTTGAGGGCCCTGGCAGCTTGGGAGGAGGTGAGGCCAGGAGGAGCAGGAAGCAAGTTGGTCCTTTGGACCTCTAGCTCTCTCTACCACAGGAAGGGCTTGTGCTGCAAAGATAGTCAGACTGGGGCAGACACGGCCTGTAGTCTGGGTGAGACTACCTCCAAGAGCCTGTGGAAATCTGTCTGTCCTTCCCTCGGTCCATCTGTCTGTCTGCCTGTCCATCTGCATCCTGAATTAGTGTCTCTGTCCTTTTGACTGTGTGTTTGCCTCTATGAGCCCAGAAGATGCCAGGAGGACAGCGGGAGGGAGACAAACTGCTCTCCTCTGTTCTATTCAGCAAATCTGTTATTGAAATATGTGGCACATTAGTTAGCTAACCCAGTGTCTCCTAAATCATCTCGCTGTGTTTGTAAAAGTGTTACTCATGAGATCGGGAGGAGACATAAAGATAACAGAGAAAGGAACAGTTAAAGGCAAGAAGCAGTGTGCTTCATGGCTGCTGCGTGTGGGAGCAGTGGGTTTTTAGAAAACCCTTGTACTACCTTTCAGCGAGGGATTGTGTGAACATACACTTGCTAAATAATTTAGCCACTGCAAAGAGTGGTTCTGATTAAATAATGAAGGAGCTTGGCACTGTTGATCAAGATCATGTGTGTGAGTGAGGGTGTGTGTCAGTTTGCATTTGGGCACAGGAGGGGAGACTGAGGGTTTACCCGCGCACATGCTTTCTCACTCTTAGATGACACCTCAGCCCATTATAACCACAATCAGGTCTGAGCTCACACATCCTCGTGACAAGAAAAGTGTTAAAAATCATCTCAGATGTAGCAGTGTGGTAAGCGCTTTGAGACAACTGCTGCTGTGAACCGGCGCTATATAAATAAAAATGGAATCAAGCAGAATTCGAACTGAATTCATCACGTGTCCACACACGCTGACCGGAAGCTTTGAGGTGTAAAGCATGAACTCTTTCTCTTTAAACGTCAGTTTGTTTTCTTGTTTCAATGGAAAAAGAGGATTTAACCAAAAAGGCCTTTTCACAGTCTCTATGTCACCCTCTGGCCTTACACTTCTCTTTCATTTAAATTTCTCAGCCTTGATGACTTTGTTGTATAACTCTGGCCCTACCACCCCAAAACAACAAATATTTAAAAAATGCATTTAAAAAAATCAAGTTTGGTAATGCAGTTGTGACCTCTGCCTTTACTGCTGTTCTCAGTCCCATTTGCAGTGTCAGACTTTGCTTGGGCTGCTCATGGTTCAGGTGCAGGGCAGGGTTTCCATGCCAGGAAGCCAAAGGGTCAGATACTAATAAAGCATGTTGTTGTCTCAGGGTTGTAGATAGTAATGAATGGGCTTTAGACCACATGTCTAATGGTTTTAGAGCCTTTAACTTAACCTTTGAACTCTTTTGACCTGAGAGGTCGAGGCAGGAGGCTACAGACAGTCACCAGAGCAAGACCCCCTGACCCTTAGATCAGTTTGGGGCAGAGGTCAGAGGAAATGCTTATTGGATGGTGCTGTGTGGTCAGACTGGTGCGCTTGTGTTTTTGAGGCCTGTAACATTGCTCTTAGTTTTGAATTAGGATGTTATCCAGATCCAGTCACTACACTGAACCCACTGGACACAGAATTTCTTGTGATTTGATTTCTTAACAGTTTACTTGGATTTTCTTGTGTGTCACAGCTGTATACACATGTGCAATTTCCAGTCTCAATCCTCATCCTGCAGATTGTGTTAGGATTTTCTTATGTTTTTCCTTTTTTATACCATCTAAAATCGGCACACAAAAGTTGGACACAATTTAAAACACAAAGTACCATGACAGCAACACAAACACATCCTTGACTGATTACAAATCACTGCTCGTAATCGCGCTTTGTGCACGTGTACATGTGCGACTGTGTTGTGCTTTATGTGTGAGTGTTATATGCCTCAGCAAGGAGGCTTGGGAGAGTATGCAGTGAAGCCGTTTTTCTTATAATGCAGGCTATCCTTCATGTCTTATCTGAGGCCACTAATGTCTGGGGCCAGTGGAGGCTGGAGTTTGCAATTCATGGCCTAGACCTTGGCTTTGTAAGAGCAAACATCAATAATCTTCCCATGCCCAGCTCCGCCTGCAGCACCACCAGCATCCATATGGCTCCTGTATGTGGAGAGAGTGAAGGGGGTGTAGCAAGACAAACAAAGATTCAAGTAAACTAGGGGAGAGTCACTCAGTAAGAGGGACAGAGAATAATGTATGACACACTTACATCGTGACCCGCTTTGATTCATCAGGTTTACATTAGCAGACACAACCTGGATGTTGGTTTTTGACACAGCAAATAGATAAAAAGCCAAATATTGGCAAAAGAAAACACAAATCTTTTGCGTCTATCATCTTAATAAGTTATCTCATGATCCATTTTAGCTTAGTGTTTTCCTGAAAATGTTTGGCTTATCACTATCACGAATCACATCAGTGGTAATTTGAAGATGTGTGACAAGGTTTGCACCAAAATAAAAATTTCTGAAAGAAAAAGAAAAGACCAAAAATGTTACAAAAGCTTTCCTGAGCATATTTAACAACATTGAATTTTCTTGGTGGTAATAAATTTGTCTGAAGCCCTACCAGGAAACTCTTAACAGCACAGAGAATTTTCCCTGAATTATCGACCAAGTAAGTGTGGTCAGTCCCTGCTACAAACACATTCTTTGTGAAGACTCTATTGATCGATGCAATGATTTAAAAAACGAAACAAAAAAGACTGCCTCTTTCAAAGTAAATATCAAATTGAGCAAAATATCATATTCTGAATCCAGTACAGGATGCATATTGCTCAGTGGTCTCACAGCTAATATAGCTTGTGCTCTTTGTGTGGATATATTGTGTTTGCATACAAAAAAAGCACACACACACGCTCAAAAGAAAGCGTGCCGCAGTATCCAGTCTCAACTGGTGCAGGGCTATTCTGCAAACAGAATTTGTCATGGCGAGTTCCTCATTATTATCTGCGTCTCTGTTCAACCGAGTTCGCATCCAGAAGCATAACGAAAACACAGCAGCTTGTAGTTTGTGCATGTGTGTCCAAACTGACCATGAATGAGCCGAGCAGAAACAGAAAACGGGAAGAATTTTAGCATGGCGACTTGCAGACGCAGCGAGTGACTCAGTCCAGCTCGAGTTTTAAAGGTACAAATGAAACGAGGCACGAAGGCTGAGTTAGGAAGCAGAAAATAAATAAACCGGGGATGGAGACTTGGGATCTGTAGCTAATGATTGTTTATAAAGAATTTTCTTGGTCTGTCAGTTTGGTTTCTCTGTCTGTAATCTAGCACTGAGTGGATATGATGTTGCAGCTTCCTTTTTTGTTGTTGCATACACTTTTGAGAACTTTCTTGGAGAACACGTGATGAAAAAAAGTGAGGTGATTAAAAACGAGAAATTGTTGAAGATAAAAACATTAAATACATGGCATTAGTAGTTTTTAATAAGGACACATTTGATAAACGCAGAGATTGTGGAGTTGAAGTTGAATGAAGTTCTGATCCTGCATACACACTAGTTTATTTATACCTCACTGGGCAGCTTATTTTTTTCCTACATCTAAAATCTTGGTCTCCTAAATACATGTTAAAAAAATGGTGCAATTAAAACACAATCTTCGCTTTACTAAACCAGAGTACACTTTTAGTTTAAAGTGTTATTGCGACTGTTTTAGTGTTCCTTTTATGAGTCAAGGGCAATTTAAAAAGAAACAAAAAAAGCTAATGGATTTTTGACCACTAAGGGGCAGAAAAAGTCCAAAACAGTCTCATAAAAACAGTGTTTTCTAAAGTGCTTATAGCTCAAATTTAAGCAAAGAAATGTCATATTTGACATCCACTGGGAACACTTGAAATTCCACAGGAGCTTTCTTTCTTGAAACCTGACAACAGCCCTAGTTTGGTCTCTACCAACGCTTATTCTTAAAAAAGGAAAAAAAAAAAAAGGAAAAAGCTGTTTTTTAAGCAGTTATTTAATATCACTGATTATTTGTTTATTATTATTTATGTGATTCATTTATTGCTCTCTTTATTTGTTTATTCAATTCAATTTTGCTGAATGCATATTTTGTATTTTTTAAAATAACATAAAATTAAAAGAAAATCAGTAATGTATTTTTGTAACAGGAGAATTAAAATCCCAAAAAACCTCCCCCAAAGTTCATTAAAAAGTGCCTTGGGTATATTAGACTGAGAAATCATCCTGGCTCTTGAAATGCCCTCATACTGAATGACCCACACATTTTGTAAAAATACGTTTGAGTATCGTGTTTCTCGGGTAGCAGAGAATGGCCTTTCTACTCTAATAATAAGGTGACATTTCTCTCAGCACAGCCTCAGAATAAAAGCTGTGCTTTTTGCTCTCCTGCATCTACAGTACATCTGTTTTCCTCCTGGGCTCTCTTTGTCCCTTCCTCTCTCTGTGCTTCTTTCTGCAATTTGCCATCATCAAATTAAAGCTTGCGCTCATCCACTTTTCAGAGGATGAACCCAGCAATGAAAGACATGTAACTTTGTAACTTGCACTGTGTGAGCCTGTAGGGAGGCAGAAACAGAGCATGCGTGCTTAATGTATAAGCTTTTCCTCAGTGACGTTATGGCTTCCATGTAGCTTTAACTTTGTGAGATTTTTTTAAAATCTTGTTTCTTATATGTGAGGCTACTAAACTGTCTCTGCTGTTATGTGCAAAATACACAGGAAGAGCAGCTGGGGGGCAAAAACGTAAATAATAAATAAATGTTGGGGGGCAGGATGTGTTCATTTACACTTTGCAAATCTGACGCAGGTCCGCATCATCATGTGTTGTGTTCCTTGACTTGGAACAAGAACCATAAGACAAAGGGGGGAAGCACAAGAGCTGCGTTTTAATAAATAAGAGAAGCACAGATGACACAAGCTGATACCAGCTGCATTGTAGCCCTTTGATTCACCACGTATGGTCTGTTCACAGATTCGGATCAAGATTTCATTAGATCTCTCTTGCACTGTGTGGCATGCAATAAAGCCATGCAATCATTGTTTTTCCAAAGTCTGAAGGTGCCTTTTACTCAGTCAGCCATTGATTTAGTCACTTCACATTTGCTTATCTGCATTGTGGGGCTTCTGGGCAGCAGAGCATTTTCTTAGATATACTGAGCCTCATCCAGTGTCTCCCACAACATTTAATTTGAGAAAAGAAAAGCAGTCCCAGGCAGCTCTTGCATTCTAGCATCGACATCAACAACACGGTTTATCACAGAAGTTCATTTATCCTTCTGTTTCTCCCCCACACCCTGTCTCTTCTTACAAGACGTTCTTATTTTCTGTATGTAGTTATCCACATGTGCAAGAGACAAAGAGAAGGAGTTGTCTCAGTTGAGCAGTGCTCAACCTTCTGCCCCGTTAATTAGCTCAGTAAATGCTGTTGAGAATACAGCACAGGAAGTGAAGCATGTAAGTCAGTGAGGGATAAAGAGAATGAATGGGAGAAGCATCAAGGTTGGAGAGAAGGAAAAGAAAAAAATCTGAGGACCTGTCTGTGTTCACAGCAGCCTGTGTAAAACTCTGACCCGCTCCCTTTTTTATGCTTTTAAGCCATAACCAAGCAGATACCTTCTGATTAGGCAGTTTGCGCCACAGGGCAGTGAGAAGATGAGAAGAGTTAGAAAGGATGGAAATAAAAGAGTCCAGAAAATTAAGAATTGAGAGTTCACTCCAATCTAGTCATATCTTTTTTTTTCTCAATACCATCTGTATGTCTTCGTGATATTCTCTGTTCAGCCTGTAATTTTGCCACCTACTTATTAGACAAATAATTTAAAAAAGAAAGAAAGAAAGTAATGCACGAGAGGCAGACACTAAGTCCACATGGTGATAACAGATTCTTAGTGTTCTGCAGACTAGACTTAAGTACCAGGAACTGGCTGGTGTAATATTTAACACCGTGGAAATGAATATCATTTTCATATTAAGATACAAAGTCTAGAAATCACTGGGGACGTTTTTTTTTCCAACACTGGGAGGTTTTGCATTTAACAATCTGTGTTACAGTTATGTGACACAATTGTGTGAGCTTTTCTGTAGCAAGTGAACACATCTCATTTATACCATAGTCATTACTTAGAATGCAATTATATATTGTGAACTTTGTGTGGCAATGATCACCAAAAATGGTAGCATTACTTTGCGTATGCCAGCATACCCGGATTGACAAACAGCATGTTGAGTGGGCAAGTGTAACTTTGTTTTAGTGCAGTTTTTTTTGCACAGGAAACGCATTGCTCCTACTCTTTCCCTCTCTTACCTCAGCTCCACAGAGCTGCTTGCAGTCAGCCCTTTCTCCACTACCTGCTATTATGTGTAGCAGAGGTGTCTCTAATGGCCCGTGGCACTCCTTTCCTCCACCTCTCCCCTTTCATTTTCTCATAACAAGCCCCCTGCCCTCTCTCACTGGAGCTCAGACAAGATTATCCCTTTGTTATTCCACCTTCCACTCCAACCCACACTTCCTGGCTCAGGCGTGACCCCACGGCAGCAGGAAATGGGCATTTGCAACAGTCATTTCTCTCTCTTGCCCTATGCCTCCCTCGCACAATATGTATCTCGCCCCTCCCTCAAGTGCACACACTTGGAACGGGTCACAGATCATTTCAAGCACCTTGAACGCAGTGAGGCAATTACTCTCCCTTCTGGTCACCTCCAGCCCGCCTGACACTGCTCCCTGCTCGACTTTGAGTGGGCCCTCCTCTATTATCTCCATTCCCCACTCAGTGGGAGTCACCACTCTGCTAGTAGTGTCAGCCCATGACTCATGGCTCTACTACTGCCGGTGTTCAACGGCCCACCTATCAGCCTGGAAATCATCTTTCTGTTGCTGGTCTGCAGCAGTACTATCAGCACATCAAGGTGCCACAGAGTTATCTGTCGCAGAACAGGAGACAGGAAGATGGAGGCCGAGACCAGGCAATGTATTGCCTAAGTGTATGTTCATCTCAGACTGGCTCATTGAATGAGTGGAGCCATCCATCATCCATCTCCACGCTCTGTTTGTTTCCCCTTCATCACAGCCCCCATGTGCGCCGCTCCTCATCATAATCCTTACACAGACAGCAACTCGTGTGTGTGTGTGTTTGTGAGAGTGTGTATGTGTGTGATTTACAGCGGGTATGGTCTTAAGCAAGAGCAAGTAATAAATTCAGTGACATCATGGCAAGAGGGGAAATCTAAGTGTTGCAGTGCTTACTCATAGACTTCACATCCCACTATTCTGTGCGGTAGTTATTATCCCACTCAGCACAGACACGCGCGCACATACACAGACACTATTGTGTAGGTTTAATTGAGGGTGTGATCGTAAGTGTGCTGTAAATCCTGCTGCACTGGTCACTGTTAAAAGTGCCTCTCTGCCTTCGACAGTTTGAGCAGGTTTGTTTACTGACAGGGACAGGAAACCAATCATGCGCACGCACGCGAGTACACCTTATGTTCAATCTATGCAAACAAATAGCATCTAAATCACACAGCTTCCGCTCATTATCGGAAGATTGGTAGGATGGTACAGACAGCTGGGAGAGACACATTCACAGATCAGATCTGTTAATAGGGATTGCAGTCAGTGAGATTGATGACGCTAATTTTGCAATAACTGTCCCGAAACAGAAGAGCCTCTGTCTATTTGATCAAATTCCTCCTTTAAAAAGAAATAAATAATAAATTTGGAAAACTCTGATCATCAGCTGTATCTAATAGGAGAGGTTTCTGCAAGGAGACACAGGCCTTTCCATTCCAACTGTCAAGCAGGATTTATGCACGCTTTGGAGAGACTGCCAAAAAAAGTGAAATAGAGGTATCTCCATCTTGTGGGTTGAAGTGTTAATCAGTTCCTGGAAGAGATAGAATATGGTAGGCACCGATTAATATTGGATAGGCTGTTATTTTATGAATGCCAGGTGATGAGAACACATGTTAATCTAAAGGGTATGAAAGTATGTTTTAAAAAGGTTCAAGATACTTTCTTTTTCTATATTTATGAAAATAATTGTAACATTGTTTTTTAAAAGAATCATGGTAATCATTAGCTTAGAGTAAAATAAATATTTCTTACAGCCTTAATCTTACATGTTGTGTTTAGTATTGGAGGGATTTTTTTTACAAGAAGTGTTATACAGGGTGCGGCGCCTCTGCAGGGTATTTGAAAGAATAGCCAGCATTTCTGTTCAGTATGTTCTTGTTTGCCAGCATTTATTATTAATGTGATAACAAATGTATTTCTTGAGTTATTTTGTGTGAACTCTGACAGAGGAAAATTCAGAGAAAGCCCCCCACCCACCCCGCTTCCTCAACCTTGCAAAATGCCCGTTCCCACAGTGACCAACCTCAGCAGCACCATGGTTACAGCCCACCACCCTTAACCCCCTTCCCTTGATCCCTTCCTCCGCCTCTCCTCCAGACTTTAAGCAAAAAAAACATTGATGTTGACCTCAGTCGTAAATGATCACGACGCTTTAACAAGCAGCACGTCCAACACGGCACTCACACTTTAGTGGGTAATGTAAAAAGTACATGTCACATGAGGTCAGTTTAGGCCCTAAAAAACACACTGAGTTTGATTTGGACTTTTTTTTTTCATTGAGTGTCTTGGAGAGGTTTACCAAGGTTTATCTCCTTTTTCTGTCATACATAAATGATCCACGCAGAGCATTTCTCCACAGCGAGTGCGGAGATTTATACGGCTGTTGGACAGATTAATCTGTGGGAAAAAAAGACAGAGAGGGAAGAGAAAGGAGGGATTCTTGGACGGCCTTTTTCTCTTTGTGTTGGTGGAAGACCAAACAGATCTTTGCTCTGCAGGATGAATAGCCATGATGTCAGGTGATTGCCTCTTTCCATTTTTTTTTCCTTTAGCCGGTTGCCATCGTTTTCCTGCTGCGATTTTCAACAGAGAAAAACATCTTTACATGCCCATAGCTGTGACAATAGGTGTCTTCAAAAATAAGCGTAGTCTCAGATCTTGTGTGTCTCCCTGCATTTGGTCATATCTTTACATACTTTTGTGCAACATTAGCAGTCCATGCCACTGTATTCATCATATAAAAACAAAGAAGACAGGTGAAAAGAATAAAGAAAGAAAAGAAGCGGTCAGATTTGCGACTGTGATGGGAGGATTTCAGTTTCTCCCCCAGATTGAGCAAATAACAGGAGAGGAATAAGATGCGGAGGAGTAAAAGGGGAAGGAGGAGGAAAGGAGAAGAAGGTGGTGTAATTTATCATTATTATTGCAGCATTTTAGACTGGTTTGAGCGTCGGGTCAGAGAGAACAAAAGATGACCCAACTGCATTATAAAACCGGCCTTGCCTTCCCTCGTCTCCTCTCCGCTCTGACTCGGCCTTGTTTTCAACACAATTTCTACATTCCAGACATTGAAGCACAAAACAGAGGAGCCACCGTTTAAATGGCTTTAGCGTAGCAACACCAGCATGAGACTATAATTTGCTTTTATCTTTGCACCAAGCAGAAAAGGCACAGCGAGAGTGAAACAGAGCCACAGAGAGAACACGAGAGAGACATAAGGGACATAAGGGCGAGATGCATTTAAAATCTACACGCAGATAACTCCACCCAAACAGCCTCTTGTGTATCCCGTGTGTGTGTCTGCGTCTTATGTGTGTGTTTGTGGTTAAGCGTGCTTGTTTGCGTTAACGTGCGTGCAAGTGTGTGTTTGAATATATAAAGGAGCATCCTTCTGCTTTGGCAGAGGATCACAGAGTGTTAATTCAGTTGTTATCCATGTTTGAAAATGGAGTTGGCTGCAGTGTTTGCGTGAGCTGTGGTTGCCGGTGTGCGCCTTTGTGTGTGTTTGCGCGCAGGCGTTTGGCACCAGGCTGGAGGGTTGCTGTGGGTCCACGCTGGCGTAGTTGGGGCTGGAATGTGATTGGTGGGGACAGCAGGCCAAAGGCCGCCCAGGCTAGCGACTGCCACTTGGTAGAGTGCCCCAACTAAACACAGGCCAAATCTGTAGAGATTCACCCCTATTTCTCTCTTTCTGTGCTGCTGCTGCTGTCAAATCTCACACATTCTGGCAGCTCTTGCTCGTGTGTTTCATGGAAAGAAAAAAAGGAAACATCTGACTCCTCCATACAGTTCTCTTCTAAACCTTTTCCTACGATTATATTCTTAATTATAATCAAACATTCATTATCATAGGCAGTGTTTTGTTCTCATCAAGGAGGGCCTCGCTATTTAAGCACCGTAATGTAAAATGTATTACCACACAGAAGCAGTTTGGAGCTATTTGATTCTCCTCTTAATTAGATGTTTACTTTTTACCTTGAAGTGCCCTCGTAAACCGCCAGCCTGTTGTTTGCGTTCGTTATCCAGCAAGGGGGGCGTTAACAGCGTCATCTCCTCGCCGGGGAGAGACAACAAAATCTGGGTGTTATTGTGCTTTGAAGAGAAGGAGGGAAAGGCACAAGTAAAGAAGGGAAACAGTAGAGGAGCGGAAACAAAGCAGGACGGCTAGAAAAGCAGGAGAGAGAAAAAAGGGAGAGATGATTAATCCAATCAAGCCTCTTAGTGTTTCATCAATAGGCATTGTTCTAAGATGGCTGCCTCTCCCCAGCTCAGGCTGTGGGCTGCGGCTAGGCTAACACACAAGCTAATCCCAGAATAATACAGAGACGAGGGCAACGATGAGGACGGGGACTGTGCCAGCAGATTAGTACTAGCAAAGGATTCACTCACACAAAATGCACACACACACGCACACTGGGCATCGGATAGAGAGGCAGTCACAGATTGAGTGAGGTGCCTATTGGATTGCACAGCTTATAGTTTTATCCCGTGTGAATGTGCGCTGCTGGTACTGTTGTGGAGTGCGGTGGAGCTGAACTGAGCTCCTGAGGATTCACAGACTATAGCTGTGTGAAGCTGAGGAGGTCATGCATGAAAGTCTATGTTCTTGTGTTCACATGTAGCATGAATTGCTCTTTATCATTAGGATAGGAGCTCACCGTTCAAAAAGAGCGTTATATTCAGTGACATGATGGCATTGTGTTTTTTAGGCATTCTCCTATATTAGATTGCACAGCTAAATTGCTCAGGAATGGCTCGAGTTCCTTCCTTCTGCGTCGTATTTCTATTCCCTCGACCCAACATTTCCCTTTTGATTCTGCTTTCCATGCTATCTACCTCCCTCTGTCCCCCTGTCGATCTTCCTCCCTGCGCCCCCTCCACCCTGCAGCATTTTCTGAGATGACAGGAGGGTGTTTTTCCTTTGTTGGGGAGCGGCTCGCACGTTCTCTCCTCTGTTGACAGGTAAAAGACATGAAAGATACTAAAAGACTGAGCATGATGGAATTCTCTGGGGAAGGAGAGGAGGTGGGAGGAGAGGCAGCGGGAAGGGAGGACTGATAGCAAAGTGGGAGAGAGGGAGGGGGGGAAGAGCCAAAGGAGTGCTGAAGCTTGGCTAAAGGTAAAGTATTTAGTGTGAGAAAAGGAAGGATTGAGTCAAAGGAGGGAGGAGTAAAAATAAAAGGTGGGGGTGGAGGGGGGTTGACAGTCTGTGACCTCGGGTAAGTCTCTTCGACTGTGTGCTGATGCGTGAAACCTGAGCACACGCAGTATTAGCACGCCTCACTTACTGAGCACAGCAGAGGCCTGACACAGGGCAAGGCAACCTCCTTCTACACACACAAACACACAGGCAGTCGTCCAACACACAAACATTACGGGCACACACATTGGCGCTTTTAATGATGTGCTTACCAAATACAAAACTCACACACACACACACAAAGATAAAAACCATGTTGTAAGGTAGTGTGTTCCAAATCCAAAAGCACAATGGTGAGTGGAGAAGGTCAGTTCAGCCCTCCAACAGGCCCTGCGGTGCTGGTTCTCTGCTGCCCCGTCAGCTGCTCTCTGTTGCCTGTTACATGTACAACTTGTGTGTTTACTTGGCGCCCGGCCAGGCCCGTGTTTGTGGCCTCATACAGTTGTGTGATGCACAACACGCCTAAGGCAGGTCGAGCCATAATCCAGCTCTCCCTCTCTCTTTCTCCTATTCTCTCGGTCTCGCTCGCCTTTCCTCCTCCCTGTGTGTAAGTTAATGGGTTAACCAATAAGCAGGGATAATTGAGACAAACAAGCCAATGAGGAAATGTCACAGGAGAGCACAAGTCAAGCGAAAAACACACCGCCAACAGCTCTGTGTGTGTGTGTGCGCGAGTGTGTGTGTTTGTGTGTGGACTCAGCCTCATGTGTATGCATGCACAAAATTAAATATTAAATCAAGTATATTGAATTGTGTGTGCTATTCCTGTTTCTGCACATGTACGTAAACGTGTATGTGTCTAATCATATGTGTGTATCTGTGTGTGTGTGTGTGTGTATCTGTGTGTGTGTGCATACGTAGCCTGTCTTTTTTTTTCTTTTTTCCGGGTGTTGCTGTAGAGCAGGATTCTCCTGCTGTGTCTGCTCTCTAGGCTTCCTCAGCTGCGTTTGCATACCATACACCTGCCCCCGGGTGATTACACAGACACACACCCACATACGCACACACACCTTAAACAGAGGAACACACAGCTCACATGTGAACACATATTTGTTAATCAAATGAGCAGCACTTTTAAAGCGCCCCTCCTTCCTTCTCCTCCACTTCAGTACTTTGTCTTTGGTTCTCTGCTCTTCTGTCTAATAAAAACGGGACTTGCTGAGAGGCAGCAGATCTGATGTCTTTGATATGGAGACAGATGAAGAGTTGGAGGATGCAGGTAAGAGAGCTGAGTGACTATAAAAAGCCTCATCAGAGCAAAGACGTGTGGCGCGATGCATTCCCTCGACTGAGAACAGGGACGCTTCTGTTGTCTGTGCTAGGAAGCAGGTGTGCCACAAGGCATTGTGGGAAGGAAATGATATGACGGCACATCAGTTTGCCAGCTCAGGTCAGCTCCCTCCAAATGGTTCCAGTGAATTTGCAGGTCTAAGTGAGTGTATAATTGGGTTTTGGTCAATATAGGTGGGAATATTTTAAAAGGAAATCCACTTTAAACTCTTAGTGACAGCATTTGATATTTGGGAATAATATCACCATCAATGATGTTATCATTACTGCTTTCTGGACAGTAAAAGCAAATCTGTGAATTTAGGGAGAAATTTGGATGCTTGCTGAGCCGCAACGGTTCACTATCACAAAGATCGAGAAGCAAAGGCCAAGCAGGGAATTTCAAACACTGATAGCTGTCAGCTCAGGAGGAGCATGACGCAATGTGTTCATCTGATTGCTATCGTTCCAACAACGAAAACTGGCAGGTTTCTGTGTGTGCAGTGGCTATAGAGTGCAAACATCTCTCTTCTAAAGTAACATGTGACCACTGGATGATTGCCTCTGCCTGGACAGTTATTTTGCTGATGTTTGTATCAATACCTTAACTAACATTTATCTGGAAGCATATATGCAGCCTTGTAGCTGGTTACAGTATTAATGCAAATTCTCCTGAGCACAAATCAGACCAGATGTGCTGTGTGCAGTCAGTCAGTTACTGCTGCCTTCGGCTCAAGGCTCTTGTACTATCCAGTACTTTGACAAGAACCTCTCCAGGCCTTGGTTGTCAATACTGAAAGTATTCTGATATTTGTGCAGCAGTTTGATCAGTTTTGCCAGAATAGAGAGTCAACCTAGACTCAGTCTTGCAGTGTTATTTGCTAGCAGTGCCTCCAGTACATTTATTTATTAACTGGAGATTCGAGTGTTTAGACCAAGGAGATCATTGTAGATTTCCGGAAGAGGGGTCATAACAACCATCTGCCTCTCTTCATTGGCAGTGAGGCGGTGGAGAGGGTGAGCAGTTTTAAATTCTTGGGGGTAACTGTGACCGAGGACCTGTCCTGGGGCAACCATATCACCTCAGTTGCACGGAAGGCCCAACAGCGCCTCTACTACCTGAGGAGACTGCGGAGCGCACACATTCCCAGATCTCTGATGTTGAACTTCTACAACTGTGCCATCAGCAGCGTTCTGACGTATGGATTTCTAGTGTGGTTCCCCAGCTGCACCAAGGCCGATCAGCAAGCACTCCAGCGGGTGGTGAAAGAAGCTGGCAGAATTATTGGAACAAGTCTGCCAGAGATCAGTAATATCTTCTCCACTCGCTGTCTGAGGAGGGTGCACAGTATCCTGCGGGACCAACATCACCCTGCGTGCCACCTTTTCCATCTGCTGCCCTCAGGGAGAAGGTACAGGTCTATACAGGCCAGAACATCCAGACTGGCCAACAGCCTGTATCCACAGGCTGTGAGGCTCCTGAACTCTCTGCCCCCCTCTCACGGACAATAACCATATCCAACTTCTTAATAGCAATGAACTGGTCTGCATTGGTGCATCATATCTTTATTCTCTTCCCCCTCCTGCCCCCCCCCCCCTTTCTTAAATAGATAACTATCATATCTGATATCATATCTCACAGTACAATAATATTGAATGGGTTGCATTGTTGTATTTTGTCATGTTTCTCAGGTCTTTGTCTGAATTTCTACGAACATTATTGCTAAGGATTGTCTTATTGCATTGGAGTCACACTGGGTTAAATATGTACACTTGGGTTTTAAGGGGTATTTATTATTTTCTTCTTTTTTTTGGGTTGTATGGAAGCCCCAAACGCAATTTCATTGTTCTTGACAATGACAATAAATAAATACTACTACTACTATCTTCACCATCTTTTTCTTTTTTTTAAAAAAATTCACAAAAGCAGATTTGGCAGCAGTAAAACATCACCAGTTGTTGAATGGTGACCTGTGATTCTTTTATTTTAACCAATAAACCTTCTCTTTTCTCTTTTTGATTTGAAGGTTTCTGCCATATTAAGTTTTTTTTACTTGTCTTTTGTCTGCCAGACTGCATAACCTTAGAAAAGGCATGAATCTTTGTAGCATTTTAAAATTATTATTACTGTTATTTCTCTGTTGATAAAACGTATTCAGTCTTAGTTTTGTCTCTTGTGTAGACTAGATTGTGGAAATCGTGGACAAGGTTTTGGTGAGTTGAAAGACACGTACGTTATACATCCACATTTAAACACCTTTGGTGTCACAGAAGCACAGGGCAACAGGGTCAGCACTAGAGCTAATGTGCGTAAAGTGTTGAAGTATTTGTGACAGGAGTGTAGCGTGCTTTAGGTGAGCGTGTGGGCCATTGAAGCTTAGTTTCTTGTAGCAGACGCAGATTTATGGTGGAGCTATAACCATACAAGGTTATGTGATGTGTAAAGTAGAGTTGAAGAGCAGGTGGTCTGCATCCAGTGACAGAGCAAACATTTAGTTTTAATGTCACCCTTGCTTGACCTCAACTTTGAAACAGAGTGCGGTTGTTAAAACGTTGTTGTGAGCTAACAACCTAAAACCTCATCTAGCAGCTCGAATGGTAAACAGTGTCAGTCTTTCCTCAGCTTCAGAGGTGGACCCGACACTGACCCTTTCTACTTCTCTCTATGCGTAATGTAAGGCAGCAGCTTGGGATAATAAGATATACTGAATACACAGGCTATTTTTAATACCACAAGCCTTTTCAGTGAGCACCTCCAACCCTGCAAAGAAACGTGAATTATTGTGGTTTCACCAATCTCTTATCCAGCATTTTCTTTAATTTGTAATTCGCTTTAAAGATGTTTAAAAACGAAGCTATTGGTAAGCATTTTCGGCCTGAAATGTGGCACATAGGTACTCACAGCTTTGTATTCTTTCTTTTCCATGTCAACTGCCTTCCTCCTCATGGCCGCTGCGCACTTCACCTCTCATCCTGATGCCTTACTTCACAGGTAAGTGTTCAAAATCATGCACACACATGCACGTTTTTATGTTGCTGTATCCGTAATATGAAGGCTCTGTGCGATGCTGTTGGAGTTCTTAGCAAGGCCGCACTTCCCTTTAATGTGGAGTGAGTGAAAAGTGCGCAGGTGACCTCGGTTGCTGTCCTGTTGACACCGAGGCGAGGAGCTGTGATTAGACTCTAAACACACCGGATATGTCCTACATCGCCTACAGAACTGTTTATGTTTTTTTCTCTCCGCAGCAAAGCAGATATATTTGTGTAGAAATATTTCCTGAATATTGCATCTGTACACCAGAACACCAGAATCAGAATCCATTTAGTCCAGTTTTGTGTGTGCGCGCACCCCCGCGCCCATGCCTATGTGTGTGTACACATCCGTTTGCCTGCACGTGTGTGTGGTGCTCAGCTGGCCAAGTGAGAGTTGTGTAATTGCAGGGTTATTGCTGCTGAGCCTGATGGGTAATGACACATTTGCAAATTAATTCTCAGCGCTAGGCTGTGATTAGCATACAGAGAGAAGCATCTCACACACAAAGACCAATATATACGCGCACACACGCTCACACACTTCACAGGCTTCTAATCACCAGTGCGAGGTCAGGTTAAATGGGAGCGCGTAATGGCGGAGCGAGTGCGAGTCTTAGCAGATAAGGGTGAGAGAAGGGTGACGATATTATTTCGCATCAGAGTTGATGCGGACACACTTATGCTGCTTTTTTTCAAATTAATAAAATCGCTCCCTCTCTCTTTTCTGCTCACAGAGGCCATTTAAGGTAAAAATGGGACTCGCAGAGTAACTCACAATACACAACATCACCCACAAACACGATATCATGATACACGTGGTGGCTAGCTACACAGCTATGGTTAGCATAACATATACACATTAGCACAGTGAGGCTGGAGGATGAACGCTAACTTTTTTCCATTTGGTAAGGATAATCTGAAAAGGAAAATACTTCGGATGATGTGAGTGTTAATTTAACTTGAATTTTTTTAACAGATCTGGATGCTGGTCTTTTAGCTGCTTCGCTAAGTTGGAAATATTTTCTCCCTCAGCCTGAAGAACACAAAAACATCACACAAATTGGCTTTCGGGAAACAATTATCATCCCTTGTACAGCCATATTAGTTCTGTTGTTTAAAAAAACAACTGAAAATAGCGATGCATGCATTTAATAGTTTGATTTATATTATTGATTTTGTAAGAGAAGATCTTAGGAGACCTCTATTTTACGTGGAAATAACTGCACATCTACAATTCAGTTTTTGGCATCGTACTACAGCAGTTTCAGCCATGTTTGGCGGACCACCACGAGGAGTCATGAGTCTTTTGTAGGTCAGTACTTCAGTGTTGCGGGATCTGTTTGCAGCAGCTGCATGTTTCAATAAAGAATTCTGTACTTGGCATGTACGTCTTGATAATTGCACCACAAGAGAAATTTGTATAATGTTCTCCTATATTGATATTTCCCCACATCCTTCATGTTGGTTGCTCTGTAGGGCATTGACATGCACTGGGCATTGACAGATGAAATGATAAATACTTTATTTATCCGATATTTGTTAAATTATTTTCAAGATTGTGTATTTTCAAGAAGCAGGATCACACTGTGAAGGATTGTACTCACCATGTTATAACTTCAAACATTTCTCCTGTCACAATTACTGGCTATTAGAAATCTCCTTACCGATAGAGAGATACTCAATGAAACAGCATCACTGCATGGTTTGAATTATGTTTACGCTCAATTTCATGGTTGTCATTTGTGATGCTTATCGGTCGCCGCATGTAAAGAAGGATTTGCAAAGTGGAAAGGACTTTTATTACACATATGCAATTAGTGCCTTTTTTTTATTCAGTCATATAATGAGTATGTTCCAAAGAACCCATTGAAGATGTTGAGTGTTTTTTTTCCCCCCATTTAAAAGGTGAATTGCTTTAAATTTACTCTGAAAATCCCTGACACTTTTGTTTTTTGAATGCACATCCTCACTTGTGATGTTGCGTGCAACACAGGCTTTATTTCTTTCTTCTCTTTGAGAATCCCACACCTTCTCTTTTTGCATTCACGTCAGAGTGCAGCGCGTTACCGGGATGCACAGTATATGTTTGTGTGTGTTTATCTTTGCAAGTCTATTTGGCAGAGGCTGTGCGGGGTAAGTAAAGATTATAGTGATGTCTTATCCTGGCACTCCTTGCTGAGGAAGAAGTCATACGTTCAACCCTCTCTCACTTGCGCACTCACACACACACACACACACACACACACACACACACACACACACACACACACACACACACACTTGGGCACAATGCTTCAGAGAGTGATTATGTCTTTGAAGGGGGGGATGTAGGGGAGACAATAGTATAGTGGGTTGACAGGAAGTGAGTGTGGCAGGTTTACGTGTGTGTATGTGTACAGTATGTGTGACTGAGCTCAGTCTTGCTTTCTCTGAACATAGCCAAAGAATTAAGGAATATAATCTCTCTCTCTCGCTCTCTCCTCTCTCTTTGTCTCTCTACCTGTTTTCATCCCCATCTTTGTCAGCTGACTGTGTCTTCTTATCCATGCCGTTTTCATTTTATTCTTTTTTTAAACCCCCTTTTCACTTGTTTTTGTTCTTCCCCTCTCTTGTTCTTTCCCTCTCCCTGTTAGTTCTTGATCACAGTGTTTCAGTCTCACATGCTGCCTTGGTCCCCAGGGAGCTTTTATACCCTTTCAGAGAGAGAGAGAGAGCAAGACAGAGTGTGTGTGTGTGTGTGTGTGTGTGTGTGTGTGTGTGTGTGTGTGTGTGTGTGTGTGTGTGTGTGTGTGTGTGTGTGTGTGTGCCTCCATGTACGTTTCTTCTTCTGCAGTGCACTTGTCAACTGTGACTCATTACACTACGTTGAATAACAGAGGACAATAGCTGTTCTCCAGCACTGCCTGTCCCTTAATGAGCAGCGAAATAAAAAAGCAGACACATGATTCTTTATCGTTACCTGTCAGTCCCACTTTTCATCTCTGCAATAACCCACATGATTTGATTTCAACACAGTAACCTGTGACGTTACTGCTCTTTTTCTCATTTTACTAGTGTAAAAAAGAAAAACTAAACGAGCAAATGGTCAATCTGAGTTTGCATTTAAAACTTGGGATGTTTCATGTCTTTGTTACAGAAGATCCTGTTAAACAAAAAGGAATTCTTGTGTTTGTTTTGGGGGAAAAAAACTGTCATGCTGCAGCCGTTTGAAATTTTTACATCACCGACTGCCATTTTTTTTCTGTGTCAGCCAACATGAGGTATGACTTTTAGATCATAGCACACTTATTACATGTGTCCCTTCAAGCGCTCTGCATGTTCTGCGTGAGAATAATCTAAATCACCAGTCCTGCATGCCAACAATGACGATAACATTGAAATAAGCAGTTGAGCATATATTTTGTTATCCTGAGGTCAGGACTTTGATTTCAACATATTGGATTAGTGACTTTTTTGACTCTGTTGCTGTTCTCCAACAGCACTGTACTATATTTTTATATTTTTGTGTATTTAATTCAACTGAAAATACCACTGAAATTAAAATTACAGTGAATTTTGATGAATACATTTTTTTTTTTTTTGTTACAACTTCTCTGTTACTGTAATTAAATTCCCGTTTTAGATCCCCACCTACTTTTTATATCCTATTCCATGAAGTCGTGCACACATTATACATTCTTCAAGCAGCAGCTTTATTGTGGGTAAACCTCCTAAATTTAAGCCAAAGGAAAAATCATCATATAGCAAATGTTTTGTGATATGATACCATATGATATAATATATGACTGCAAGAAGGTCCTCGATTTGAATGTAGGCAGTGGCTTTGGTTTTGATGTTGGTGTTACTTTCCCCTCATCGCCTAGACCCCAACACTCCAACACTCCAGTGACTTGCAAGGGGTTCAGTTAATTGGTGATTTGAAGTTTGCTGTAGTTGTGAGTTTGTGCATGAATGGTTGTCTCTCTCTGTGTTACCCCTGAAACAAACCAGTGTCCTGTCCACGCTGTACCCTGCCTCTTGCCATGTAGCAGATGGGATAGGCTCCAGCTCCTCTCAGACCCTGATCTGGATGAGCAGAAGAAAATAGATGGATGGATGCAATTGCGAATTTGATCATTCCTATTTTTAACAAAGTTGTTTAAACTACCTTTTTAAGCTGCTTTAGTTTAGCAAATTTCTTCAAGTGGTTTTCCTGAAGTCCATTGGTGGCTGCTGCAAATGGCAACGAAAATAGATCCTGAAAATGATGGAAAAAAGTCTGCATCTTCATCATCAGAAGCATACACAGCATTTGAGGTTTAAGAAGTGATCTTCAGTAGTTACTGCAATGTAAAACTAGGAGAAGGGAAAAAAAATGTCACCAAAGGTGCCACCCTTAAAAAGAAATGATGAAAAAAAAAAACTGGAATAACCTATTCCTGGTAAAAAAAAAAAAAATTTTCCCCATAGCAATATTGTTCAAAGATGTATTTGTAGTCATAAGTTAGAAGATGTTGTTTTAATTGAAGTCTCTGAAGGCTTGTTGGAAGCAAGCCTCTGTTGTTTGAAAAACGTACAAATCTTCTTGTTCTCCTTCGGTCCTCCTCATCTTCATGCGGTCCAAGTTGCGGAAATTGGGCATCGTATTTTTAGTTCTGTCTCTGTGTCTGCCAGTGTGTCATCAGGCTAGGTGGTGTTGTCCCTCAGGGGGACACATCGCCTCCCAACCTCTCTCACAAGGTGTGAGACACTTCAACACCTGCCTCACGCACACACCTTTGCAACACAACACAGAATCACACAGATGCCTCTCAGCAAAGATGATGCGTGTTATTCGGACGCACTTAACCATAAGGAATACAGTATAAAGGGTGCGCAAATGTCAACATGCTGAACGTACTTATCCACCTTTATGTTAGAAGTTACACATTCTACCAATCATGCTAAAAGACTTAAATCTGCTTTACTTCTCATTTCAATTTATAGACTCCCCCTTTCACATTAGTCTGTCCCTCTGTGTCTCTCCCTCTTCCTTCAGTCACCAGTCCTTGTTAGTGATTATTTGGCCTATTTGCCTATGAGCATGGCTTTCACACTCCCGCTGTTTCTCTCGATGTGTGCTGTCTTTTCCTGTGTCCTCCGAGTCTTGCTGGAGGCATGGGACCCCTCAGTGTGCCTCCTCTCTCTTTCTTCACTAAACTCCTGCCAGCCTTCCCTCCCTCTCTTTTTCATAGAATGGGTTGGAGAGCAACCCAGGGGCAAAATATCGTGGTAGACTATTTCAAAAATCATCTATCTTTTCCCTTTCTTTATTTTTTTCCTTACTTTCTTGCTCTTGCCCCCGCGCCTGCTGTTTTTGTGGCTGATATGGTTTGGTATGGATGCTTCCCAGCAGATAGTTAACTCCTCACCCCTATTGCCACCATCTCGGTCAGGTTTTTGTGTGGAGCAGGGGGCATAACACAACATGTTTTGTGTGTTTATTCGCGTGTGTGTATGCGTGTGTGTATGATGAGGAGAGAGGCAGTGAGAGAGAAAGGGGGAAAGTCTGCTGTCGGCGCAGCATGGTGAGCAGTCTGTGCAGAAGACTGCACAAGCCAAGTTTCCTAGACGGACACACAAATGCACCCACACACTTGCAGACAGAGACGAGGACTCTCATTTTCAGAGGAGAGAATGGAGGCGGGGGATCTTTTATATTTTCTTCCTCCAAATACGTAGCTGTTCTATTGTGAGCTGCCCTTGAAGACCCACAACACACACTCTGCACTCTCTACGGGTTGATGCTTTCCTACTGTCTGATACAGTGAGAACAGATGCTCCCTTGATAGTCGTTGGCCTCTCGCTGTCACTGGTGCTGTCCAATCAGCTGTCACCCTAACTCCAAATTGAACTGTGACCATTCTCCTCCTCGGGTGAAGCATCAGCATTGGCTGGTATTTCCTTCTCATCTGTACCCTTGCCTATTCAGGCTCTTCTTTTGCTCTAACACCACCAACCCCCTCACACTGACACACACACACACACACACACACACACACACACACACACACACACACACACACTCCCTTCCTCGCTATCTGGCAGTCTTGTTGCCTGGAGGGAGTTCATTCTGCCCTCCTTCTCTCCTCCTCTCCTCCACCTCTTTCCTTGTGTGTCGGCAGTGAGAGAGAGAGAGAGGGGAGGGTGAGAAAATGAGAGAGCGAGAGAGAGAGTGGCAGCAGTAGCGGAGGAAGCAGAGCTGTCTCTCTTCTGATCATCTTTCTTGGATAGAGGGATAAAAGGCAGTCCTAGGAATCAGTCGTTGCTCTTGTCTGCAGGATTTACCCAGCCTGAGTTTATTCTCCCTCCTTCCTCTTTTCACCTCTTCTTGACACTGGACCGCTAGCTTTTACATCTCTCTCTCCGGCTGTCCCGACTCGCCGGGTGTGTGTGCGTGTCTGTTTGTGTGTGCTCATGTAAGAAAGAGATTGAGAAAGCGCGTTTCCTGCTGCTGCTTAGAAACGAACAGCAAGTGTTGTGACCCTTTGCCCCTGGGATCTTGGGCAAGAGTGAGGGGGTCGAGAGCACGGGCGTGCTCTGGGGTTGACCCTTGCACCGCTCTGTCTGTGTGTATCTGTGTGGCTGTCTGAGTGTTTGTGTATGTGTGTGTGTCCTGGCTGGCTGGGCGGTCCCAGCCTCACGCTTGGTTAGCGAGGACCAGAAAGCAGGGATGACAGGCTGAGTCCCAGCCCAGCCTCACCACACACTGAGCCTCGTTTCTGGGTGGCTGCGAAGGCGCAGTCCCTTTCTGTCGAAGTCATCCAGGACAGGGCTGCTGCCTACACATTTGAAACAAGTTGCTGTGGCTTCATGACACTTAAACAGAAACCATGTTTGGACTAAAAGCACCACTTTACTACTTGCCAGGTAAGCTTATGTCATTCATGTGTGGTGTGAAAACGAACGCGTGTGTGTATTAAATCATTTTCTAAATGCACATTTGTGTGGGCATGTTGTGCATGTGTGTCATTCTCTCTGCGTGTAATTGTGTGTTGTAACAAAGTGCTCTAGAGGTTTGAGGTTAGCTCTAGAGTGCATCTGAGGAGACACTTGTCTTTGTGCTGTTGATCCTGAGGTTGGAACCTGAGATCCGAGGCTGGTAATGCTGTGTGACAGCAGCTCGCACTCTGTTCCTCTAACCTCTCAGCTCTTTATCGTGGAAGTCAGCAGGTAAACGGGACACTAACCCGGCTGCTTTGTTTTATTCAGCTACACAATGAGTAGAGAAGCAAATGCATAGTTTTGTACGTGTGGTCTATCTTTTTAGGGTTTTTATACGTGTGTATGCTCACATGCATACGTGCATGTTTGCAGTTTTTGTAGGAGCGTGCGTGCGGTGGGTGTGAGAAAAAAATACTAGGGCGGCGTGAGGTTACCGCCGGTCGGCGCTTAAGTGCGTCTCGTGGCTCACTGGGCACTGATTGTTGAGAGGACAGCCAAGAGAGGGCAGTGAGAGAAGAGAGGAGAATGACAAACTGAGGTAGAATGGTAGAGAAGAAAACTTGAGAGAGGCAATGTTTTCTTTTCTCTTTCTGTGCCTTTTGCATATGTATTCATGTGTTCATAAATATTTAAATGCTTTGCCTCCTGCTTGATTTCTTGACATACACACTGTAAACCCACACACCTCCGTACTCTTCCATCAACTCAGAGATGCTTTTTGCTCTTTATACAGCTTTTTCGTAATCTAAATCTAGCTATAATTCAGTTTTATACCGTAACCTAAATCTGCACAATGGTGCTTGTCTTCTGTTTAATGTGTGCTTTCATCTGTGTGTGGATGTTGTCTCCCTGCAGCTTAACTGAGTACACTTCACCAACACTTCTTAGAGATAAATAATTTATGTGCATTAGTCAGCAGGAGAGTGTGCAGTTAGTCCATGACCGACCGCTTAAGTCTTTCTTTTTTTCCATACACATTTTTGTATTAATTGTGTATCAGTTTAAGGACGTGACCCACAGCGCAGACATAAAATGTGCTGCACTTCAAATGAAGTGTTTAGTTGAGTGTATACTGCTTTCTTTTGTATGATTTTACATTTCATTATGTTATGTTTTTTTTATGTTTCAAGCACCATTTTATTTGCGTTGATATCGCAGAAACACAGAGGACTCCAAAGATTAACAGTTATAAATTAGTAGTAAGAAAAAACCTAAGAGCCAAAATACTTAAGTCGTACCTGTGATTACCTCTTTAAGGGTACAGATGCTTTTCTTTCTTGAATAGCGAAGAAGCACACCAAAACCTAAGTACTTTAATATAGGCTGATGTCATTTGTGAGCTTTAACAGCTTTTTATCTATTTTTTAGCCTCCTTCTGTATGTGCCTATCTCCACCGTGTCTTTCCAGCCACTTCTCTTTTCAGACGACTGGTTTTGAAATGGATATTTGCTGGTAAAGGCCACAGAGTGCCTGCTGTGTGAGAAATAAAGACAGAAAGAAACACAGAGAGGTGTTTGTGTCAGGGGTTAGAGAGGAGGACAAAAGACTCAATGCACTACTTTTCTACATGTGTCAAAGCCTCTGACCAGAGCGCTCTTTATTTTCCAAGTCTACGCTTGAATCAAACTGAGCAATATAAGAATTAACCAGAACAAGCGGAGAGAGACTGTTTGTGGGGAAATCTGCAGAATGTGATGAGACAAAATCAGGAGACATTTAAAAGAAGACAGGGATTGAGTTGCTGGCTGTAACCTCCTTTATCTCCTCACATTCCCTCTCTGATTCCTCAGGACTTCTTCTCTTTGACTCTCTGACTCCCATTAACCACCCAGTCATCTTCATTATTTTCCTCTTCATCCTCCTCGTCCTCCTCTTCCCTTATTTTTCCAGTGGTATCTGTGACCCTTTCTTCACTCTTCATTACTGCGTGTGTCTTGGTGTGTGTCGTTGTGTGTGTGTGTGCACATGTTCTCCCTAAACCTCCCACACCAATGTAGCCTGCAGCGGGAGAGTCACGCAGATTAGAGACACAGGTCTTTGCTGTGACAGTGGCCAAAGCTAGTAAGGTGTGTGTGTGTGTGTGTGTGTGTGTGTGTGTGCGCGCGCGCGCGCGCCTAGCTCTGTGGGTTGCTTCTTCTCTTCCCCCTTCTTTCATTCAGCCACTAAATGAGCCCCTGCCTGCCTTCCCGTCTTAACCGCCGTTGCCTTGGAGACCATGTCAGACACATGCTAGTTCTCCATGATTATTTGACAACAAAAAAGGTTGGGTTAAATAAAGAGGAATGGGTTGGGGGTGGTTATTGATGGGAAGAAGGCAGAGAAAGTGGAGAAAGAAATGTATTAAGAGAGAATAGCAGCGAGGGGTGTCGAGATAAAGGTGCAAAGGAGAAGCACTTGAACTTGGGTTGCATTTACATCACAGGCGAGGTGGAGCAGAGCCAGGGAGCAACCACTTCAAAATGGAGGAGGGTCATAGTCGCTGTTTGTCACTATACCCCCGTCCCACTTTTACACTCCTCAGGTATCTATGCTTCTAGCTACATGTCCATCTTGCCTTCTCACAGCTGTCACCCTCTAATGATCGTCCTCCATACCTGCTGTTTGTAAAACCCAGCATTTTAAACATTATATCTTTTTGGTGTGCGCATGTTAACTATATTGGTCACTGAACCAACGATCTTGTCTAATAAGCTTGACTGTCATGCACAAATCCACTGTATCTCTTTCCTCTGTTGCTGTCCCCCCCCCAGTGGTTTCTGTACTTCTACCCTGAGGGTTACATGCTGAGAAACGGGGGGGGGGAGGTGTAAGAGTTACAGAAAACAGGATGGGCAGCAGAGTCTGTGCCTGTGACAATAAAAACAACCTGTGAAGCTGAAACCACAAACCACAGAAGCAAGCAGGTGGGGTGAGGTTAAAGAGCAAGAAAGGCTGAAGTTTTGTTATGACAGGCCACAGACTGACAAGGTTTTTGTGTTGAGAGCTAATCCTGTCAGAGTTTACTTGAAACCTCCCGAGGTAGACAGATTCATTCAGACTTTGCACTTTGTTATCCAGCCTACTTGTCAGGAAAGGGTACAAAAAAAGACTGAAATGCACAGTTTACCAAAAGATAACTGATATTTATTTTAGAGGAGAACAAAATGCGCAGATAAACAAATCTGGTAATAAACCAGTTTAATTGTTGTGATCTACTTCTCTTCCCGTTCTCCCTGGCTCTCTTTGAAAATCAATTTCAGAAGAACATGGTAATCTGGACAAAATGCGTTTCTCTTCTCTTTCAGACGCATGCACACGAAGAGGGAATCAATATGTGTGGGAGCCATGCTGGGTGTTAAGCCCTAGATCAGAGTGTAGACTAATCACTGGTGATTACCAAGTGCTTGTTCAAAAAAAACAACAAAAAAAACAGCAAAAAAAACTCGGCTAGAGTGCCGCCTGTAGATTTCGGGGTAAATGTGCATATTGAGAATTTGCTTGTGAATATGTGCGCAACATCACATACTGGTAAACTAAGCCACAGGAGAGCATTCATTGATAAAACCAGCAGAGGGGTCCATACTGTGTTAGAAGATTATCTGTGGAGTAGTGAAATCATTATATCCAATTAACCACAATACCTTTGCATGTTCCTTCTCTTTATAGCTGAGACCATCTCCTCTGATCAATTCCTACAAATCTCCCCACTGCATCTTTCTCCCTTTATGCTAGCGTCAACTCAAGTGTGACCCATCTCTCTGCATCTTTCTCCTCCTCCCACTGTGCTTTTATCCCACAGTTCGCTCTATCATTGTACCCATTTATCTATTTTACTCCCCCTTTGCTCCTCGCTCCAACCATCGCTCCATTCCTCCCACTCCATGTGCTCTGACAGCTCTGTCATTAGATGGCAGTAGCAGCAGTAAAGCAGTCACGGTGATGGACTACTAGCTCCCTCGCCCTTTCTCTCTGCTCCTCTCTCTCCCTCACTCTGCCCTTGCTATAAAAGCTATGACCCATTCTCGATGTGGCATCTGTTCCACGCCAGTCCGCAGGTGGTACTGCCCCGGTCATGGCTGTAAAGGTCGGCGGTGCCGTGTCTCTCCGGCTGCCCTGTTAGCCTCCTCATAAACCCAGGAGTTGTTAAACCCTGACCCTTCACACCTGTGGCCTCTTCTCTTTGGATACAAGCCACCACCAGCTACCGGGTCCGTGGAGCTCCAGAAATGCACACACATTTTTGTATTTTACAGAGAACCTGTACTCACGTCATTCAATTCAATTCAATAATATTTATACAGCGCCAAATCACAACAACAATCGCCTCAAGGTGCTTTATATTGTAACACATACAAAGAAAAACCCAAAAATCACACGCGCCCTGTGAGCAAGCACTTTGGTGACAGTGGGAAGGAAAAACTCCCTTTTAACAGGAAAAAAGGCTCAGGGAGGGGCGGCCATCTGCTGCAACCAGTGGCACAACCTCAACCAGCCCCTTATTCAAACAGCTAAAAGATCATCCATCATCCCACCATCTCACACACCGCTCCGCTAAAATGTGCTAAAACGAATTAAAAGAGTCCAAGGGGGAACATCTCTTCTGTTTAATTTGTTTAAAAATTAAAGTGCAAACACGACAAGCCGGGGTATAATGCTGTGTGTTTTAAAATGTCCTAAAATAGTGATCTGTTGACTTCGTTAAATAGCCTGATGTGAAAATTATAAATTACACCCATTTAACTCTAAATGCTGAACTGTTTCTATGCCTTCCTCATACTGGAGCCTTTTTTTCTACTGTAGTATATCTGACAGGAAATTTAGTTCACCTGCATTGGCAGACATGAACATACACACAAAACCCTTACACACTTTTCTAACAGACATTTGGTTTACTAACAGGTGCAGGGGGGTAATGAGGGCTTCACTGGTATCACAGTTGCAACTATGATTTATGGACTACTGTCAGTTCGCTCTCCGGTAGTCTTGTCAGTTTGGCGCCAGGGAGATGCAATGCTGTTTGTGTAATGCTTTGTGTTGTGTGTGGATTTGTTTGTTCTGCTCCTCTGAGGCTGTGGATTGTACATATAGAAGCAGTAGTGGGATGGTAAACGCTTTTTCTCTACAGCACCATGTGCATCCAGGGATATCGTTGACAGGTTTTCTACGTCCAGTCGGTCTCTGAGTCCCTACGAAACACTCGGCTACAGCAGCGGACACTCACCTCTGATCTTTCGAGTTAAGTCACTGTGAACTGAAATGACGCCCAAGCGGAATGCGAGGGCCATAAGTAGACCCACTCATATTTTGCGGTTGAACGCGCGTATGTGCGTACATGTGCATGGGCGTGTGGCTGTGCTGTCAGGCTTTTCCTGAAACATTATTCCAGCAGCAGAAATAGCTGATCTCTAATTTCCTTCATCTTCCTTTGCCTCCACTAATCAAATTAGACTACAGAGAATTCTAATTAAACCCTCCCTGCATCTGATGATGCTGGGTTCACACAGACAGACACGCGTGCAGACGCCCATGGATGTACATCATTACACAGTGACACATGGGCACATAGATGGTATTTATTTTCACTTAGGAACACTCAGATGAATTTCAGTTTAACTTTAGGCAGCAGAGTGGAGAGCGCCTTGTAAACCTCCCACCATCTGACTGCTGAAATTACTAAAATGCATTGAGAATGGGTGTGGAATACTTGGAGTTAATGCTGCTCTCATTGAGGCTAGTTGTCTAATTGATTTGTTATGATCTAGTAATACAAGGACTACAAGGACAGAGGAAGCAATATCCGAACAAATCTAATTTGTGTTGTCTGTGAGAGAAAAGGAAAGCAGAGACCAAATTGTGACTGGATTTGAATGGGAACTACTCACCTTGTAAAGTTATGTGACTGCTTTTTTTGTGCTTGTGATGTTACAGTGTTGATAAGATCTTTCCACAGACAGGCATATAAACACCTGCCCCAGCACTCCAAACTGCCTTTGTGGTAGTTACCACTGCAGCAGGTGGCTCCTGTAATGACTTGTCACACACACTACTTTCAGTGTCTGTTACTCTCCTTCAAAACGCTCCAATTCTCAAACTCATCCTTCATTTTCATCCAGACTACATTGCTAAGTTCCAATAACGTATCCTGAATGGTTGCAACCCCAGCGTGTTGATAAAATCTGGAGAAATAAAGAAATAAAAACCACTTGGCAAAGTACTCAAACCTAGCTTTTAGGATTATTGAGCACAGTAATTGTATCCAGGTGTTCAAGCCATATTGTGCTTTTTTTAAAAACTAATTTAAGAAAACAAATAGGACAAAGATAGTTTGAGAAGACTGACTAATCAACTAATAAAAATTATTTTTATCCAACTCAACAAATTATATCTTCATGCGCAGGTTATAAAGTGTGTGTATTGACAGCTCCCCACCTAATGGCAGGTGGCTAAAAAATGTGTTTTCCATTAGCCACTTCACCCAGACCATGTTAGCTAGACCAGCGGTCCCCAACCCCCGGGCCTCGGACCGGTACCGTTCCGTGAGTCGTTTGGTACCAGGCCGCGAGAGTTGAGGCTCAGGTGTGAAATGTATGGTTTTCAGGGTTTTTATCGGTTTTCAGCGTTATTTTGTTATCGTTTTTATCGTTAACTCTGTTTTGCTGGGTCTTTTCACGTGTGTTATGAATAAATCTTCTTTTTTTCGGTACCGGTACTAGTTTTATTTTGTTGTATTTATCCGCGACACCTGGTCCGTGAAACTATTGTCGGGCATAAACCGGTCCGTGGCGCAAAAAAGGTTGGGGACCGCTGAGCTAGACAGACTGACTAAAGGAGGCAGGTGTGAAGAGAAAGATGGTGCTAGGAAGGTCGAAGAGTGTATGAGGGGTTTTTTTAAGGTTAGAGCCTTTTATTGATTTTAACCTGCAGCACATACTTGACTTTTTGTGCAAGCGGTTTACATGACTGTTGACAGATCAAGCATTATAACACGGTGCTGGACACAACTCTGACTCCAGAGGTTAGAGTTGATGATCTATTGCTTTAACCCCTGGAACATATACAGCAGATATCAAAATCAACATAAAATGTCAAACAAAGTTTTTTCTGAAAACACTTATTTTGGTGATGCAGATATTTTCATAGCTTAAATGTAATCTGTATTTCTAAACTTTACCATAAAATCAGAAGGGTGATGCACGAAGTTGCATAACCTTCCTCACATACAGATAGACAGACAGACTGACAGTGGGTAAGAGCTATCAGTTGCCAGATGACTATCTTCTGCAGTGCAGTAAAGGTTCAGTTACATCTTGCACACTTCCTCCCTGCCAGACCACCTGCTCGCTACACCAGTCTGAGCAGTCAGGTCCTCGCACTGAACGATTTGAATAAACACGAACGGCCTCTTTTCCACGGCTACGCAGTTACAAATATACTCACACCTGAGAGGTGACAAATGTCAATGATCTCATATGTTCCCTGCCCTTTTAACTGCACCATAAATGGATGGTCGGTGGAGGAACAAGCACAAAGCAGGAGATAGATGATGTTAGGGGGAGAAGCAGGGTAATCCTCCCTCACTTCCTGTGGTAATTAGGAGTGTGTGAGTCTAAGATTTATGAGGAAGAGGAGGGGAAAAGAGGGAACAGTGCTACCCAGAGAGAGGGTAATAAAGAAACTGCTATTTTTCTACTCTGAAGCTCCGTAGAGCAGTGTGTATTTGTGTGTATCATTGTATGTGTTTCTTGTGGTGGGTGAGGGCAGCCTTTTAAGCTGACAGCTTTCCAATCATTAGCCGATGGGATTTCAGAGCTTAACCATCAAAGCAACCCCTTCACTTATGGCAAGAAATGAAGAAAATGCAATTTGCCCATTCCAACCCCTCCTCCGTCTCTTTGTTGTGTCAGTTATTTGTCCTCCCTATATAGACATACAGCTACTTTCTCTAGATGCAGTTTGCAACATAGTCTTTTCTCACTTTCCTCTTAGATGAGTATCTGCTACCAGCTTTCTGTGCATATGCTGTTCAGTTGCCTCCCTCTTAGCCAGGTGTTAGGCGGGGTGTCGGTGCCCCTTTCATCTCTTGGGTCCAGGGTATGGGCCTGTGTCACCATATGTGAGTGTTGGAAGGGTTAAGAATGAACAGCCAGTGACCTCACCGAATCAGCAGGACGTGCTGTATGGTACATTAAATGTTGTAGTGAATGAATAACCTCCTACTTTTCATGCAGTGTTTTTTTTTTTTTCTTTTTAGATTGTGTTTGTGAGTGTGTGCTTCTTTGTGTGTCTGATTGGTGCCATGCTGCCAGCCTCTCGGCACACAGGAAATGGAATTGAATCATGGGAGATAGATTAAGAGAATGACGAGAGCTCATCACATCCCGTTAAAGACGGGAGATAACTCAAGGCAAGGTCTCTCTCTTTCTCACTTTCATTTTTCTTCCTTTGTTTGTCCTCTCTTGTCTCTGTCCGTACCTACTCTCACTTTCTCAGTTCTTCGCTCTTTGTGGTTCTTATAAGGTGGTTTGGCATGGGGCAAGTGCTCGCTGACAGGGTCTAAAATGCCACATTAAAACTAATGTCACACACTGAATTGTGTGTGAGTGAGCATGCGACAGAGAGACTGGGAGAGACTAGATGATGGATGATAGATGATGGTTGTGACCTGAATAGATGGCTCGGGGCCGGTCAGATGACTTCCTCAGCAGGAGGAGTAATGAGGAGAGGGCACAGGATTACCGCTCCATCACTCTGTGTTTATAGAAGCCTTACAGGGTCCACAAAATGAATAGCACAGCAGCTATAGCTGGGTATAAATCTCACACACTGCACTGTTGTTTGTCCATGTGGCTGAACAATATGTGTTTGAGAAATGATGCCTTTTTTTTCTTTTTGATGACAACATAAAAGGGGCGGGGGGGATATAGCTCATCCTCTCACATCCAGTTCTTTGGGCACTCTGTGTGTTTATGCGTTGACTTGTGTTTATTTGGTTGCTTGGTGTCAGAGGGTATGGGGGTTGTTTCGCATCCTGAGGGAAAACTGAACAAGCTGAACGGTCAGACAAGGTTATGTGAGCAGTTCTAAGTGAGTGGAGACATATAAACATGCTCCGTTTCAAACACTCACACCATGCGTCAGTGCCTTGAGCCCAGTACAAACCAGAGTAACTTGCTAGGAGTAAAACTTGCCCTACAACGCTGGTTTCCCCGATAAATCCCAGAGTACAACCAGTCGAAGGATGATGCATCGATCTGACACGCGGTCGTCATACGCTCCTGCGCTGATTGATGTGGCCTGGCTTCTTGTTCTGTGAGTGTCTGCTCCGGTCTCTCGGCATTATGTCAAGGGAGGTCTCAAAAAAGAGCGCGACAACTAAGGGTTGCTCAGGAGGTGGGAGTAGAGCAGATGAAGGTCAGAGTAACGCAGAGTGTAAGGTGAGAAAAGGGCTGAAGGGGGAAGATGAAGCACAAGGAAAGATAAGACAAGTGAATGTGAGTAGGCTGCCAAAAGTGCTTCATGTCTATGTGCGAGACAAGAGGAGGTTAGGGGTGTGTGTGTGTGTGTGTGTGTGTGTGTGTGTGTGTGTGTGTGTGTGTGTGTGTGTTTGAAGAATGTCTAGGGGCGGATGCTGTAAGGGAGGGTGAGTGTTGGGGAGTGGGAACAGATTTGGGGAGGGCTGGCCAGCTGAATCCTGGTGGGGAGTGGCAAGAGTAAGCTGGCACTGCGGAGGCGGGCATATGGAGGGCAGGTTGGCACTTTGGCTGCCACCGGAGTGTGCACCTGCCGGCAGGGGGAGACTCTGCCAAAAGGACGGGAGGGAGAGCAAGAGAGAAAGGGAGGCAGGGTGTGTTTGTGGTATGTGACAGTAAAAGTCGAGTTTGGGGCTGCTGGAAATGGTATCTTAAAATTTTGGATAATAACGGGATTCCGAGTGTGCTCTCTCACAATGGAGACTCGTGTATGCAAGCACACAGGTGGATACATAGAAGGACAAATGTTTACTCACTCTACAACCCTTCAAACCTAAGGCATACACATATGCACACACACACACACACACACACACACACACACACACACACACACACACACAGAGTTGCTTAACTCAACCTCAATCTAAAATAAACAGTCGCTCTTCTCTTCACCCTGTTTGTCTAAATCTATCAGTCAGATGCACTAAGTGAGTCTCCCGGTAGAAGAACAAATAAACAGTGTTGATAATCAGGATAGCATTTAAACTCTTCACTACATGCGCTACAACACACCTCCTAATTGGACTCAACTGTTTTGCTGCTAACTAGCTGCTAATTAGATCAGTGTATTCCTCTCACTCTCTCTCTTTTCCTCTGTCATTATCGGCTGTGAACAAAACACTTCCGAGAGTTTTTACTAAAAAGTAGCAGTACTAATGCGAGCAGTGGAAAGCAAGGGGATACTTTCTTTTTTTTTTTCATTTTTCATGTTAGTGAATCAAAACTTGACATGTATAACATGCTGAACAGAAGAGAAATTGATACGCGTTTCCTGTGTACTTAAGAGTTTATTAATCAGGGTCTTTGTGTTTTGGCTCCTCAATACTGACACACACGCAAGAGCCAAAAGGCAGTGCCCTCATTAAGCCGCCGTCAGAGAAGGTTTATCACAGCCCACCGGAGCCCATCGTTATCCTAATACACATATACACGTGCACACAAAGAATTTCATGTCTGTGCATGCTGGTGCAGTCATGCAGTATTGTGGATGTCGTAAGTGCCCAAAAAATAAATAAATAAAAGAGGTGTGTGTATGCACATGTGGGTTTTTTTTCCCCATATATGTGGGTGTCCACAAGTCTGTGCTGTAAGTGGATGGTGAAGGGGCCGTGACTCTGTGCTCTGGTTTTAGCCTTGGCTGTGGACTCAAGTGTTTGGACTGCCATGTTTTCCTCTGATCTGCCTCCTCTCTTTCATCAAGAAAACCACAGAGAGCAGGGCAGAGGGAGACGAAGCGGTTTAAAGGCTGGCAGCAATACCATGGCCTTGAGGTGTTATCTCTGCCCCTCACCGTGCTAGAGAGAGTGTGGATCGGATGCAGCTAAAAAGAGAGAGAGAGAGAAAGGGATTGTGGGAGTGATTTCAGTGCAGCCCGCTTCTCCTTTTTTCCCTCCCTGTGTGGGGCAGTATGGTTAGCAGATGGTCTTGTTACCAGCAAAACGGGAATGAACGCTGTAAAATTTGCTCGTGTTAATTTCTTGTCCCCCAGGTGAGACGTCAAGCACTCACATAGGCAGACCAGTACGCTCGCACATTTACACACGTATCGCAGATACTCTTGCATGCGCGGCCTTGCCCTGCTGGCTTTAAACACACACCATCTGCATGCAAAGAAAGTGTGTCGGAGGAGTGCGAAGCGCGTGCTTGGCTTAAAGAATGTGTTTCCAATGTTCATAGCCATAGCTTATGTTGCTTTGGAATGTAAAGTGTTACCAAACACTTCATGTATCAGTCATCAGTAACCCAGTTGTCCAAAGACAGTGGGTGTTTTGAGGGCAGACTGACAGAGCTGAAAGGAGGGCTGAATTGGCAATTAGAGGCAAAGGGAAGCAAGGGAATCTGTGCTAACAGGGAGGAGGAGATGGCATGTTCATCCGCAGATGAAGACTAAATCCTTTCATTCCCTCCTCATCTTCCCTCCCTCCTTTCCCTGCTTGCTTAGCAGTGAGATGAGAGCTTGTGCTTTGTAACGTCTGCTTCTCCATGTTTATGTGTATCAAGGATCCGTACTAGTCCATAGCTTATCCCTCTGAGTGTGTGTGTTCTGCAAGGATACAAGCGCCTTAGCCTTCCTTATCGTCTTATAGTAGGGTGCTCACTTTTGCAGTTTGAACCCCAGGGAGAAAGAAAGTAGTGGAGGCTAGGGAGAAAAACATACCTAAACAAAGTGCAAAATAATGATCTTTACTTTCACTTGCTCTCACACCACCGTTTTCTTCGTAAAAGCACTGTCTTAGCAGGACTTGGAGCAGTGGCACATGATGCTTCACCGTGGGCCTTGTGTCTCTTTATAAAGCATAATCGTTTTTCTGTTGTGTTCCTCTTTATTATCTAAGCTAATTCAAAATCTCAAAGAGAGACACAAGGGAAGAGAACTGGTAGATATGAAAGATGGCTGCACTGACTGGATGGTGGATGCTAATAGACCTGCAACAGTCAGTGAAATAATAAGAGGTGATAAAAGAGCAAGTAAAGAGAGCAAGCATAAAGAAATGTATCTTACTACCTCTGCCTTTGACTGTAACATCTTTAATTTACTGAGTAAAGGCTACAACACCTGCAAACAGCATATTCAGTGGATGACCGCTGGTAGTCTTCTTGGCCTTTTCCTGCCTTTGTGAAATTGAATGCAGATGAACTTGGCTTGGAGCGCTACAACCCTGCTAACATTGCTACGTTCAGGGAAAGGGAATGACAAAATGTGCAGGAACTGATGATACTGCAGTATGCTTTAGGTAAGCTTTAATGTCATATGCTGAACTCACATATATGTATTGCACGCACACTAGTGTTTCTGTGGTGTTAATATGAAGCCACTATGCCACCTACGCAGTCCTTCTAAGTGAATGAAGTGAGTCATATGTGAGGAAGCTCTATACGAATACAAGATTCAGAACACATATGCTCACCTTGAACGCACAGTACACTCTTATATACATTATGCTTATAATAACATAGCGACCGCATATCCTCCCGCAGTGTTAAAGCACAAAAATCAGTGGCTGGAGATGTTCCACAAATCCTGTTGCTCTTTAACTACTTTGGTAGCTTGCAGGTCTTGGTTGAGTCCTTGATGTGTGCAGAAGAGGGATGATGAGCTTAATGCAGTCTGTCTGTGTCCCAGACGTGACCACCACATTAATACAGCGCTAATACAATGCTCTGTCTGCTGCATGCTAATAAAGTGCCAGCCCTTTTTCTCACACTCATTTCCTCATATAGTAAGTCTATTGTGTGAAACAAATGAGACAGGTGAGAAAAGACAGACTCCTATAGGCTGTCGAATTTGAATCCGTCATCTGTCACAGCACAAGCCCCATTATCATTTTTACATTTCCTCATGCATTTTGTTTTACAGGAATCCAGCTTTGACTAGCATTATGAAAACAAGACTTTCTTTTACTTTAGCACAACAGATCTTCAGCATCAGGTAGCGATGCTTGTAGCAAATATACAGAGAGCAAATCGGACAGAAGCACAAACAGTTCTTGCACCAGCTATTACCACAACTTTTTGAGGAGGTGCATCTCAGCTGCGATGGGAGCCTCCAGAACACCTTGAGTGAAAATCGTGATTTGACTTTAACGCTTGGAAGACCTTGACATTTGGTCCGTCGAGGGGGGTGGTAAAAAAAAAACCCTCTGACCACCTCACACCACGCACAACCACATCTCAGACCAAATGGATAAACATGGGCACTTCAAAGCAGCTCAGCGGCCATGCCAGCAGGCCTGAGAGGAGAAGCGAGAGGGAGGGAGGAACTGCAATACTGGAATAAATAAGGAGGGAGGGGGATTGGAGGGATGTGTAAGCATGACTGGTATTAATGGCCTAATAATGTATTTGGCTTTTTGGCAGTTGTGAAAAGGGTGAAGGGGACAGAGGGCAGAGGAAAAGGGGTTGACAGCATGTCACAGCTGGTTAAAAGCAAACCCAGAGCAGAGAGAGGAGAGAGGGCTTGTTTGCCGGGCTAAATGCTGTAAATAACATCAGAGAGTGCAGCTAAATGGAAATCAATGCAATTACCCTATTAGCATGGGCTTGAATTCACCCTGGCTTTTGCCAAATCTCTCTGTCTCTCTCTCTCCGTTTATTCATCTCCTGTACATTTACTGCTCCATATATCATGGTATACTGTACATTTGTGGACACGTTGACCATAACAATTTGAGAAACAGCACTTAAAAACTTAGCAGCGTGTCTATATTAGGATCATTCAAGTGGACATGCTGGTTTGTTCGTACTAACACCACTGCAGGCATTTTGTTTAGATTTGCATAACCCCCTTAATCACCCCTATTTGAATACCTCACAATTGCAGGGGGAGATTATGCTGTTAAGTGGTAAGTCATAATTAGATAAATAACTGGTTTGGCTTTCATCATCCCTGTGCCATCTGTTTGAGGGTGCACAAGTTTACAGGGGTGGGTGAGAGGAGAGCGGGGTGGGTGTATGGAAGAGGGTGGGGATAATGAGGAAAAGATTCCAGCTTTTAGTAGGTTATGTTGCATTTAAAAAGTGATACACAAGTCGCAAAAGAATTTGTAATTAGACATAGCACTCGCAGTCTTCTTTCATTCAAATGGGTCAAACTCCTTTACATAATTCCTATGTTTGAATCCATACAAACTAAAAACAAGGGGTATCACAGCTTACTTTCAAACCGAGTGTCACCTCAAAGCTTGGAGTAAAGTATTCTGAGCTAAAGGCTGATTCATCTATATCAATGTTTTGTGTTTTTTGTCTTTTGTATGGCAACCTACGGCGCTATAGTACCAGTGATTGTTGTGCTGTCTGTTAGAACGCATTTGCATAAATTTACAAGACGCTTGTTTGTGTTTGTATATGTAAAAACGGCTCAGACACAATTCTTCACCGTGCACCTCTTCTATCTTCCTATTTATTAATTATTATTTCCTCTCGCTATTTCTTCCGAAACACACGAGCACATCTGCTGCTGCCTGACATGCATGCATGTCTCCATCTGTACTGATCCCAGCGCTTTCCTTTCCACACTTTCTCTTTGGATGCTCCGTTTAATTTCCTTCCCGCCCTCCCTCTGTACCCCCTCCCCCTCTACTATTCCCTTCTGCTGTAAATATCACAATAAAATGATAATGCCTTTAACCTGGTACTTTGCCTTCATCCCTCTCTTTTGGTTTCTTTGTCTCTTTATCAGAAAATAAATATTGTTGTACCTCTGTCTGCTGCTGAATCTAAAGGAACAGGCAGAGAGGTTTCATATCTACAATAACAGCGAGGTGGGAACAATTTGATCTAATTAGCAGCTGAGGTATTACCCATAAACATTCAGCTCTTATTAACTTCTGCTGCATTTAGAGCGGGACCTGCATCCCGCTTAACAAGAAATGGAGGTGTACTAAGTGTAGAAATACATATTCACACAATTGTATGAACATTTATGAACGTCATAAATTGTTTTGCTCGTCTGTGTTTGTGTGGGTGTGTGCGTAGGGGTTTAGGGTGTCTGTCTCACAACATTCAGAATGACAGCTGACAATTAGCTTATGCCAGTGTGGTTAATCGAGGAGTGTACATTGTTAATTATACACAGCAGAGGGGTGGGAAGGTGGAATCTATTTGAATAATTGGAAGAATGATATAACAGCAGGCTTTTAAATTCCTTTGCCCTTTTGCATGTTTAATGAAAGGTGTCTGTGAATGTGTATGTCCACCCAGACCCGGGGGCTTGTCTAACATCCATAAAGATAAACCACACAAGGGTTAGTGCACACGTAGAAAGTCACACACATTTACAACCCCCTCCCACACATGCAGACGCATCATCCGTCTCTCTTCTTCATACACACACACACACACACAGCGCAAAAGAGAGGCTTGAGAAACGGAGGGTATGTCTGAGTGGTGCGCTCGTGCCTGGTTTTCCAGATCAATGATGTGTGGCTGGGTGATCGATGTGAGGGCTTAGCGGAGTGGAGAGAGCTAATGGGCAGGTCAGTGGCTTAGACACATCCTGGCTCCCCCTGCCTATTACCACTTCGTCTGTTAATAGGCCTCACCACACTCCCCTGTTGCTCTCACACACACATACAGACACCCACAGAGAAGGGGAGTGAGGAGGGAACACAGCAGAGCATGCTCGCTCCACACACCACCTCCCTACTTCCTGTTTGAATCGACGTCTCTTCAACATATAGAAATGTATTCCTTAGTTTTTCATTTTTTCCCCCTGTCTTCTCTGTGTGCTAAGAGTGAGCCTGTGGAACTGCATACATGCACACTGCCTGCATGTATGTATGATAAGGGGCAGAGCAGATAAGCAGCATATTTACAGCCACGTAAAGCAAATGTAAAAGAGACTGCTGTGCATCCCTCCCCTAATCTCATTAAAGTCTTCTCCAGCATGCACAGGGTTAAAGACGGCCTTTCCCTTGCATTTATAATTGACCAAAGTATATGCATGAGTGGAAATACTTTACGAGACTGGGGTCTGGTTTAGGCAAGGTCAGCAAAAAACAGCTGTATGTTGCTGGCATATTAGAAATCAGTTGTGCTTTTTAGTTGTATCTAAAGCACTATTCAGTCACATGCTGGCTTCATATTGGACTACTTCTATGCCAGTATTACTTGTGGTTTCACTCAGATGTACCCCAGTAGTGATGGAGAGCGCCATATACAGAGATTTGCCTCACCCTCAAGACAGGACAGTACATAAAGTGACGTATAATGCATGAGGTCACAGTTTTCTTACCGCAACATGGCAGTTTATTGCTATTCTCAGCATTTCATTTGGTTGTTTATTTTTCCATGTTTTTGCAGCACTGATTCCAAGACTTTTATTTGATCAACTGTACATAGCAACAGCCTACATCAGCATGTTATAACATGCAAGCAGTTTAGATTTGTGCTGTTTGAAAGTTGGTCTGAAAGCCTTTTTTTATTTATTTATTTAGAGAAGAGGAAGAAGAAGAAATGTCTAATACTGTGCTTTTTAATTTTTTTTTTTACAATATTATATACTGTTTGGAGTAAAACTTCAATTTTATCTTGTATTATTGTACAACACATGGTATATCTACATATAAATAAAGGTAAAATGGCTGAAATCTCTACTCCCTTAATTGATTTGCCTAAAAACATAATTGCCGAATAATTTGCAAATTGTTGAAATGCTGTTACAGAGCAACCAGTTATTCAGTTAATGAAGAAAATACTTACTTGGTAATCTAATCATTAATTGCAGCTATCTACTTTCTTTCTGTTTTTCTGGTGATGCAGTACTGACAGCAGGTCAGTAACTGAAGAAAATAATGTGGGACATGTTGTATTTCTCCCTCTTTTTTTATCTGTCATTCCATCCATCACTCTCTCTTTCTTGTCTAACATGTCACTGACTGAAGACCCCTTCTGTCCTCAGTGTGGCATCTGATCTGCATGTTAATTACATCTCTCGCCTTAATTTAATATCTGGCTTGGAAGAATGTGGAACACACACCCCAGAGGTACAGCATATGCCCTCCAGCTCTCGCTCTCTCACACACAGGCACAAATGTACATATGTCTGTACATGCACAGACATATGCAAAGCCTGATGATTTTTTTTTCTCCTGAATCCTTTGTGCTTGCTGAGATCGCTGCTTTGCTAAGGTTTTGTGTGGGTGATGGAGGTAGGAGGCAAAGCCTAGTATAGTCTGGATATTAAGCTCAGTGTTAAAAAAAGGGACCCAGGCACAATGTCCACAGGGGTGGCTGAAGTCTTTTCCAACCCGTCCACTCTGACTGTGTCTCCCTATGGTGAAGTCTAAAAGAGCTGCCACTTGTCGTCAGCTTGATGGAGGTGAAGTAGGAGGTGGGGGGGAATCTGTGGCGTTTGTCGTTTGGTAGAACTGAGGGAGTTCAAAAAGGAGGTGAAGATTTATTTTTTTTAAGATGCCGAAGGGAAGGAAAGCGTGCATGCATTTGTAGTGGTAGGCAGCTCTTTGACCAGACGCCACTCTCCACCATACATATGCATACAGGCAGGCACTTTACGATGTAGACCAGAAGTGAATTGAGAGTTCACAAGGTGTGTGACTCCATCATAGCTCTAATAATTACAGCAAATATTATTACAACCTTACCGGCATACTCACACATGTTCACACACACACACAGACATACACACACTCGATCCCTTTCTCAGCCATGCAACAAGGCTGTGTCTCTTGTGGCTGATAGATTGTAATGAATGAACAGCAGTCAGATCCTTCAAAAGCCTCTCAAAAGCTTAAGCCCCTTTATTAAATTAAGCTAACGATGCCTAAGGCCAGGTCTGCTGCTGAGAGAGCAAGTGAGAGAGGGAGGCGGAGAGAGCAAGAGAGAGAAAGCAAAATGGGGAGCCAGAGAGAGGAGAAACAGGAGAAGTAATGCATAGGAGAGTAAAGGCTGTAGAGAAAATGAAGAAGTGGAGGAGGAGGAGGCGATGTTAGGAGCGAGTATGTGAACTGGCAAGTAGTCAAATCAATGAGGGATGGTAGGAATGGGGGATGTTTAGTATCAAAGGAGGAAGGTGCAGGAGGTTAAGAAGAAAGGCTGGTGAAAGAGGAAAGGAGGAGGAGAACAGAAATGCCCTGCAGACTCCCATAGTTACACGGCAGTACACCTACAGCTGAGAGAGATGTAGCAATTAAGAAAAGGCAAATGTGTGTTCGTTGAAAAGTATTCGTGTACACCCAACACTGTGGATGAAAACATAAACGTTTAACCACTTGGTGGAGGTTTTACATGGCGCAGGCGTTTTGAAGTTGTTTTCACACTCTTTTGGACACAAGTTAATTACACTGTGTGCTAAATACTGCAGCTTTGTATTAATATGCAGTGGGTCGGAAAGAGGCACAAAAAAAGCTACATTTCCAACTCGTGTATATGTAAAATCACATAGTTTCCTAAACTGCGCATCAAAATGAGGCTCTGCATGCTTCTAATACGTTGGCCTGTGACTAAAGGAATTAAGAAACGTTTTTTTCTTTTCTCAAATGTATTAGATTATCCTTTTGTTCTCTCACTGATTAATGCAGTCACACTGATGCTTGTTATAGAACAAAACATATTTATGAATATTTCAAATACTGTGATGCCAGAGATTATCTTCTAATAATGACTCATTAATTTTCAACAATGACTAATCACAATAAATTACTAAAGTCTAATAGCTAATATGTGATTAGTGATTGAAAAAAAGACCATAAAAAATACTAACTGACTGAACATTTTGAGTCAGCAAATAGATTTTAATGCCCAAATGTCTATTTGACGAATTAAACAGAAAAGGAGATCCTTATAGTGTCTGCAGAGCTGAGCTGAACAGACAGGAGGTACATCAAAGGCTGAAGTCTCCGTGCGGCATTGTTGTCTACCTGCTCTCTCACTCTCTCTTACAGGTCAAGTAGAGGCGAATGATACACTATCACATGGATGAAAGACGTGACATGTGGTGCACAAATGCGCTCACTCATAGAGGAGGGTTATGCTGCCTGACAGAGCACGCCATGCGTGTTGGGTAGTGCTTTTTTTCTGCTGTGCTTTACCGTTTAATAGTACGCACAAATGAGCTATACGGAATTAAGCTTACATTTGATCCAGTGCATCCCTAAATTAGCAGTGTACACCACAAAGTACAAAAGGCCCTCAGACCTCTCCCCTCCCCAGCCATCACCTGCTTAATCCTCAGTTTCATCCTTGGCATCACGAGAACACCCTGTCTTTACTGTTTACAAGTTTGGCTTTGATTTTACAGCCTGTGCAGTCGCTGGTATCTAATCCACAGTAAAACCATTGATAAGCCAGACGGGGGTAAAGGCTTCTTTTTTTTTTTTTAGCAAAGGCTTCTGTGTGCTTTTTGTGGTCGGCTGTCCCCTTGTGGACATTTGCTGGAATTACTTTCATTTTTAAATTACCTACTTTGAAGATTCAAGATTCAAAGTGTTTATTGTCATGTGTCACAAGAGAAAAGGCATTTCTCTGTGCAATGAAATTCTTTCTTTGCGGTCCACCCACAGATGCCGATTAATATATACAATAGAAATGGAATATATAAATACAAATAAATAAATGAAGACAGAAAATGAGACAAAATATGGAGATTTGAAACAGAGATGTGTGCAAAAGAGTACTGTACCCTGTGTTGTCACGCTGTAGTGGTAATTAGCAAAACAAAAGAGCAATGATATCTGTTTTTATTGGATTATGTGATTAAATTAAGTGATCTATTTTGTATCAGTGTATTTCGTAAGATACTATTCAAGGTACTAATACTAAGATTAGATATTAGTATACATACGCATGCGTACATACGAAACAGAAATTTAAATCACAGGATAACTTAGTGCGAATTTAATTTTAACTGATCAGGAAGTAGTCTAACCCTCCTGGTGAAGCCTTTAACGTGCATTCTTGTCCCTCTGGGATGACTATGCGAGGTCAGCCCTGTTGACTGGGGGCGTGACGGGGAGGGAGCAGGTGCTTCTACCCCCCGCCCCCCTCCGCCTTGCCAGTCTTTCTGTGTGCCTGTGGTCCGGCCCCCGCCGGGGCGGAAGCTCCACCTCTCGGCTCCCGGCAGCCGGCCGCCTCTCTCCTCCTCTCTCCGGCGCTCTGCTCTGCTGTGCTCCGTCGCTGTGGCCTCGCTAGGCGTCGGAGCTTCCTGCGTGACAACAAAAGTGCACGGTCTCTGTTCTCGACGGAGGATGGATCAACGCTTTCACCGCTAACGGAAGGAGATTTTTTTTAAACCTTTTTTAAACCAATTTATAAACACTGGAATAGCCCATACTTGTTTGCGGTGAGTGATTTTTTTTTGTGAATCTGTTTTCAAACCTGGAGGTTGTTTGTGTATACGAGCGAACATACGGCGAGGGTTTGTTGAGGAAGTCGTTACTATATCGAGGAAACGGGTGCTAGTTATTTCATTTTATTTTTCGAAGGTCGGTGCCGAGCCCTTATGTATGTATGTATGTGTGTGTGTGTGTGTGTGTGTGTGTGTAGCCCTCGCTGGTGTGCGCGCGCGTGCTTTTGTGTGTGCGTGCTAATGTGTGAAAAAGAGACAAGAGAGAGTGAGTGCAACAGAAAGAGAAAGAAAATGAGCCGCTCCGGTGCGCTCACGCGGCCATCTAGCCCTTAATATCGCTCAGTATTTATATATCGTTACTCACTTGTTATTAAGGACTTTAATATAATCGTGTTTTAAAATGCAGATTACCCGAAGGTCTAAAGAAAAGCGGCCGACCCCCCACCCCCTCAAATGAACTTCTTGTAACGTTGTTACCGGTTCACTGTTGTTATTAGCCCATTAAAGCATAGCTCGGGGTTTCTGCGTTAAGCCATTTACGCTCACTTTAGACCCTTTTGACACGGACTCTTTAGCCTGTTTAAAACTGTATTGATGGATTTACTTTGTTGTTAATCCGCAGTCTTCAGTTCGTTTGGCTCCTTCGCAGTTGTCTTTTCTGTGTTGCTTCTCGGGGCATTTCCTCTAAATGTGACTGCTAACGCATCTTGACCATTTGGTGCTGTCGGGTTGGAGGATCTCTCCCTGTACGTGTTTGTACGCGTGCGCGTGGCAGGTGGACCGTCTTGAACCACATCCCACGCGCTCCTTCACTTTCTTTCTTTCTTTCTTTCTTCTGTGGGGAACACACTGAAACAGACGCACACACCGCTCGTTAGTCTCGTCACACAACCTGGGTTTAAAACACGGCCAGCAAACACAGCGGTGAAGCAACAGGCTTTACTGCACGCACCGTGCGGCGGGTTGAGTTTATCTGTAGCCAGAAGGAGCCTTGTTGTGTGTTTTAGCTGCTGCTGATAAGCTTTGCCATAACTGCAAGAGCAGGGAATCTGACCTCCTGCTTTCTTTTTAACAGCTGCTGACTGGTGGTGGAGATAGGTCATTCATTGCTACATGGCTATCCCTCTGTCATGACTTTGTTCTGACATTTTTGGCATAACTCCGAGATGTTTAATCCATTACTTATTGTAACTGACATGGGAAACAGTCCGGCTTCTCAGAATAGAGCCAGAAATGGCTTACAGTAGGGTAAAGGGCAAAAAAATACAGTGTAGGACAATTAAAAGTAAATGAGGGGGGGGGCACATCAGTTGGCACTAGAATAGAACAGGAAATGGTGTCATCCCAGGTATTTTGGTTATCACAGACACTATATGTATAGAGTTAGTTTCACTCCTATCAAAAGAAATCATGTAAATGTATCTTACGGTTGTCATTCACTGTGTATTTAGTCAAGATATTGATCCAGATTAAGCCATATGCTAGATATGTGGTTGCAGGCCAGGTGCTTTTAGGAGTTCTCCTCAAGTGCGGTTAACGTGAGCCTACAACTGCCATCTTTTACCTCTGATGATAGCCGGTGTCACCACTTCACTAATTTGTGTTTCATACAGGAAATCCTCCGCATGAACACATGCTCAACCTGCCATTTAACCAGTCCAAATTAGACTGCTTTCACAGATTCAGCTCTCACTCCCTCTGATGTTATGCCTTTCAGCACAATATGTCTTTTAATTAACTGTTCGTAATCACCAAATGTTTATTAGATGTAAAAAATTGAGGATACAGACAGATTATTAAGTTTTAATTCAATTCAAAAACAGTAACTTTGGCTACATTTAAATTTACATTTAAACTTAAATGGAATAATGTTGGAACCAGTGACACAAACTGCTACTTTCATTTCCTGATGGGTATTATCAGACACATAAATGAAGCCAAAACCATCTAGCTAGGTCACTTTGTGCCATTTTATTTTTATTTCACGGGTACTCCTTTCCCATCGTGCCATATTTGCTTTGCGACAACTCCAGTATATGTTTTCATGCTAACATGTTCATTCGGATAGAGATTTTTTTTCATTTTAAAATGAAACTCATTCATGTGGATGTAGATTGAGAGCAGAATGGATGATGTCCTGTGTTTTCTCCATCTTATAAAACCTGTCATTCAGCTGGAGAAGCAGTTTCTAATCTTGCTTTTAATTTATTTAGGGATCTCTGTTATTACAATGGGACTGCAAATTGTGTGCTCTTAAAATAAAGCCTGAAGTAGTGATGTCACAGAATTGTTAGGGGTTTTATTTTCATGTCTGTTTTTCCCCACTACAGCACATTAATATATATATAAACAGAACAGTGATCATGTCACAAGGCTGCTGGGTTAGGATCAGTCATTGCTAATAGAGAGGGCAGGGTTAGGGTTATCTAAATTTAACCAGGTTGTAATTAATAATCCAACATTATTGATAAAAACTACATAGACATGCAGGACACAGATGCACAGTTTTGGTATTTTAGTATTCATGTATAATTTGCTGACTGCACTTCTGAAAACTGGAAAAGCATTTTCAGCTCCTTTTTGCGTAACAAACTAGATGGAGGTGGGGCGGTGCAGTTTGCTTGGTTCATACTTAAGGTGGATAAAAACCTGGCTGCTGCATGAATGTACCTGTTGTTTTTACCACAACTATGCAATTGTGATGGCTCTTTTGTTTGGTGGACTTAAGATAATAACTTTGCACCTATGAAACACTCTGCTGGTTGTGATAGTAGTTGAGTTTTCTGCATTAATAGCATTCAGTTTTTGCCTGTCTGCCTGATCTCGTCTACAGTCTTTTTTTCTTTTTTCTTTTTTTTTGATCATCAGCCATCAAGGAGTATTAAATCACCTACTTATGTTTAACTGTAATGCAACTTCTCTATGTGATGCAATTTGTTTCCTCATCAGGAGAACCTCTACTGTGCCTGGCCTAGTTTAAGCGAACAAGCACCTGCTGATAATGATTATTTTCTGCTTGTTTTAAATGAAGCATTACCTTTCGGAGTGATTAACAGAAACCTTTTGATTGCCCAGTAATGTTTTGAGACACTAAAAAGTGTTCTTTGTTTGTCTACCACAGTTTGTGAAAATTAAGTCTTAGCAAGATATTATATATACTAAGAGGAACAAATATAGTGTTGTTGGCAGAAGTGAGTTAGCTGACTTTGGTTGGATTTATCCTCTCTTGTCACAGACTTACATGTCTCTGATGGTTCAGCACATGATAAGAGTAGGAGATTACTTATGCAAATCTTGCTCTGAGGAACAGAATTTTTTTCAGTTGTAATCTGCCATTTAAAAGTTCTTGAAGCTTTATGCTGCGAGAGCACTTATACGAGGTTGGCATGTTTTCAGGTGTCGTTGTGCTGTTTGTCATGCTGTGGTAGCCTGCAGTGCTGTGAGTGTCTGGGGGCTAGACAGCAGCTGTGTTGAGCAGAGTGTTGGTGACAGTTTGTCTGTGGCAACAGCACCTGGCTCTGTTTAGAGAGTGATTAGGACAGTCCCAAGCAGCTTCCTGTACTGTTTACACAAGGAGCCTGGAGTTAAAGGTGACCCACTTTGCATTTTCTTATCAACAGCCCACATTGATAGCTTTGAATAGCACAGACTGTAGAAAGGCCTTTGCATGGGTTTACATAGTTCTCTATTACAGAGAATGGGATGTGTTTTACTGGGTGAGGCTTGGCTTTTACTAGCATCACAACAATGTCCTTAGGTGGTATGAAATTGTGGGTGCATTTACCGCTCTCTTTGTGTGACAGGGCTGGATTCGTCTGTGGTCCGGCTCTGTGATGGAAGAGAATACAAGTGTAGGGACGTTTAGGAAATTGAGGGCTTTTTTCTGTTTTGTCTACATACCCTCTGCCATGTTTCCTTTCCTTCTCTGTCTTTCCCTCTCTGTGTTTTTGCCCTTCTGTATCCCTAGCTAGAACTCTCATGGGGCATGTCTTAGATTTTGTAGGTTTAACCTTGGATTTCATGGCTTTTCCCTTTGGGACGAATTGAGTTTGTGTGTTTGATTGTCTTTCTAAGAATCTCCTATTGAGTGTTTAAAAAAACCGTAGTAAATGTAAGCTGTAAATGTGATGACCAGTGAAGACAGCTGAACAAACAGGTCATAAAGTATTTATCTGAAGAGAAGACAGATGGGACGTTGGGTGAAGGACCAAGCAGACAGTTCCACAGGTAGAAAGAAGTAGTAAAGTATTGAGCCAGAGAGCCAACAGCTTCCTGTGTCTGATGTCCTCCTTTTTTTTTCTCAGGCCTGCAACATTTTCCTCCTCATTTCCAGTAATAAAGCCACTTATTACTTTACGTGTGTGTGTTTGTTTACTCTGTGTATGAGAGCAAGCTAAACCTGCTCTGTAGAATGTGTAGAGATGCATTTCTTGTCACCCAGCACTGCTGTTAAACATTGCTTAGTTTTATCAGTATGATATGTGTGTGTTGGTTAGTGCATGCTTTTAAAAACATTAAGGCGTTGTCATACAGCCTGGCACACTCACATGCCTTGTGACACACCACATTATTTTGAGGCTAGATGGTTAATTTTACATAAAAACGAAGGACTTCAGTAACAGTAGCATAATTCTCCAGTAATAGATCAGGAAGGCTGTACGAAGTGTCAAAGCTACCCGATATAAGTGCATTTAAATATGTAAAGTTGTTACACTGATGGCAAGTAGACGTGAATATGAGAGTTTTAATGAGAGTCTTGGCCTCAATTTGTAGACTCAAGTCCTTGTAATGAGGGTTACTTGCATAGGATCGCTTCGCATTGCTGAAAAAATATTCCAAGTAGATCTGAGATTTCAGAGGTAAAAACTAGTAGGACGTATATTGTACCTGTGTTTACATGATCAGAATAATTTGTTAAACGTGGAAATTAGTGTCGGGGCATTGTTGTCTCGTATCGTACATTCATCTGTAAGTGTGGATTTTTATCACTCTCACACAAGTTAACCTTTTACCATTTTTCACCTAAAAGATGTTCACCTCAAGTTAAACTATAGTTTGTGTTTGGCCTTTTTTCAGCTTTATTTGAGAGGCACAGTGAAGAAAGGACAGGAAAGCGGGGGCAGAGATAGAAGGGGGAAGACATGTGGTAAAGGGTCAGACTAGAACCCGGGCCTGCCACTCTCAGCCGTTCGGCCTGTGGTTGTCTGCGCACGCACTGAGCTAAACCAGCACCTGAAACTATAGTTTGTGTTTAAAAGATGGCCACAATGTTACACATTGGGTTGGGAAGTCCCATTTTGAAGCCTCAACTTGAACACTTCATTTATTTATTTGTTTGTTTTCAAAGCTGGGTGTAATGAGTGAGTAGATCTCAGAAAAAGAGGACACAGCATGCTCATACGATGGCCATTTATCAACCTCTGTGTAGCCATATCCTAAATCAGGAGTAGGCAACCTTTCTGATGATGAGTGCCATCTAAAATTTCCTCAGAAGTCAGTCTGCCATATGATTGTATTAGCAATAAATTTAATAACGCTCTATATTAACAGTTGCATACTATATAGAACCACTTTATAGAATTATATTTGTTTGCAGATGTTGGCAGCGAATAGCTATCAGCTATTTTCAACAAAAAAAATAAAAAGACACTTTTTATCCATAACAAGAACTCCATAATAGCAAATGAACTGTACAACAGAAAGTGCAAATGCTATTTATGGTCTCCTCACAACAATGATAAGAAAAATAAACTGAGCCAATATGGCATGTTTGTTAATACACTCTGATCTCTGGTCTCTGAGCGTCCAGCATTCAGATGGCCTGAGGACACTCATGTGAGAGAAAGTCTGCTCACACAGATATGTAGAACCAAATACTGTCAATTAGGCCTCTGCATTGTTTTGAAGACAGTTAAACTTGTCAGGTAGTGATGTCCAGCAGGTGAAAATGCAAGCTCCATGAACACGCACAGCTATGGATTCCAGCTGCTTCGATGTTGCATTAACTGGCATTAACTCAGCCAGTTAATGCGAGACAAGTCTAGCTGCTCATTAAAACTTCTGGTTTGAACAGAAAATAAAACATTGGTCCATACACCTGAAAGTCCCAAAAACACATTGTGAATTCTGTCTCGAATCTACGGATGTATCCGTGTATTTCTTCCTTCCCTTATAACTTCCCTTCAACTCATTCATGTCACCTAAAAGGTAAACCTGTTTCTCCATCACCTGTTCAGCTCTGATGATTCAGTAAGGACATCTCCTGGTTTCATCTTCATGTTTCCCTCTCACCTGATAACCAAACCGACATCATGACCAGCAGCTTTAACAGCTGTGGCTCCAGCAAACATCAGCTGATACTGGAAATTAATATTAAGTAAATTCTAACAACAGCTGATCAAGCTTAAACATGCTCCTGTTGTTTAACACGACATCCGGCGGTTTCCTCTTTCTGGTGCAAAGTGGGCGATAAACAAACAAGAGAGAAAAGCCGATCAGCTGATCATTGATCAGTTTCATGATTGAAGCAGCAACAGGAGAGGGAGGGGAGAGAATGAGAGAAGAAGAGGCAGCTGTGCAGCGTAACGACAGAATAAATCCAGCTTTGTGTGTTTTTGTTTTTTTTTTCATTCTAGCTGAAGTACGGGACAAACTGTGTTCCTTATCAGCTCAATACGAAACGCGTAATATTTTCTCTGAATGCGGGACGATTCGTCTTTTTACGGGATGGTTGGCAACTCTACTAACTAACCTTATGAATAAAATAAAGTTCACTATCAGTAAAATCATAGCACCCACCCAGGTGTATAAACTCCATCATGCTGGCTAGTACACAGTACGAGTTATTGTAACTGACTGTAAAAAGTCAGCACAACAAAAATAAACTCCACCTAAACTTGGTTTATATCTGACCCAGATAGACTGCAGGTCATAACTTCTTACCTGAATTTCAGTTCACCTGACACTCGGACCGGCGGCCGCCTCGGGTCCCTGCTCCTCCTGCCTTCCCTTTCCCTCATCCACCTGCTGGCCTCCACCACTTGCTAATGTCACTGAATCTGTGGAAGCTCCGCCATAACCACCACCAAACAACTGAGTTATTTTTTACGCACCGGCCAGCATCTGGCCAATCGACCACATTTCATTATTTATACCGTTACTAAAAATAAAAAATCATCGGCCCATAAAAACGGAAAATCACCATCGGCCCACTGAGCAAATGCCCGCCCGGTATGCCCGATAGCCAGTCCAGCTATAGTCGTGCAGTTAACCCTTCGCGTGCCAGCCGTGGCACGCGTGCCTAGGGTTGCCGACCCCTGTCCTAAACCTTCTCTGCCTTCTATATTTTTCTGTATGGGACCATAACTCACACAGTGAACATTGTGCTGTTTTAATTAAGATTTGGAAGTAGAAATTGGAACTATAAACTCATTAGGAAAGTCTTTAACTAGGTCATAAATCAATCTAGAAGTATGGACTTTCTATACAGTCTGTATTGTCTGTTTGCAACCAAAGGAGTATTTCTTGTGCTGGGCATTAAACGAATGCAGGTTTAAAGCATTTCTCCAGTGGCTTCACTTTATTGACTTAATCTTTTATACATATTCTCTGACCGTACCATATTTTACTTCTCGTAACTGGAAACACTTTTATTCACTTTGGCTTGATTGGAGCTTAAATCGTTGTTTCCCCCAGTTTAGTGTCACATTTTTCAGGGTTTCTTTTTCGAACATGAGGACTGTGCGGGCAGTTTTTATAGATGCAAGGTGAGTCACACTGCTCTCCATTGTGGTCGAGTCCCATGTTTCGAGAGCCATTCCCTGAACTGCATTGGAGACATACTGCTTTGGTAGCCATCGTGATTTCATTTAGACAACAGGGCGCAGTGTTCATCTGTGGAGTAATTTCCAGCCACTTTGTCACAGTCTCAACTTTGTATTCTGAAGCTTCAGTTTGGATTTGATTGCCTGAGGCGTACGATTAAAAAAAACATTTTCACTCACACAAGCCGCTCTTGCTACATTGAGCAGACCAAACCACCTCTTTAGATTATATGCGTATGTTTGTGTAGCTCGTGTTTGCTGCTGTCGTTGTCATACCCCAGAGCCTGATAAGCACGGGCCAAATAAACACAACACAGGCAACGTGAGAGCAGTAGATAAGCGAATCATATACACACTCAATACTGACCATACTTGACTATTGCCCTCACCAAGTAGAGCCTCTTTCATTAACCCTTTTTTTTTTTTTTTTTTGGTGTGTGTACCTCAGCACAATTCTGTCCATCTTGTGCTTTCTCCAGTCACACTAAAAACAGCTTTGTGCTAAGGGCTACTCTTCAACAAAGCCCTTTTCTTCTGCTATCACATCATCATCTCATCTTGCCTCTATCCGTGTCTGCTTCCACCTCTCTTCAACATGACTCTTTGCCTCTCTTGTTCAGGGACGTGCAGAGAGGTTTAAAGGGGCGGGTGCTCAAAGTTAAAAAGGGGCACATTGAACCATGCTGAATAACAACAACACACATTCATCAAGAATCTAATATGGGAAGGGCAGGGCTGTGTTGATCTGAGACTGTAGACATTAAAAAGTCCACAGGAGAGATGGTAGCTGATTAAACAAGTGTCATGAGATAATAACAAAATGCAAAGATTGGTGACAGCGCTTGGAACCATAAGGCAACGAAAAACTGTGACATAAACTCGGCTCTGCCTGTGAATCACTCTTTGCTTCTCTTCTTCCTTCCTTCCCATCATTTCATATATCACTCTCCACTTGCTGTCTATCTGAGAACAAGGCACAACTTGCTATTGCAATAAACTATAATCTAATTATCCACACCTAACAACTCTTGCACTTAATCTATAATAAAATGATGACAGAAAAATGTTATAGCACTGCCTTTAGTAGCCTCATACAGCTCCTACTGTTTCCTCCTCATGTCCTTACCAGCCATGTCTGCACAATGTTATATCATGAGTAATAATTTAAAAAAATCTATATACATAAAACACACACATGCACGCACAGTGACATTTTAGACCTTCTTCAGAATACTGTATATACTATGGGCATCCTTACATTATTATTTATTACTAGAGCTACAATAATAAAGCAATGAGGAGGGGGAAGTAATAAATATGAAATAATGTATTTATGATGATTCCATTTGTTTCACTATCCACTCTGTGCAGGGCAAAGCTTATTACATTTTTAAACTGTAGAGATACAATCTTTTGTCTTATTTAAAATATAAATCTAATATAATCTGCTTCTTAATGTATGTTCTTTAAAATACAGCGTGTGTTTTTTAATATATTATAATTATTATTATGTGGACATGCATATTAGATCGTTTTTTAGTGAAATATAAGCCCTCCAGAAAGGCAGGAAATGCCCAGAAACTTACTTTAAAACTAAATATGTTCCCTAAAACGGTGACAGAGCTACAGACCCATGACAGCCTTACACAGGTAGCCAGCAGCTGTGACCAGCACTACTTGTGCAGTTAATAAAAGGACAGGTAATGTTTGTCGCGCTGTTGCACACACAGCACGCTCGTTTGTTTCAGTTCGTCAGTTGCAACAAGACAACTTACCAACGTGTACGTAATAAGCTAATACTCCTGTGTGCTACACACTACAGTGTGCGCTGTACACCTACTTACTGGGTTTGTCGCATCAGTCTGTGTCTCTGAGTTAACTTGTGTTTCTCCTACAGCTCCGGACCGCAAAAAATGCGCGTGCTCTTTGTGAGCTCGTTCCCGGCTCGTAACCAGCGCGTTCTGCCGTCGAGGGCGATCATTGGTTAAATGTCATCATGTGACTGATGCAAGCCAGATCCTTTTATTTAGCAAAACTATGATTAATAGTTAAATATTATTGTTGATGGGCACAGACAGGACTCCGCACGTACACACATAAAAAAAATAATAAATAAATAAAAAAAATTTAAAAGTTGCCTCAACAAAAGGGCACTTTGGGCACTCATCAGGAAAGGGGCGGGTGCTCAAGCCCCTCTAGCCCCCCCCCTCTGCACGTCCCTGCTCTTGTTTCCTCCATTTCTGTCTTTTCCTCTGTTTCTGCAATATCTGCCATATCAGCTGACTGTCATATTGTATGTGTCTGTTTGTTAGCATGCCTCATTGTGTATGAGTACAAGGTCAGATATGTGCCTGAAGAAGTGAAGCAATTTTGCGGCCAAGTGTTTTAATAAGCTCATGGACAGAGCTGCATGCCTGTGTTGGTGGAGGCCACAGTTGCCTTGTTAAACGTGCTCTCACAGAGAATCTAGTTGCCAGCTAGGCTTGTTTTAGCTGGCTGATATTTGCATAACTAAAAGCGTATGCATTTTGGGAACTGTTCTTTCTGTATTTTTGTTTATATCTCGGTTTCACATCTTCCATACGCGTTGTCTCTTATCTCAGTATCACATCAACCTTGTGCGTTTCTCGTTGCATTGCAACCGATTGACATAATTTCTAATAATTAGTAATTTAGTGAGCGGATAACATAAACACACAGGGGGGGTACATCGCTGCATGGTTTTCCCAGTCTATTCAATCTCATGGATGTATGCATTATGGCAATCAACTGTTTTGTCGTTCTTTTAGGATGGCAAGTGAATCTCTTAAATGTTGAGTAAGCCATTGAGAAAGATCATGCCGATGTACTCAACACCTGCACAAGCACGCTGCACACTTCATTGCCTCTTAATACATTCTGCACCACAAAATCTGTGGATCGTTGCAAGCCAATCCAGTTTTTTGTTACATTTGCACAGTACCATGGCAAGTACAGGCACCTGTGTTGTATGTACACACAGAACACAAACGGATGTTTACATTTAACAGAAAGTTTAATATACTTGAATGGTTTAATTCTATGACTAATAATGATTTCTTCTCATGCACACTATAAAAAAAATCATAAACAATGTAAACAATAAAATATAATGCAATTTATAAAGATTTATAAAGGCCAAAGGTAAAAGTTTGATCATTTAAAAAAAATTAAAGAAAAAAGATAAGAAAGGATAAAGAAACTAATTTGAGAAACTGGAACCTGACAAAGTGTTGCATGACTAAATTGAGTGATCTGTTGTCAAAATATCTGTCGTCAGCTGTTTTTCTTTTGGTTGAATAACCAAGTAACAACTGACTAAATGTTTGTAAGGTTGTGTAACTGTTCTAGCTTTAATCTTACAGATCCTTAGATTTCCCCTGTGCTAACTAGATAAGTCATGAACATTTGCACTTTTGAACCACTTCTTATTCTTTTTGCATTCTTTGTGGATCTAATCTTAAATCACACAGTTCGCTGGTCTAGCTAATAAACAAGCAATGCTCAAATTCATTGTAATATTACTGAGAAATTTTTATTTGAAGTTTTAAGCACTGCAAGAGCCATTGTGATTAATCTGGACTGACCCTCGAACGTTGTGAAATATTAAAATCACTTTTTAAATGAATGACTGTTCTGCAAATGGTGTACTTGTCAAGTACTTGAGAGTATCAAGGACACCACAAGTCTCAGCTCTGTGGCAAAGCCTTGTTTTTGTGGCTACTCACAAAGATTTGGCCATGGTGACAGTGGTTTGCCTTCTTCGTGCTCGCCTAGAGAAGAGAGGTTCACTCGTCAAACCGTGCAGCATCCACACATTTGGACACGCACACGCATGCACGACCGGGAACACACACCAATTATACCAATTACAAGATTACAACAGGCTAACTCTCAGCAACAGCTATGGAAAGTCAAGTGGGTGCTGTGTGCATGTCTGTCGCTGTGTGTGTCTTCTTGTGTGTGTGCGGCGGTGCCGCTTGGGAGTCAGGGCCCATGCAGAGCACTTGCAGTGCTAATTAGGCAACCACAACCCAGAAGAGTACATCACAGAGAGAATAGAAAAGGGAGAGCGGATGAAGTGAGGAGTGTATGTAGGGAATCCAGCAAAAAAAACCAAAACTGTGCTCATCTCCTGAGGAGGCTTGTGGAGGGAGAAAAAGAGAGGAGGAGGGAGCAAGCTGAATGATGATAACAACCAAAATATGTTACATGCAATGATGTCCCCAAGCACTGAGAGTATCACAGTTCAGAACAATACAATTTATTCAGCTTTGTGGGATATATAGGTTGTCTGCTTATTTGTCAGCATTGTGTGTGTCATCTGTGCCTGTGTACGTATCAGTTTATGTGGCTAAAAGTACGCTAAAGAAACACAGGTGCAGAAAAGACGATAAGCTCCATGGTAGATTTTTGTCTTTTGGTTTTTGAGTTCATGTGTGGGAGATCTGTAACGTTTGTAATGTCGCCCTCCCTTTTTCGGAGCCAATCTGTCACCCTTTTTCAGTCTCTGTAACAGGTGAGGTTGATTAAAAGAGGGAGTTGGCAGGACATGGTAATATCTGAGCTAACAGCCTCCATGCTTTCTGACGAACAGCTGGGCTGGGGCTGAAGCAGGCCCTCTCATCAGGGGAGCAGCAAGGCTGTGTCCCCCTCAGCAAGAGGCTGCAGAGGGCACAGCCATACAGACAGCAGCTTGACTCCTGGGGCATCGACCACAAAGAGCCAGAAACACAGACAGGAGGCTCTTGTGCGTGTTTGTGTGGCTGAATGTGTATCTCTGCATGTGTGTGTTCACACTCTCTAAGCAGCATTGTGAAGCGTAACCAGACTGTTCTGTCATACGCCCACGCTGGTATCTCCGAGAACACAACTACACACTCCCAAGATGACATGCGCTCACGCGCGCACACACCACCACAACCCCAGCCACCCCTACCACAGCCGCTATGTAATTAACAGACAGAGGAAATGGCACTGTTGGGGTGGGTAAGTCGGATGCAGGGAGGAGGAGAGGAGAGAAAATCATCTCAGCTCGTGCCTGCCCCGAGGACACACTGTTTCTCTGTGGCTGTGTGTGTGTTGGAGAATTGAAGAGAAGAAGGTGAAGAGAGGGAGAGAGATGCCGGCTGGTCTTTTGAAATCTCTGTGTTTTTGTTGCTGGCTGCTGGAAGGCAGGTTGGGGGTGGGGTGAAAACAGTGAGTGTACGAGAGGAAGAGAAGTAGGAGGTGAGGGATGAATAAAAAGGTGTTCACACACATGCACGTTCACGTACACAGCCGTATCATTTAAAGCCTCACAACGTAGAAGACAGAAAGACTGCTCTCTTTGCTTGTTGCACAGTGGTGTCTGCGTGCTTGTGTGTTTAGGTGTGTGTGTGTGTGTAGGACAATGTGAGCAAGCCAGGTCAGAGAGAGATGTACTCTGTTCTCTGCTGTAGCTCCATAATGGAGGCCTGCTGTATAATGACAGCTCAGACGCAGGCAATGCTGTCTCCCTCTCTTTCGGCTTCTTGACTGATCTCTCGCTCAGCCCCCCACCCTCTCCCCACCCCCCTCCTCCTACACCACCACTGTGATTTTTTTCTTCCTCTGTCTTGGTCTTCCTTTTCTTCTTCCATCTTTCTCCAGTGGAACTGTCGCCTTTGATTCAGCTTCTCTGCAGCCACAGTGCTTCTGTTTCAGGATTTCTCTGATATTAGGTTTTTGTCTTTGGTATGGAGTGAAAGAGATGGCACTCGTAGGGGTGTGTGTGTGTGTGTGTGTGTGTGTGTGTGTGTGTGTGTGTGTGTGTGTGTGTGTGTGTGTGTGTGTGTGTGTGTGTGTGTGTGTGTGTCTTTGGAAACACACGTACACGTCCGCTGTATCGTGCCTGAGGGTAGACTATGACATCTCATCTAAGAAGTCAAACAAACTTGGAACTACCAGAGCAGGTTTATCCTGCTGTGCTCCTGGATAGTCTGCGTATGTGTGAATGTGTGTTCACGAGTGAGGATGAAACATACATCTGTTTGCACTGTTAATATCCAGACTCATATCTGTGAGCATTTACGACCACCTTTGATATTATGTCCTTGGTCAAGTGGTTTTTCTTTGTTTTGGAATAGCTGCCTGTGCACCTTAAAGATCATCTTTTTTTTGGTCAACCTTAGCTGTTTATGGATACATGAGTACCATTTATAAACAGTATATCACTCAAAGTTTAGATTTAGTTAGCCGCAGAGTTATGTTTCCTGTTGCTATGCAGTCTTTTTTTGGCCGGCTTTAGGCACATGATAACTTTGCAGTGGTAGCAGATATTATGCTCATATTACATCCTGTTTAGCTAGGTTGGTTTAACCTTAATTGCAGCTTACTTAACTGCTGTTTTGTGAACCCTCGTTTGTCTCTGTTGTCTCTTTAATCTGAAGTTTCTTTCATGTTAAACTTCTTACATAGCTTCCTGTCATCTATTTCATCCTCCTGTCAGCACATCTTGTGCTACCTTGAGCTTCTGTCAACCAGTCACGATGACGTGTACTCATCAAATTGACTCTAAATCCTTCCTCTGTCAGTGTCTGAGCTGCTAAGGCTAAAGGTTTGGTCACATGTGCACTGCAGCCCTGAACCTTTGTGGTAATAACCCAGAAGAGTTACATATGTTACACCATTTTCCAAATAATTTGGGTCAAGTATTAAATGGACTTAATTCTTCCAGCTTCCTACTACAGAATCAGTCGGATGTCTGAATAAGCAAGTAACTGTTTGGAGAACTCGCAGTGAGTGAGTGGGCACGCTGTGTCCTGTCTCCTTGTCTCTACCCAGGCGCCACCTCTTATCTAAACCTATATATTTCCACTAGTGATGCAGACTATTTCCTGTTGTCTGTTTGTGAAAGAGGCCATCTTTGGACAAAGTCGAAACTTGATTTTCTCGACTTTGTCTGAAGTTTAGGTGTGACAGTCTAGCTGATATATGCTTTCCCTCTGGGAATTGCCATCAGTTTTTAGCTCTGCTGAGCAACTCTGATTAGAGCCCATAATGTAAGAAAAAAATAATTTTCCTCTTACTTTTGGGCGAGACGCTTAGCTGATGACATGCTTGAGGCATGTCTGCAAAAACTGAACTAAACGCACGTCACTTGAAGTTCAAGCATTCCATTAACATCTTGTTCAATGTTCCTTATTCAAATATTTAATACTGGCCTGTTGATAAAAAAACAAATATCAAATGTCCTTTGCTAATCAGGGAACGAACTGTGCTAGAATTCATTTAGCCTTGAAGTAGTGGGAGTAAATGTTTGTGTTGTATTGACAAATATAGCTCTGATACTACATTGTAGTACATCAAAGAACAGATTATGAGAAACCAGCGTTCATGCTGTAGACGAAAATAAGAACTGGAATGTTGAAGTGGAACACAACAGCAGACCACACAGCTATATTACATTAGAGCTACAGAAGTATTCAAAGCTGAGCACAGCAAGGCTTTTAGAAACTGTGCTTCAGTCGCCTGCCCGACCACATGCATTGAGCCAACTGGTTTATTGTAATGACATTTTTATTGCTCATTTTAAGCGAGACACTGACCGGTTTGGCTCTGTTCCTAAACAGAGCCACAATATTGTGGCACGACTGAAGTGTGCTTTACCATGCCTCTAGAAAAGAGGCATCTGCTGCCTGAGTGAAGTAAAGCATGGAAACGCACTAGTTGTCATGTGTCAGTTGGCAGTACAGTTTCAGTCCGTGCTGTATTGGACTTGGCCAAGACAGGTTGGTGACTGGATCAAATAGATGGGCCAGCAGCACGACACTGCTAGTTTTAACAAGCTGATAGGCAAATCCCTTCCTGGTTAAAGATTAACCACTCGCTAGAGCTGCCACTGCATTATCTCTCCACTGGCCAGGGCATACAGTAGCCAAGAGGATTTACGTTCCCTGTGTGTGTGCGCGTGTGTGCGAGCGTGCGCATGAAAGCCTAATCTGCATTCCAACCAGCAAAAGGGTGGAACTGTGTGTGTCAGTGTGTTTGTTTGACTATGGGAGTTAGTGATCTGCTTCTCTCCCAGCTGGGTGTTAAAACAGTGCGTTTACTGTATGCCATTTAGCAGTCAATCTGTTCTGTGGGTGCGTAGAATCATGTTTGTATGTAGCCTGTTGTAGTCTACATTCTTTTTCAGGGCTTTGTATTTGTTTTCCCTTAGGGCGTAACAGAAAGGGTTAATTGCATCAGTAAGCTTGGTGTGTAATAGACTCCTTTAACCCTTGGGTTGTCAGAAAAAATGCTCAGCGTTTGCTCCAGTGTCAATAGATCTAATTTATTCATATCTCTGTAAATGTTGCGTTAACATCCTTAACCTTGGTTTGTCCTTCTCTTAATCCACAACGATATCATTAAATTGTATCCGTTTTCTTTTGTGTATTACTGGATTAAAGGACTGTGACATACGCTGTTTTACTGACAGAGGATTCCCCTGATTGACTGTTAGACGATGCCATCTGCTGGTTGTTTGAAGAATGAAAGGCCTGACACTGCACACCCTGAGCAAGTGTGTTGTAACTGAGTGATGTTAAGAAATGACAGCAGGCCCACTTATCTGGAAATTCAAGAGACATTACTCATGCTTTCCTTAGATCGTAGTCTTCTTCTTCACTTAGTCTGAAAATAGAGCCTACACGGCTTGTGCATGGCTTGTGTTTTCTCAGTTTAGAAAGAAATATAATCACACTGTCACTGATGACATGATTTGTAATCATTAGTACGTTGAAGTAATAGGTGTTTATCTGTTTTGTTGTTGGAAGCTAACTGGGAAAATGCCACTGTTTGTTTTCCATTTCTGGGTATTTACTTTACTGGATGAGAGATGGTGGTGACAGGAAATGAGGGCAGACTGATAGGGGGATAGATTGTGTGTGTGTATGCAACAAAGCAAGACTTAAACCATGAGAAAAGGATTCCTTATGAGTTATGTTACTCGTGACTGCTGGTAGATTACTCAGAACATAGAAGCATAAGCACACACACACACACCACCAATCTTTGATAGGATGTGTTGTTCAGAACCAGCTGGTTGATCTTCGTGGTTTTAGACAAAAAATGGAAGAGAAGGCCGGAAACAGCAATGACTGTGGTGGTCCTGTGTTCACAAGGGACAAACTTCTCTCGAGGAACAGAGAGGATTTCTGGGAGGTGGCATTTGGCGAAATGCTGGCCACTATGTTGTTTTAACCTAAAAATTGTATCTCTCGCTCACTTGCTCCTTTGCTGTTCTGAGAAAAGTAGCGAGTGGCGGAAGGAGGAAATGACTAAAACAAGTCATTCACACCCCTGCTATGACAGCAGGACAGAGAGGGGAAGTCAAACCCACACTTTTACCCTTTTCCTGAGTCCTCCACCCCAACCACTATTACACATTAGGCTCCCCCACCCTGATAACAGCTCTTTTTAATTGTGGCATACTGTGTGTTTACTCAAAGGAACCCCTGTGTGTGTGTGTGTGTGTGTGTGTGTTTTGGTATGACATCCTCATTTGTGTGAAATGTTACAAATGTTACTGTAAAAAGGAGAAGAATGATTTTCTTTTTGTATTTGCTTTGAAATAGCCTTAGTTTCACTTTAATTTGAGAATTTTCAGTTGTGGAAATGTGTGAATAAAGCAAATTGAACTGAGTTGAATTGAGGCTAATAATTTACAAAAGAGTTTCTGTGTTGTGCTGTAGGGCTTGACACAGGCCAGGGCATGTTCTTTCTTTCTTTCTCCTAACTTCTTTGTATTTGTCTTAAGAAAAAAAAAGGGAGCCTCGCATATTTCACCTACCTGCTCCCCCTCCATTCATGCATATGCATACACGACCCCACACGCACACGCTTCATGACGCTTGCCAGCAATGAGGTCAGATGTGATGACCGGCTGAGCACCCTTCCCTGTTTCTCCTCCTCCTCCGTCTCCTCCTTCCCTCCCCTCCCCCTCCTCCAATTCGCCTTTGCAGGGCATGCATGCCTGTGTCTGTTATCTACAAATGGCTGAGGAATTATAGGTTGAGAAGGGTGGAGGAGGAGGAGTGAGGGAGACTGTGGGGAGGGGGTGGGGGTGAGGTCATGTGACATCGCAGCAGCTGCTAGCCTAAGAATTTCTGTTTTCTCAGTTAGAGAGAGAGAACGAGCGAGAGCACGGAGGGGAGAGAGAGGCGGCGTGCGTAGTGTGTTGCTTTGTTAGATAAGCTCTACACGGTCTTTGTGAGACAGGAAGGCAGCCGGGCAGGCAGGGAGAGAGTGGACGGGCAGGACGAGAGAGATAGGCAAGGAGTGAGTGAGTGAGAGAGAAGGGAGCAGTAAGATGGTGTGTGTCCTGGCGCTCGTTACCGGTGCGCACTGGGCTGGGCTCAATGAGAAGATGCAGGCATGGGAGATGCAGGCGGCTCCACTCCTTTGTGCAGTAAGAAGCTTCGATCACACTTTTTTTTTTTTATCTGTGAGGGGGGTTCTTGAACCGCTGCGAGAACTCCGGATGTGCGCCTCTGCGTGTATTTGTCAGGCTGCGTGCTTGTTCGTCTCTTCTTTCACTGCTACTCACATTTGTTTCTGTTTGTGCTGTGGTTTATATGTGTGGTTGATACAGTCAACCATAAGCTGCTGTCTCTGTAGTTACTCATTTAGAAAAAGTTCCTTGAATATGTCCTCCTGACTTTGTCGGACTTTCCCTAAATAAGGAGGGAAGAGTAGCACGCTATTGTCTTAAGTCACGTTACTGGAATGGAGTTGAACTTGGTGTGTGCTTTTGCTTGTTTGCCGGTCTGTCACCAGGCTCTGTGTGTGTTACTTTAGTGATTCCATTATTAATTGTTTGCTGGGTTCATTGAAAGTGCACTGGGTAACTGGGAGGTTACAGGCAGGACAACTTGAGAGGTGTTGGGAATGCTATTCACTCTCTCATGCCTGACTTGCCACTGTGTGTGTATCCACTTGAAAACACACACAGACACACACAGACACACACACACACACACACACGGTGCTCTGCTTCTGCTCTCTTCTCAGAAGGGAAAATGATCTTTTTACAGCCCTCTCAGGCTACATCCACAATAATACATTTTCACTTAAAGCAGTGTTTTTAAAATGAAAACAATCTCCGTTGTGCACACTTTCAGAAATGGTCTTCAGCTTTGCTAACCTAACCGCAAATCACATTGACCATTCACTGGACAGGCGTGTGTGATGCAAACATGAAACGCATAAAAGCCACTGAAAATAACAAAAAAGTATAAGAGCGTAAATTGCAAAGCAAATCTGGCAACATTTTAGAGTGACAGGAGTACCCACACGAGTAAAATATAATCCTAAAATGAATGGGAACTGTAAAATCTTAGCTGAATTTTTGTGACTGATAAGATCGGTAAACAAACGTGGGCATTTGCACCATTGTTTACAAATTTTTCTGTTTCTGCCCAACCAAATCCTGGAGTTTTTATACTAAATGCAGGACTGTTCCAAGAAAGTTTTTTGTTTTCAGAGGCCAAAATTACCCGAGTAGTGGGGATGCTAGGCTTAAATATAGAAAAAGTACCCTTAAAAGTGAAAATGTACCTTTGTCGCTCTGCTAGGCTTCTGCGGAAAACTGAGATCTGAACTTGCTTGCCAAACTGCTACTTTTTAGTAAGCAGATCTTAGTCATCATGTTCATTGAAAGTTCATTTTAAATGTTGTTTTTAAGGGAGAATTCAGAACAACTGTGTGTATGTTATTGTTTGTGTAACAGAAGCTATTCGAGTCTGAAGCTAAACTGTCCTCCGAGCCTTCCTTTGTGTGTGTGTCCGTGCGTGCGTGTATGTGTGTTTTGCTTGAGCACGTAGGGGTATCAGACACCGCTCTGGCATTTAGGGATTCCACTGACCGTGGGGCTGTCAACATGGTGTCACTTTTCAACACACACATACACAGGAAGGAAGGAAAGGACAGACCCTCTCAGCCCTCCTCACCCTTTCTAACCCCTTCAGCCATCAGAGCTTCTTCTAGCCCAGACTGTCATCAATTTCACTTTTATATTAAGTCTGTTTCTCTTTGCGACGCAGCATTTTCTTTTATTGGTAGTGTTTTTTTGTTTTGTTTTGTTTTTTTCAATTAAGCTCAGTGTCAGTGTGAGAAACATTTTCTTAAGTGATGGTTATGTGAGGGAACCGAAAGGCACTCTGAATATTTTTGTGCTGAATTTTTTAAACAAATATGATATTTCTATTTAAAGGTAGTAATGTTGGCGCATGCTCAGTAGAGGAGCTATGTAAACTCTATGACCGTGGACCTCTGGCACACATGCAGTCAACTGCAGCTCTTTGAGCAAAACAAAGAGTGACCTGCCCTCCTAACCTCTCACCTCTGACCCTATGCCATACAGCCAAAGCCCCTCTGCTCCTCAACCCCTCACACCACCGATCCCCCATCCTCTCCAGCTGTCACAAACAGAAACCCAGCTCCACACGCTGTATTTTTATTTACACAGATCCTCATGCCTTGAATTTTTTCTCATTCTTTAATGGAAATGCAGTATTGGTCCCTAATACTTTTCCATTCTCTTTCTTTGTTCTTCATTTGTAGGCATGAGCCATGAGCCAAAGTCACCATCATTAGGAATGATCTCCACGGCGACCCGTACCACGGCGACGGTCAGCCCTCTTACCCCGTCACCTCTCAATGGCTCTATCGTAGCCAATGGAAGCCCAGCTGCCCAGTCAACTCATTCGGGATTTGCTGCAGCCCTCCGTAAACTGGCAAAACAGGCAGAAGAACCGCGAGGTAAAGCCAGCCGGCCCATATGACAGGGATGTTACACAGAACTGAAAGTTGAATTCTCATCTAAAATCTGATCTGTAGTGCCGTAGGAAGAGTTCCTTTCACATAAAGAAAGAATTATTTTTATTTTTATTGACAGAGATCTTAATAGTTTTATATGCACTATCTGAGTAGTGTAAATTTATAGACCAATATATAGTGTTTATTTAAATGTGAGCATTTCCTGTTGTGTTTTTCACTTGAAAAATGATGTTTAACTGTTAGAGCTGGAGTAGCCTCGATATGGTCATATCAGACAAACGGTGCTTTTAAAGGATATGAAGCTAAAGGAGCTTTTCTCAGACAGAAGGTGAACTGAGGGGCAGAAGCAAGAGCCAGTGTGAGTAAACTACAGGTCATTTTGAACAATGATTCATGCAAATCAACTCTAGTATTCCAGGAAAATACATAATAGGTCCCCATACGACGTTAAGGTTAGAGTTTCTAATTTGGGTATTAAGGTCAGACTGTAAAGTGGTTAGCTGAAAATATTTTGATAATACCAAACCCTGTTCCAGGTGTGTCTTATATCTTAATCTTGCTTCACATAGCCATACTTGGTGTTTTGCACTTCCTGTAAGCTGTCTGTGGGTTGTATATTTAGCCTTTTTGTGTCCACACATATATATATATATATATATATATATATATATATATATATATATATACATGCATGCATGTATACTCCAAGACCAGCATAGCTGTGTTCAACTGTTATTAGCAATGTAGGGATATCCACATAGGGTTAAATTAGTTGGTGTCCCCACAGAGGCTGGTATGAAGGGAGCCACTCTAGCTGACCCACTTAATGTGCTGTATGTGAATCCATGTACACTTGGGCCTGCTTGTCACTGTGTGTGTCTTGACTCTCCAACTCACTGTCATACATACTTCCTTGTCAGTGGTTACACACATGAAACTTCACTAGAATTGCTCTGTTGGAGCTGTATGAATGTGAAATAACCACTAAGTGGTTTAGTTGCTTGTTAATAACTGTAAACCAACCAGAATTCAGTCTTCAGATGTTTCATTTTAAATGTTTTTGTGGATTTTTGCTTGTAGATTTCTGGCTTTGTTTTGTTTTTGTTTTTTCATTTTATGCAAAACTAGTCTCTCCACTACGTAGACCCATGCAAATATGTCTTAAATATGTGTACCCGAGTGTCACCGGTGCATACGTAAACATACAAATAAGGTTATAAACTACATTCTACACAAGAGAACCTCAATAGGACGACATTATTTGTGAGTGTGTGTTTGTATATGTGGCTCTGTGCCTTGGCTCCAGAGAGGCTCAGCTACCCCAGCTGTCCACCCTTGCTCTGGCTCCTAAATCAGATGGTCCCCTCCTTTCTGGCTGTCCCTGGACACCTTGCTCCCCAGCCCACTACAGTATGGGACCCAGAGCCGTGCAGACGATTTATTACACCCATAGAGAGCACTCAGACCCAACCTCTCCTCACCTCCCCCTCAGTACTTCTTTCCCATCAACTCTCTTCACTCCCTCCACCCTGCATGCCAGCCCCTTTACTTTGTCACAGTTTTCTCTCTCGCTCTGTCAAACACTGCCTTTTCATTTTTATTGTGGACTCCTTTTTATAAATGCAGCTTTTCCCTTATTTTTGTTACAAGGCCCCCTTTTCTTAGTTGGTAGAGTACACAGGGAAAGCAAAATACAAGTTCTTGTGTGTTTCTATTTTTTGTTGTGTTAAAAGGTGAAAAAAGTGTGTGAATTACAGATTGAAGTAGACAATCTGTAATTCACAATCTGTAATTCACAATCTGCCAAGACAGAGAGCTTCTGTCTATGTCATACAAATACTTGATCCTGTCTGATAAAAACTTCACCACCTTTTTATTAAAAGAACAAAAAAGAAATCCCCTTTATTATTTTGAGTCCTGCTGACTGTTTCCTCGTTGAAGTAGGATGTGACGTGTCAGTGAGTCAGCCATCAGGCATAAGGGCTGACTGCCTGTGTTAGGAGCACCATCTCCAGGGTGGGCAGAGAGACACGAGTCCCCCTGAAGCTCAAGCCCCTTCTCTGTCTGCAGAGCCTGTATTTATACAGAGCACACACCCAGTCACCCCACACATACAAACAGTTGCCTTTTCAACTGTGTAAGCCTCGTGATTTCTTTGCATGCTGCAGCCTGCTGTCCTCTCATTACCTTTTGACTCAGCCTCTCTTTCTCACTCACCCTCTGTTGATGCTGTGAGGTAAATAGTGCAGTATATACAAGGTGCCATGACTCAGTGTCCTCGAGTCTGAAGGAATTAGTTAGATTTGAGTACAAGTATCACTGCCACCGGCTGCTGAACTGATTTAAGACCCTGAGCACGACTGCTGTTTATATACAAACCCACACACCCATTCACGCGCACACACATACATTGTCACTTGTCTGTGGCGAGTATAATGAATAGCTCTGTGTACTGAGTGCTGCGTTGAAGAGGGGAGGTGATGGATAATGAGTATCGGAGCAGCATAAAGGACACACTCTCATCCAGTGCACACTTGCTTGAAAACACACACATATGCTCACAAATGCACACAGACACAGTTAACACACTGCCTCAAAGAGGCAGACCTGCTGATATCTGATTAATTAGGCAGCCCTGGGTTTAATCTTCTCTGTTGTTTCTTCTTACTCACTCATAGACACATAAACATCACAAGAGTTTCATGGCTGTGTCCATACCAACCGTAGTGCACTGCCTGGAGAGAACATGAAGAGAGGGAAAATAAAGGTATACAAGATAGTTGGAATGAGCTGGCTGGATAAAAGAGGGATAGGAAGTAATTAGTAGATTTGTGAAGAACCTGGGGTGTCGGTCATATTGTGTGTATGTGTATGTGTGTGTGTGTGTGCGTGTGTGGCCCGAGGCTTCCCTTGTTTCTGGGAGCCCAGAGCATGCTGGGACAGCGGGGCAGTGTGTCTATGACCTCTCCATCTGGAGCCTGCCTGGAGCTCGCTCAGCCTCGCTGTGCTCAGTGTGTGTGTGTGTATGTGTGTTTCTCAAAGGCAAAACACTGCAGGCCGTGACTGTCCCTGAAACACTTACAAACAAGCTTATTTGCGTCCCCTTTCTTCCTAACTCTATCTATACACAGCAGCCTTACACCTCTCCTGATTTTGGCGCGGCATTTAAACGTAATGTACCGTTTGCACCGTCAGCCGAAGGGACAGAGGATAGCTCCTCTTATTTCCATCCGCCATCTTGTACCGTCTTCCTTTCTCTCCCTGGCACAGCAATACACACTGTGTGCCTCTCCCCTCCCCCAACACAGCGATGCAGATTACAGGCTTTGTGTTGTGTTGTCAGTGCATGGCCAAGACTGTAGTAGCAGGTGTGTGCAATGTTTTTGTGTATGCGTGTGTTTGTGTGTGAGAGTGCACGTGTTGAGGCTTGCGCTAGTGCATGCTGGTGAGGCGGCATATGGATGCAGGGTTGGCTGGGCACTGCTATGCACACCAGGTGTGAAATGGACTGTTTAATTAAGTGCTGATGTTGTTGTAATGCATGCTGGGAGGAAGGAGGGTGGAGGACGAGGTGTGGGTGGGTGGGTGGGTGGAAGGGAGCAGATTCTGTTTGGCTGTCTTGAGAGGGGTGTTGCTGGTGATGGTGGCGGCAGAGGGTTGGTAGGTGCCTTTTGGCAACACTGAAAGATTTTTGTGTTGTATTGAATACTGAGGAGTTGTGTCAACTTTTTCACTGGGTCATTGGTCTGCCCAGGAACACCTCTGACTACGACTTCGTTTGTTCATTGCTTCTGTTGGGTGCATCGTGTGTGTGTGTGTGTGTGCATGATAGTGCAGCTCAGCTTGAGCGGTCAAGTGTGGAGGCAGTCTGGGAGAGTGGGACTGTTAATAGAAGAGGCGATAGAGAAAGGAGCCTCACATTAATCACAGGCAGCTTGGGACTAAGACAGCTTTCTCTCCCTTTCTGTCTTTTCCTTGCTCTTTCTTTCTCTACCGTCTCCTACGGCTTCTCTTTTTCTTTTTCTGCAACCCCCTCCATTCAACCCCGTCATCACACCACACACACCACGATACACTGAGCAAGTGACAATCAGTACTGCTAATGAAGTGAAGGTTGAGAGCTGATGAGCCTGTTTTAGACCCTGGGGAAAACAGCTTGTGCTTTATTCCTCCTACTCCTCCTGCCTCTTCTCGCTCCCTACAGGGTCACCATGTATGGCCATCTTCTCTCGGTATAGGTAGAATGGCAACCAGGTTAGTGCCAGTCACACACCTCATATATGTGATTTTTTTCCCCCTCCTATCATATGGCCATAGTAATGTGGGGGAAAAGGTGTGCCCCTCCCCCCCACACACACACACACACGCACACACACACACACACACATTGATATGGACATTGAAGGAAGGAGGTTAAAAATGGTACACATTTAAACATGCAGCCCCTCTCGTAGACATCCCCAGTTGCTATTGCTTGCTGCAAGTACTGTGTGTTTATAAAAATTGTGCATCGAGCCTAGCAGATTTACGTCTGCTTGGCAAGCACTGTGTTTGACGAACAGAAGGAAAACGAAGGAGGGTGTACGAAAAGTTGGTAGGTGGGTGGTGGTTGCATGGGGTGTTGTTAGAGAGAAGGAGGGGGGAAGGATAGAGGAATAATAGCTGTTTGTGGTCCTTGTGTACGAGTGTGCGTATGCATCGCGGAAGGACGCTTAGAAGAGCACATCAATTCTGCAAGCTGTAAGAAGAGAATGAAGCCGTTTGGTAGAAGGCACTTGTCTCTTTTATTTCCTCCTCACCCTCACGCTCTTCTCTTCCTGCTCTCTTATTTAGTCTGCCCTCCTCTTCTCTGGTCTGCTCTGCCTCTACATAGAAAAGGAGGAGGAAGAGATGGGGGGGGTGAGCGAAATAGATGGAGTATAGGTCTGTTGCTTAGCACCCCCAACTTCCCCCTTCCGTGCGTGTGCGCGCGCGCACACACACACACACACACACACACACACACACACACACCTCTTCCATTCCTCCAGCCTTATTTGTTCCCCATCCTTGTGTATGCATGTTGTGAGCGTGTGATGAGTGAATAGGCTGTGACACTAGAGCTGTATTAAGTGTACCTCCGTTCCCCTGGCTGAGTGGGCTGCTATTGATTGGCCTTGTCTTGCAGGGTAGAGTAATGGCTCTCCGATGTGAGGGGGGAGGATTAGGCCACTAATTGCCATTGTGCAGACAAGATATGACTTCCCCCCCCCCCCAGCAGCCGCCCCACCACCATCTGCACCCCTTATCTCTCTGCTTTCCTTTCTGCTACTACTTCTCGCCTCACCTCACGCTCCTTTTGCACACTCACTTTATTTTCTCTCCCCCCAAATGCTCCCCATCTTCTATCGTTTTTCACTTTCGTGTCTCACTTCATGTATCGTCAACCATCTTCTGGTCTCACATACCTTGTTTTGTTTTTTTTTTAACTCCCCCCAAAAAACCCCAACACTGCCAGCCTTACCACCACTTCCCCTCACACACAGATTTGATTTATCAGATTCTCTGATTTTCCTCTAGACATCACCTCGCTGCATTTATCGATTCTTTCCATTATTGAGTATTAGTCAGAGTTAAGTACTTAAAATCAGTCAGTGTCCTGACCACACCTACCGTAAGCTGACGCTGTCTGTTAGGTTTTGTTGCCATGGAAACCAATGGAAGAAATGGCCGCTGAGTAAAGATGTGCTTTTTTTTTTTTTTTTTTTTTTGTTACAGGAAGCTGCCCTGAAACTGGCCTGAGGTTTCAGCTGCTTTTTATTTTAAATGTCTGCACGTAAACAGTCTAATGCACAAAAACACTCATGCTTGAGCGCTCATCATTGCAGTCTTCTTTTTTTTTCTTTTTTACACCACCAAAGTGTGTGTCCCATAGAGAGGTTTTGACCCACTTTGACTTTGTAATGCAGAGACATACAGCAATACTGTCCTGTCAAAGAGAAAGAGGATGTTGGTAGAAAAGGGGAAGAAATTAAGATTAAATGGGCAAAACATGAGTATCATTTAAAACAAAAAAAAGAAAAGAAAAGGAAGACCCAACAAAGGCTGTGGCCTGCTGGTGAGGAGGTAGAGTTGAAGGGATATAGAAAAATGTGACCGTATCATAGGAAAGATTTACAACTTGAGGGAGAAAAAGCAAAATGTGTAGAAAGTAAGGCATGTGACCAGACCGTGACCCTGCGCTACAGGGTTTCCCTGGAGGGCTTTGTTAATGTGGCACAGCTACAGTGGAGCAGAGAAGCTCATTGGGCCAGCTTTTCACCACCTGCTGTGCGTGTGTGTGTGTGTGTGTGTGTGTGTGTGTTTATATGTATATGTGTGGCGGGGGGATTTCAGTCTTTGGCTACAAGCGCCACATACATACAGTATGGCTGTTGAAGCTGTATTCTTGTAGTGTGTGTGAATGTGTGTTCTGCATGTGAAGGCTGTGTGACTCTCACAAGGCTGCTCATCCTGATCATTGTCACTTCATAATAGGGGCCTTGGGCTATCCATCTGGCCCTCGGTGTGTATATGTGTGTGTTTACACCTGTGTGTGTGTGTGTGTTATCCATTGCTTTTGTAACGTTCCAAACCCTTTTTTCATTCCCTTGTGAAAGAATCAGAATCAGAATACTTTATTGATCCCTGGGGGAAAGAGCTACAGAATCATGTTAATTTTACCTTTTACCAGTAGAGGAAAACTGGACTGTCATCTTATTTCTTACAGACTTTGACTGATCCTACTTTTTTTTTTTTTTTTGTTTCTCCAGCTGCATCCTCCATCAGCAGTGAGTCACCACCAGTGTCTTCACCAGCCACCAATCACAGCTCTCCAGTCAGTACACCCAAGAGGGGTCCTCTTGGTCCTGGTCCTGTCCTGGTACCCCCAGCAGGCCACACTGTGCCAAACACTCCACCTGTAGTCACCATTGCTCCAACAAAGACCAGCAACGGCCTATGGAGAAGCGAGGGGCGCCAGGTAAATATTTCTTCAGTGTGGCCGCTTGTATATGTACATGGATAACATAGATGGCCTGTCTATAAACGTCTCATCACCCACTACCAACTAATGGATTTGTGCGTTAAACATTGCCAGCTGCCACTGGGACATCGAGGTGACAGCCTCAATGGCCCATAACATCTGTGCCCCTTCGCCCCCTCTCCAACTTGGCCCTTAGACCAGCCCAACCACAGTCTCAGGCTTGGGCCTCCTGTAACCATTCAAGCTCTCCACCGGCCTCACCCCTTTCACCTAAGCAGTCAAGTGCATCGTCTCCCTTGTCAACCTGGCACCCACTCATAGTGGGGAAGAGAGAAAGAGGGAGAGCTGCTTGCTTTGATAAGGAGTGGATTATGGATTATGGCCTTACTTTAAGCCGCCTTATCTCAGTTTAGGGCTAATAGTTCAGGCCAAGTGCACGGTTATGAACAGCACTCGGCAACATGCGGAAACTCTCTGAGCGGCTGACGGTTCCCTGGAGACAAACAGAAGGGGGATAGTGAAGAGGGAATAAGGAGGTCAGCCAGGCAGCAGTGTGTGGTAGCATTCAGACCATTGTCCTCTCTTTTGCAAACCCCTCCTGACCCCCCCCCCTCTCTAGCTATAGTTTTTATGAAATGAACCTTTTGCAGTACAGGGTCAGTTAGAGCTGCAAGGGACAGACACACAGGAAGCCCTTGTAGAGATGCCACCATTTTTGTAATTTTGTTAGCACAGAAATTTCAAAAAGGACGGACGAAAAAGAAAACCGGCAAGAATGCCCTGTTGCTCACAATTTAAGGGCAGTAATGTGAACAAGAGGTAGGGGTGACTGGCTATGGGCTCAAGGGACAGCAACAGGGTGAAGCGACACCCCGTCATTGTTAGGGTGCCGCTTCACTCAGCACTCATAACTCACACAGAGCCAGAGAATCCTTAAGGATACACACACACATCATCAAAATCTTCCTGTAAAACAAAGATGACTTTAATGGAACTTTCTGTTACTGAATCACACAAACGGTTACAAACAGAAGGAGCAGTCAAGTTCCGAGAACCCATGCAGCATGTCCGGGAAAACTTGTCTGTTGCTGTGTGTACAAATTAATGTGTTCTGCTTTCACTGCTTTAAAAGAGCATTTTAGTGTCTCTCAGGCTGAGAGATGAGTCTGTCTTTCAGAGGGGGGTAACAGGCAAGGCAGTGAAGAAGGGAGGGCTTGGTGCGTTGGCATTTTGCTTTAATGACTGCAGGAGTCTGCTCCCGCTGCTGCCTGTAATTGCTTTATAATTGGCAATTTGGATTCATGGCTCCATCTGAGAGGCGTAAACGAGCACTCTACAATGCGCGGGGTCTCCCACCCTCACTGAGGGTTACAGGGGCCTGGCTCACACAGAGGAAGATGGCTGTTAATGGATGTGTCTTTGAGTTTGAGTGCTTGTATTTGTGCACAGTAGTGTGTGTATATGACAGGCTACTGGAGAATAGTGCAGGAATAGAAGGCCATGTATTTTAGCAGGTGAAAGGTCAAAATGGGATGGCTGCTTGAATGTGTAGGTGCCTGAGTTGACTATAAGGTGCCTTTCTCATAGGATGGAAGCTTTTTCTCTTTGTTGTTCATGTTTTTTTTTTTCATGGCCCTGATATATGTAGAAGCTACATGTTTTTAGGTAGGCATGCATCCGTACATTAATCCATACATGTGTACATGTATATACAGTCAAATGGATATCAAGCTCAAAATGTGTGTACATGACAGATATAGGCTGAATGCAGGTTTCCAAATTGCTTTGATCAGTTTGAATGTAAGTGGCTGAGATGGACGTTTCAAGAAAAACATATTTGTTTCAGCCATTCTTCAAAGATCCCACATCGCTCTCGAATCTTTGCGCATAGTTTTAGTAATTTTTTGGCATGCTAACTTAACCTGGCAGAGTTTACCCTTTGCCTACGAATCTCACAACACCATACATTATACCAATCCTGGTATATTAGTATTAGTTATGTTAGCATTCGTAATGCATTCTTGTTGTTGTTGTTGTTGTTGTTGTTGTGTTTCCTTCTGATGGTAGTAGTGCAATGCATACTATCAGACACTGGTAAAATAAAGGAGAATTTACATTTTAATACAAAAACACTAGTGTACACTATTATTATCGTTATTTAAAATCTATTTAATGACTATCTGAAAATGTGAAAATCACGAGCATCTCTTGTTGGCATAACTGGTTGCCCTTCAGTGACAGTGAAAATGGTGAAAGGAAGAAGCTGAAACCAGTCCAGCACCAGCATTTGTTGTTTTATAGGCTTCTTTGTCTGATCGTCTTATGAGACGATTTCTGTGAAATTCATTGGAAAGGAACACTTAATTCAATTTCTGTGTTAATCTATGTCTGGGACTTGCACCAATTGACAGTTATTAAGTCATAGCCATGGTTTTAAAACCGTGATTGCCTGCAGAATATCAACTACTGATCACCAGAAAAATACCAGATAGTCGTTGGTCAGGTCTTGAAAATAAATTAGAATTCATTCTCTCTGTGTGTGTGTGTGTGTGTGTGTGTGTGTGTGTGTGTGTGTGTGTGTGTGTGTGTGTGTGTGTGTGTGTGTTTTCTTTTATTATTGTATGCCATCAAAAAAGGTACTGGTTGTGTACTGGGGACACACAGTGAAGGAAAGGTGCAGCAACTGTCTGATTCAGACAGTTGCTGACTCTCCACACCATGTAACGAGCATGCGTAAATAAATGCCCAGTATATTCATGCAGTCACTCAAAGTGATTGGGCTGTTTTATCCTATTCCGATCGCTTGTCATCAATCAATCAATCAAGTGATAGAAATCAATTACTGTAACTGTCAATGTACGGTTTTCTTTCACAATTATTACTCACTGATAGTTCAAGCTCATGATAATGAAGAGCGGATGGGTTGAGGAAATACACACACATTGCACCTTAAAGTTAATGTGGGTTCAGAAGAGAAAGAGTTACAAGGGCTTTCAGGACAGCCACAAATCAGCAGTGTTGGTCAGCAAGGCTGTGTAAAAAGGAATGAGGTGGAGCAAAGAGCAAACAGAAACTGCATTTTCTTTCAAAGTCACTATCTGATCGAGTTTTAACATATGTGAAGTGCTTTTTCAGGTGACTGCTGGGAGCAGCGGGGAACAACCAGCTCTCCCTGTGTTCATAAGGCTTGAAAAGAATGGCGATGGCAGTGGAGGGGATTATAGAGATGGGTGCTTTGAGAGAATCAAGTGCCACACTGTTTAGCGAAGCGCAACAAATAACAAGGAGTAAACAGTAAGATTTTGTGGGGAGTGGGGGTGGGGGTTAAGAAACAGGGTTATGTGGGGAGTCTAAACATTAGAGGCATTTAATACTGGATGTTAGCGCATCAGTGTCAGTCTGGGTCAGTGGTTGTGGAACAGGATGTGGAGGTAATGGCTCACTAAATGGGATTTGTTTTATCAGAGGCAGTGGTGAGAGAGAGGGTCATACTGCTGTAAGGTCTCTCTCTAATCCCAGGGAGCCCAGAGGTTAATTTAGTGGGGCAGGAACTGCCTTCCCCTCTTGTTCACCTTCTTTATGGCTTAATCTCTTTCTTTGCTTTCTCCCCTCTTTTTCTTCTTTCTAGTTGTTCCCTTGCCAACTTCTAGTACCATTTTGTGAAACAAGAGATAAATGTTCCACCAGTCCTACGAAAACCCTCCTTACCTGTATATTCATATATAAACATCTTTCTTGTTCAACTTACAAGGGTTGTAGCGTTTTTCACTTCTCCAATTGCATTTGTAGTCAGAGGGAAACTGTAGCTTCTGAAAATGCACTCCCACTCCCACAGCAGGATGTCTTTGTAGCTCTGAAACGGTGTATGTGCCTGCTGAGTGTCTGTGTGTGTTTGTTGTGGGATTGGATAAGTGAGACCAGGCTTGCTGCCAGAGGGAGGGAGGGAGGTGAATGAGAAGGAAGAAAGAGAAACAGAGGCAGAGGGATGTTGCTTTTTGGACTTTGTTGTCTTCCCTGTAGATGTTGCTCTGCACGCACGCTGATGCGCATACACGCACTTTGCTAAGATCAAAGTTAAGATCTCTAGAAGCACGGCTGTTGTCTACCATTACCACATCCTCATCGATCATAAGGATGACATCTCTTGTTTACAATTAGAGACAAAAACAGTGAGGCTTTTTTCTTACCCCTGTCTGCCTGCTTCATCTATTTTACCAAATATCCTCCTTGGAGATTTGTTGAGCTGTCTATTTTTACAGGGAGGTGGTATGTGTGAGAAAATGTACAAAAGTGCCTGAGGTAGGAAGCAAGAGTGAGGAGGCTGCTTCACCACAAGCAGGCCTATTATTTCCCTGTTCTGTCTTCTCGTAAGATGGGTTCCATGAGCAGTGACAACCGTAACGGTCACAGGTCCTCACAAACAATGACTAAGATTCTCTCTGTATCTCTCTGCAGGCTGACGCAGGGCCTCATGGGGCCAGCAGGGAACGTCTGGGCGCAGAAGGAGCCCTCTCCCAGGAAAAGGGTGGCCCCTCAGTCCCTGCACACCTCCTGGGAAACCCCTATGCCTTTGGTCTCACTCCAGGAGCTGTCATGCAGGAGTCACGGTTTCAACCTCTTAAGTGAGTCGATCCCTGCTTTAACATTTTCTATGGATTTGCAAAGTGTACATGTTCATTCAAGGCTGTATTAAAAATACAGCAGCAACACACATGCCTTGTTGACATGGGTGCTGGGAAGCAATTTGAATTTGTATAGTTTCTTGGTAAAAAATATAATGAATTTTCACAACACCGAACACATACAAATTGAAATGACAATTTTTTTTTTCTTGTTTTGTGCTTGTACTCCCTCTGTTACCTTCAGCCTGCCCAGACAGTTGCCTAACGCAGTGCCACCTGGTCCTGTACCAGAGGAGTATCTCCGGGGTTTTCGGCCTTATGCTACAGCCGAGGATGCCCTCCGGATGCCCTCTTTGCCCTTGGGCCTAGACCCTGCCACTGCAGCTGCCTACTACTCCCACAGCTACCTGCCCCACCCTTCAACCTTCGCTTCATACAGGTAGGCCTCTGCATTTGTTGACTTGGCATCCATTTCCTCTGAGAGTGAACTGTGCAAAACCAGCACATACAACTGAAGCAGATATTTGTTCTGCTCGTTCTGCTCAGCAGTAAATGCAGTAATGTATAAATGACCAGATTTCAAGCTCTCAGAGTTAAAATGATGTTTTTTTGTTAGTTTTTTTATGTGTGTATTTATTTAACTAGAAGTAAGATTTTTATGAAGCGTGAAGAAGTAAAAGGGAGATGCAAAAAAGACAGGGCAACACAAATTAAAATGAAATTCCAGATAAAAGACACAGAACAGAAGCACAACAGAAGGAAGGAAGTCTGCAAACAGAAGCGAGATAAGATTGTCTGTTAAAAAGTACATTCTACTACTGAGCACTGGGGGCACTGGGAGTCTTTGCAAAAGATCAGATCAGTGTTAAATGATAGCTATATGAGTGCAGGCTGTATTTTCTGACAGGCTGTTGCTAAGAACCCTCTTAGAAAATATCTGGCTCAGCTGTATCAGAAAATGCTTAACAGGCTGATTAAAAATAGATATACGTGACTGCTCCAAAGGCTGTAGTAATATTATTTGCATACTTTAGAAGTCTTCTAATGAAAGTTAAAAATAAAATAAAATAAAATAAAAACAGCATTCTTATGTTTCTATTTTGAAGCTGTGTAAGGCCAACCAGTTAAGAGCACAACCCATTTTCCATGTCTATACCCAAGCTAGGCTATGAGAGGAGGAGAGCAACAGCTTGGTTTTAAATTTTTTACTTCATGTCTAGAGCATCTGTGGGTTTGTGAGAAATTATTAAAGAATCCTGTTTATATATCTGGAAAAGGGTCTTGTTCTGAAATTTTTATTGATTGATTTTTTTCAGCATCTTTTTCAAAAGCAACAGCACGATTATTAACAACAACAAAAACAGTCAGAAATATAGTGTGGAATATTTGTTAAATTAATAGAATTTTTCATGGACACTGTGTATGATCATGTGCACTCTGTGTGTATGTTGAAAAGAGCCAGGCTTGCTTTGGGCTGTCTCACAGGCTGTGTGCTCCTGGTCTGTCAACCAAGCAAGATCACAGGACTGCAGCACCCATCACACACTGTGCTGTAATGGATTTAATGAGGGCTTGAGCAGCGGATGCCACACACATACACAAACACACAGCATCAACATACATCGCACTGTCTTCCTGGATGCTGTGTTGTGATTGAGGTTATCTGACAGACACTGTTACTTCCTTGGAAGATGGAAAAGCCTGTGATGTTCCTTCTTTGGAAGATGGAGGCACACAGGTTAATGAAAGTGAACACTGCACTATCACACAGGGAGACTGTCTGACTCCCTCTTTTCCTCTCTTCTCTCTCTCTCTCACTTTTTATCTCTCAGGATGGATGACCCGTTCTGCCTCTCTGCTTTGAGGTCACCTTTCTACCCACTGCCAACAGGGGGAGCTTTACCTCCTATCCACCCCTCTGCTGTTCACATGCATCTACCAGGCATCCGCTACCCTGGAGATTTCACGCACCCCTCATTGTCGGCATTGCAGTCTGACAGGTAAAAGCCTGCTTAATTGATGAGTGCTGTATACAGTCACATTTATTTATATGAGGTATATCAAAGTGGTGTGCTGTGGTCATGGGTTGTCTTCACACACATCATCTTTCCTCTTTTGTTTCTCTCTCCACTCTGTTTTTTTTAGGCTTCAGCTAGAGGATGAGCTGCGGCAACGAGAGAGGGAACGCGAACGAGAACGCGAGCGTGAAAAAGAGAGGGAACGAGAGGCTGAGAGAGAGAAGGAACGGGAGAGAGAACGAGAAAGGGAGAGGGAACGGGAAGAGGCGGAGAGGGAGAGGCAACGAGAAAGGGAAAGGGAGAGGGAGCGCGAGAGAGAACGGGAGAAGGAGAGAGAAAGAGAGAAGGAACTCGAGAGGCAGAAGGAGAGGGCACTGAGGGAAAAAGAGCTGCAGGCATCCAAGGCCATGGAGAACCACTATCTGGCTGAGCTCCATGCCATGAGAGGACAGGAGGACCGAACCAAGCCTGAAAGACTAACCCCTAATCGGGCTGGTATGTGTCCGTGCATCCTACCTAGCCTCTATTGGCTATAGTCTTTTTACCTTTAAAGTGGATATCTCTCTGATATTTCTGACTCTTCAAAGCTGTTTTATAGACCAAATAAATACACAAAATTAATTTTTGAAGTAATAGTTTCATGAATGTAATTATCTGTTATAACATAAATGTTAAATTCTTATATACCAATCTTTCTCTACAGACAAAACCAAAGAGCCCGCTCTTCCAGCTCCCAAACCAGTCCCACCAGGAATCCATCCGTCTATAGTCCAATCACATCATGGTCTAATCTCAGGCCACAGCATCTACATGGGGCCTGGCACTGCAGGAACAGGGCTTGCAGCCTCAATGATTGCTCAGAGGAAAGACGAGGAGGAGAGGTGGATGGCGCGGCAACGCAAGCTGCGTCAGGAGAAAGAAGATCGTCAGTGCCAGGTGTCTGAATTCCGCCAGCAGGTTCTGGAGCAGCACCTGGACTTGGGTCGGCCAGGTGACACTCCAGATCACAGGACGGAGTCGCACAGGTGAGACTGCACGCTTAACTTGTTTCAGTCCAGCCAATTTGTGCAAAAATGTCATACAACATAGCATGTAGTTGCAGTATTTATTTTCTCCTGTTATCTGATAGAGACGAGCAGCTTTTGGGGCAATGTGCTCACTATTTCTGGGGGTTTTTGGCTGGCTCTGCTAGTCTGATAGGGACAGTTGTGCCTGTGGTTTTGAAGTCTTGGAGGCTGGCAGGCTTTAGAAGTTTGTTTTCAGGCAGGACTGTAAAAGAGTAAGAAGCTTCACATCTACTCTATATCTGTCCAAGCTCCCTTCCAGGCCTGACATGTAGAAAAATAATAGGCACTGTTTAGGCATTGTTGTAGGTTATGAAGAGGAATCCTGATGACTGCTGTTTCATGAGTTGACATGAGTAGGGGGTTCAAATAGCCAGCAAGTGGAACTGCTAAGATACACAAGGGCTAATACCTTTTTCATCCTCTCACTCTTGCATAGCATAAGCCCCAGACCTTATTTGTTACTGTGCCTCTGTGTGTGTTATTGTGTTTGATTCAGAAATGAGGTTGTGGTTCATGCTGGTAGGACACACACAAGATACACACGTCTGCTATCGGTAACTTACCTACAGTATAATCGCAGAATCACAGCTGACAGGCTGCAGATTGCAGATAAGACACATTTACTCAGTGACACACACACAAACACACAGAAAAGAAAACACAAACAGAAGGCATAGATAATTTGACTGGTCATGCAGTGCCTGCTCCTGCCAGGTTTGATTTGGAATGAAGTTTGAGACAGTGTCCATCAGTCTGCCATTACCATTTCCTTTCCCCCCACTGTATCATTCTTTCCTTTACAACCTTGCTCTCCCTTTAAGGCTATTTTCTTCTACTCTCATCATTTAACGTGAGCCCTATTCTAATAATTCATTGTTCTTCTTAAGCTCTCTCTGTCAGTTCTTCTCTTCTCCAGAAACCTGTTAGGAGAACATTGCTCCGGCCTCTTCCTCAGTATACTGCTCGCTTCCTGTGTGTGCATGCCTCACTACAAGGGCCTACCAGATCAAAAACAGCTCTTTATATCTGGAGGACAGTGTGTGTGCCTTGGCCACATTCTCACTCTGCTCTGGGCTACTCTGTCTGGGCTTGATAACACTGCTTTGCACAGACACGCAGATCCACAGACATACTGACATGGATGAAAGGAAGTAGGCAGGGCATATGGGCAAATGTTGTGCGTCCCTGCATAGCATGCATGATTCAGAAACACTATTTCTCAATTTTAGAAGAGATATGGGTGTTACCCTGCATGTATAACAGATTAATAATTGCTGTTCCGTTGTATCTCTGCAGACCAATACCTAATCATCATGAACCAGGAAACAGGGAACTCAACCCTCTCTTAGGTGCCCCTCCACCTCTCATCTCCCCCAAACCTCCACAGCCACCGCGTGAACATCACCCTCCGCCTCCTACCACCCTGTGGAACCCTGCATCTCTTATAGACACAGCCTCAGAGTCGAGACGTAACCATGAGCCCTCAGGGATGGGACACTATGAGCTCAGTCGGCTGCCCCCAGGACCCTCCAGATATGAAGACGGAGCCCGAAGAAGAGACGGTGGTGCAATGGAGAAATATCCTCCTTTGAGAGGTCCCCCAGGTCTGCCTGAGCCCAGCACATACCTTGCTGAT